>NC_086447.1:117064048-117380923 GCF_028390025.1 Pseudophryne corroboree
TTCTCTAACGTCCTAAGTGGATGCTGGGGACTCCGTCAGGACCATGGGGAATAGCGGCTCCGCAGGAGACAGGGCACAAAAATAAAGCTTTAGGATTAGGTGGTGTGTACTGGCTCCTCCCCCTATGACCCTCCTCCAAGCCTCAGTTAGGTTTTTGTGCCCGTCCGAGCAGGGTGCAATCTAGGTGGCTCTCCTAAAGAGCTGCTTAGAAAAAGTTTTTTAGGTTTTTTATTTTCAGTGAGTCCTGCTGGCAACAGGCTCACTGCATCGAGGGACTTAGGGGAGAGAATTTCAACTCACCTGCGTGCAGGATGGATTGGATTCTTAGGCTACTGGACACCATTAGCTCCAGATGGAGTCGGAACACAGGTCTCACCCTGGGGTTCGTCCCGGAGCCGCGCCGCCGACCCCCCTTACAGATGCTGAAGATTGAAGGTCCGGAAACAGGCGGCAGAAGGCTCTTCAGTCTTCATGAAGGTAGCGCACAGCACTGCAGCTGTGCGCCATTGTTGTCACACACTTCACACCAAGCGGTCACGGAGGGTGCAGGGCGCTGCTGGGGGCGCCCTGGGCAGCAATATTTTAATACCTTATGGCAAAAGAATACATCACATATAGCCATTGAGGCTATATGTATGTATTTAACCCATGCCAGTTATCTAAAACTACGGGAGGAAAGCCCGCCGAAATAGGGGGCGGGGCTTATTCTCCTCAGCACACAGCGCCATTTTCCTGCTCAGCTCCGCTGTGAGGAAGGCTCCCAGGACTCTCCCCTGCACTGCACTACAGAAACAGGGTAAAACAGAGAGGGGGGGGCATTTTTTGGCGATATATTGGATATATTTAAGCTGCTATAAGGAACAACACTTATATAAGGTTGTTCCCATATATATTATAGCGCTTGGGTGTGTGCTGGCAAACTCTCCCTCTGTCTCCCCAAAGGGCTAGTGGGGTCCTGTCTTCGATAAGAGCATTCCCTGTGTGTCTGCTGTGTGTCGGTACGTGTGTGTCGACATGTATGAGGACGATGTTGGCGTGGAGGCAGAGCAATTGCCGATAATGGTGATGTCACCCCCTAGGGAGTCGACACCGGAATGAATGGCTTTGTTTATGGAATTACGTGATAATGTCAGCACATTACAAAAATCAGTTGACGACATGAGACGGCCGGCAAACCAGTTAGTACCTGCCCAGGCGTCTCAGACACCTTCAGGGGCTGTAAAGCGCCGTTTACCTCAGTTGGTCGACACAGACCCAGACACAGACACTGAATCTAGTGTCGACGGTGATGAAACAAACGTATTTTCAAGTAGGGCCACACGTTATATGATCACGGCAATGAAGGAGGCTTTGCATATCTCTGATACTGCAAGTACCACAAAAAGGGGTATTATGTGGGGGGTGAAAAAACTACCTGTAGTTTTTCCTGAATCAGAGGAATTAAATGATGTATGTAATGAAGCGTGGGTTAACCCAGATAGAAAAATGCTAATTTCAAAAAAGTTATTAGCATTATACCCTTTCCCGCCAGAGGTTAGGGCGCGCTGGGAAACACCCCCTAGGGTGGATAAGGCGCTCACACGCTTATCAAAACAAGTGGCGTTACCGTCTCCTGATACGGCCGCCCTCAGGGATCCAGCGGATAGGAGACTGGAAACTACCCTAAAAAGTATATACACACATACTGGTGTTATACTGCGACCAGCCATCGCCTCAGCCTGGATGTGCAGTGCTGGGGTCGTCTGGTTGGATTCCCTGACTGAAAATATTGATACCCTGGATAGGGACAGTATTTTATTGACTATAGAGCAATTAAAGGATGCTTTCCTTTATATGCGAGATGCGCAGAGAGATATTTGCACTCTGGCATCGAGAGTAAATGCGATGTCCATATCTGCCAGAAGGAGTTTATGGACGCGACAGTGGTCAGGTGATGCGGATTCCAAACGACATATGGAAGTATTGCCGTATAAAGGGGAGGAATTATTTGGCGTCGGTCTATCGGATCTGGTGGCCACGGCAACTGCCGGAAAATCCACTTTTTTACCTCAGACCCCCTCCCAACAGAAAAAGACACCGTCTTTTCAGCCGCAGTCCTTTCGGTCCTATAAGAACAAGCGGACAAAAGGACAGTCATATCTGCCTCGGGGCAGAGGAAGGGGTAAGAGAGGGCAGCAAGCAGCCCCTGCCCAGGAACAGAAGCCCTCCCAGGGTTCTGCAAAGCCCTCAGCATGACGCTGGGGCCTTACAAGCGGACTCAGGAGCGGTGGGGGGTCGACTCAAGAATTTCAGCGCACAGTGGGCTTGCTCACAGGTGGACCCCTGGATTCTGCAGGTAGTATCTCAGGGTTACAGGTTGGAATTCGAGAAGTCTCCCCCTCGCCGGTTCCTAAAGTCTGCTTTGCCAACGTCTCCCTCAGACAGGGCGACGGTATTGGAAGCCATTCACAAGCTGTTTTCTCAGCAGGTGATAGTCAAGGTACCCCTCCTACAACAGGGAAAGGGGTATTACTCCACGCTATTTGTGGTACCGAAGCCGGACGGCTCGGTAAGACCTATTCTAAATCTGAAATCTTTGAACCTGTACATACAAAAATTCAAGTTCAAGATGGAGTCACTCAGAGCAGTGATAGCGAATCTGGAAGAAGGGGACTTTATGGTGTCCCTGGACATAAAGGATGCTTACCTGCATGTCCCAATTTGCCCTTCACATCAAGGGTACCTCAGGTTCGTGGTGCAAAACTGTCATTATCAGTTTCAGACGCTGCCGTTTGGATTGTCCATGGCACCTCGGGTCTTTACCAAGGTAATGGCCGAAATGATGATCCTTCTACGAAGAAGAGGCGTATTAATTATCCCTTACTTGGACGATCTCCTGATAAGGGCAAGGTCCAGAGAACAGCTGGAAGACGGAGTAGCACTAACCCAACTAGTGCTGCAACAACACGGGTGGATTCTTACTTTTTTTAAAATCTCAGTTGACCCCGATGACACGTCTGCTGTTCCTGGGAATGATTCTGGACACGGTTCAGAAAAAGGTGTTTCTTCCGGAGGAGAAAGCCAGGGAGTTATCCGAACTTGTCAGGAACCTCCTAAAACCAGGGACAGTGTCTGTGCATCAATGCACAAGAGTCCTGGGAAAGATGGTGGCTTCTTACGAAGCGATTCCATTCGGCAGATTCCACGCACGAACTTTTCAGTGGGATCTGCTGGACAAATGGTCCGGATCGCATCTGCAGATGCATCAGCGGATAACCTTATCGCCACGGACAAGGGTGTCTCTTCTGTGGTGGTTGCAGAGTGCTCATCTGTTAGAGGGCCGCAGATTCGGCATACAGGACTGGGTCCTGGTGACCACGGATGCCAGTCTGAGAGGCTGGGGAGCGGTCACACAGGGAAGAAACTTCCAGGGAGTATGGTCAAGCCTGGAGATGTCTCTTCACATAAATATACTGGAGCTAAGAGCGATTTACAATGCTCTAAGTCTGGCAAAACCCCTGCTTCAGGGTCAGCCGGTGTTGATCCAGTCGGACAACATCACGGCAGTCGCCCACGTAAACAGACAGGGCGGCACAAGAAGCAGGACAGCAATGGCAGAAGCTGCAAGGATTCTTCGCTGGGCGGAAGATCATGTGATAGCACTGTCAGCAGTATTCATTCCGGGAGTGGACAACTGGGAAGCAGACTTCCTCAGCAGACACGATCTACACCCGGGAGAGTGGGGACTTCATCCATAAGTCTTCCACATGATTGTGAACCGTTGTGAAAAACCAATGGTGGATATGATGGCGTCCCGCCTCAACAAAAAACTGGACAGGTATTGCGCCAGGTCAAGAGACCCTCAGGCAATAGCTGTGGACGCTCTGGTAACACCGTGGGTGTTCCAGTCAGTGTATGTGTTCCCTCCTCTGCCTCTCATACCAAAAGTACTGAGAATTATACGGCAAAAGGGAGTAAGAACGATACTAGTGGCTCCGGATTGGCCAAGAAGAACTTGGTACCCGGAACTTCAAGAGATGCTCACGGAGGATCCGTGGCCTCTACCTCTAAGACGGGACCTGCTTCAGCAGGGACCGTGTCTATTCCAAGACTTACCGCGGCTGCGTTTGACGGCATGGCGGTTGAACGCCGAATTCTAAGGGAAAAAGGCATTCCGGAAGAGGTCATTCCTACACTGGTAAAAGCCAGGAAGGAGGTGACTGCACAACATTATCACCGCATTTGGAGAAAATATGTTGCGTGGTGTGAGGCCAGGAAGGCCCCCACGGAGGAATTTCAACTGGGTCGATTCCTACATTTCCTGCAAACAGGATTGTCTATGGGCCTCAAATTGGGGTCCATTAAGGTTCAAATTTCGGCCCTGTCGATTTTCTTCCAGAAAGAATTGGCTTCAGTTCCTGAAGTCCAGACTTTTGTAAAAGGAGTACTACATATACAGCCCCCGGTTGTGCCCCCAGTGGCACCGTGGGATCTTAATGTAGTCTTGGATTTTCTCAAATCCCATTGGTTTGAGCCGCTCAAATCGGTGGAGTTGAAGTATCTTACATGGAAAGTAACCATGCTACTGGCCCTGGCTTCAGCCAGGAGAGTATCAGAATTGGCGGCTTTATCATATAAGAGCCCATATCTGATTTTCCATACGGACAGGGCAGAACTGCGGACGCGTTCTCATTTTCTGCCTAAGGTGGTGTCAGCGTTTCACCTGAACCAGCCTATTGTGGTGCCTGCGGCTACTAACGATTTGGAGGATTCCAAGTTGTTGGACGTGGTCCGGGCATTGAAAATATATATTTCAAGAACGGCGGGAGTCAGAAAGTCTGACTCACTGTTTATATTGTATGCACCCAACAAGATGGGTGCTCCTGCTTCTAAGCAGACGATTGCTCGTTGGATTTGTAGCACAATTCAACTTGCACATTCTGTGGCAGGCTTGCCACAACCTAAATCTGTCAAGGCCCATTCCACAAGGAAAGTGGGCTCATCCTGGGCGGCTGCCCGGGGGGTCTCGGCATTACAACTCTGCCGAGCTGCTACTTGGTCAGGGGCAAACACGTTTGCAAAATTCTACAAATTTGATACCCTGGCTGAGGAGGACCTTGAGTTCTCTCATTCGGTGCTGCAGAGTCATCCGCACTCTCCCGCCCGTTTGGGAGCTTTGGTATAATCCCCATGGTCCTGACGGAGTCCCCAGCATCCACTTAGGACGTTAGAGAAAATAAGAATTTACTTACCGATAATTCTATTTCTCGTAGTCCGTAGTGGATGCTGGGCGCCCATCCCAAGTGCGGATTGTCTGCAATACTTGTACATAGTTATTGTTACAAACAAATTCGGGTTGTTATTGTTGTGAGCCGTCTGTTTAGAGGCTCCTACGTTTGTCATACTGTTAACTGGGTTCAGATCACAAGTTATACGGTGTGATTGGTGTGGCTGGTATGAGTCTTACCCGGGATTCAATATCCTTCCTTATTGTGTACGCTCGTCCGGGCACAGTATCCTAACTGAGGCTTGGAGGAGGGTCATAGGGGGAGGAGCCAGTACACACCACCTAATCCTAAAGCTTTATTTTTGTGCCCTGTCTCCTGCGGAGCCGCTATTCCCCATGGTCCTGACAGAGTCCCCAGCATCCACTACGGACTACGAGAAATAGAATTATCGGTAAGTAAATTCTTATTTTTCTCCTCACAGAGACGCTGGCCCCGCCAAAAACACTGTTGAATACTAACAGTGTAAAACTAGGGGGGGGGGCACAGTTGTTTAGTGCACTATAGATTCATATAATGAAGCACTATATATAGTGCACGTGGGTCGACATGTGTGAGTGCTCTGCCAAAAACAGCTATGGGAATCCCTCTGTCGGCATTGCCAACTCCTGATGGTACTTGATTCAGGAGATGAAATGTCAGTATTGTAAGCTTTTCCAAAGTTAACACTGTAAGGGAGACACAGTCGTATGTGGGTGACCCAGTCGGCACTAACTGTTATAACTGGGTGTAATTTAACATGATAATGTAAAAACCTATACCTGTATATGTGTATGGTACGGTTGCATTGAGAGGTAACACGAGCACATACGTGATATTAAAATTATGTATATATATATATATATATATATATATATATATATATATTTCCCTCAGACCCCTCGGGGTTGCAAGAATGTTATTTTGCCCGGTTACTACTCCCTGTTGTCGACGAATACTATGTCTTCTGTCGACCATAATGTTTCCTGGTTAGATCCACAACTTTGGCATTCGGTACATGTTCATACACATTCAGAACACATTAATGTCACTAGGGACCTTGCTGTTCCTGACAATATATATATATATATATATGAGATGTATATATAGATATATGTGTGTATATGTGTATTTAAAGGTGTATATTTATATTACAATTTCTAATGAATGCTGAAGTAAAGTTATTCCTTCTCATGTGCTGGTCGCTCTGTTGATAAAGCTCTAGGTCAGCCGTGACAAGATGGTCTCAAATCCTCACGAGGAGTCCAAGTGTTTATTCTTTTCCCGCCGTGGATAGAATAAAGTGAAAGTCAACCCCTGGTCTGCACGGGTCCCTGTCACAAAGGATCGTATACAGGAAGCTAAGTGATATTTTAATTATATGCTTTGATGATATTTGCATTACATACGCATGGGGGAGTGCTTGTATTCAGAAATGGTCGGCTACCTTGTCAGCCTTTGAAAGATTGGTTATGGGACACATAAAAAAAAGTATCCCAGCCAATCTGGATCCTTTTCAATTTGCATATAAAGCAAATAGGTCGACAGATGACGCTGCTATCACCTTGATTCATCGTGTGGCTACCCATCTAGAATCCACATGTTCCTCTGCGAGAATTTTGTTCGTGGATTACAGTTCGGCATTTAATACAGTAATCCCAACATCATTAGTGTTTAAATTATCTGAGTTGGGATTGAATAACTTTGTATGTAGATGGATCTTGGATTTCTTGACTAACAGGCCCCAATCTGTTAGATTGTACAATTCCCTGTCAAGCGAACTTGTAATCAGTACAGGGGTGCCTCAGGGTTGTGTACTGAGTCCCCTGCTGTACTCTCTGTTTACCTATGATTGCCATTCAAATTCGGAGTCAGTTCACATTATTAAATTTGCCGATGATATCGCAGTCGTAGGTTTAATAAGTAAGGACGATGAGTCAGAATATAGATCTGAGGTCGCTAGGTTAGAAGCTTGGAGTCAAACTAATCACTTAATTTTAAATGTAAAAAAAACAAAAGAAATGATTGTAGATTTTAGGAAAATTCACATGCAGCCTTCTTGTCCCCTAGTCGTAAATAACCAGGTTGTGGAGACAGTTGAGTCCTTTAAATTCCTGGGTATTAACATCTCCAATGACCTGTCTTGGGGTATCCATACACGATGTGTTGTTAAAAAATCTCAACAACGCCTGTTTTTATTGAGGAAAATGCGCATGGCAGGGATACGTAAGGAGATTTTAGTAAACTTTTATTCAGCAATTTTAGAGAGTGTCCTCACATACGGAATTATAGTATGGTTTGGAAACTGTACTGCTATAGAACGTAAGTCCCTTCAGAGAGTGGTTAAAACTGCAAGTAGAGTAATTGGAGTCAGCCTGCCCTGTATTCAGGATATATATGAAAAAAGGCTCCTCACTAAGGTGAAAAGTATTCTGGGAGATCTATCTCATCCAAATGGGGGGATGTTTTCTGTGTTGCCATCTAATAGGCGTTACCGTTCTATTCTTTGTCGGACAAACCGGTTAAGGGGTAGTTTTTTCCCAAAAGCAATAAACATGTTAAACCAGATAGGACCGAGATAAATTGACAATTGGGAATGTCTTGGGTTTAGGAGTGCTCTCTTCGTTCTGTTCTTATGGTCTCTGTATATGCTTGCTTTTTAGTTTCGTTGATTGTTCATTGAACTATTGATGACAATAAAGTATTATATTATTATCCGATATAATTACCCTGGGGGGGGGATGAGATATTCCTTGAGTTGGGTCTTATCTAGAACATTGCAGCTTGCTGCCGTGCGACTACAAGAGGTATGGGACTCTTGGGTTCGCGGGCCAATTCCATGATCGTCTCGACTAGGAGGGCGTTGTGGATTCGTCAAGGGAATGCTGAGACTGACTCCGAGAATTACTGGAGTGTCTTCCCTATGAAGGTGTAACCTGGTTTGGGGATGGCTTTGTTAAGTTGATCTCGGCTGATACCACTGGCAAGTCTTCCTTCTGGAGCTATGTTCCCTCACAGAGGTTGGTGATGCATTTTTTGTAGGATGCAGTAATTTTGACCGGTTGGATACCGTTTGTTTCCCCTTCTTTGCAGGAAAAGGAAGGTGAAAAGGTAAGAGGTCTGCAGCCTTTTTAAGGTCGCAGAAGCAGATATCGTCCTCTGTTTTCTACCACATCCACCGCATGTCGCTGGGTCTATCTTGCTTGAGCCCACACCGGTGGGAACTTGTCTAATACTCTTCGGTTAGTCCTGGAATGAACTGGGACCAGTGAGTTAAGAATAGAGTCCAAAGGGGGACATACTGGAGTTTCCAGATGATTCCCCTCGCTGATTTTTAAAACAGATCTCTTATCAATTCTCCTCTGGACGGGGAGGTAGTATGCGACGCCATACAAGAGTGGGGTCAGGATCAGGACATTGTCCTGCTGTCCCTGTCACAAACCAAAACAAAAAAAAAGAAAAAAGCTTTTTCGTGCTTCTGAGCCTGGACAGCTCGGTCAGAACAATCCCAAAAAGAAAGAGGATTTAAATGCGGTTTCATCCGCATTAAGCTTACCTGGGTTTGCTATTCAGGATTGTCATTGCCATTTCACAGGAGTGATGGCAGTATGATGGGTTTCCTTCAATAGTACCAGCCATTTTTAGTATGTACTGGGACGCTCTCCTGACTACGGCGAGGTCAAGAAACAAGTGGTACAAATCGTTGTTTCTCTCTGACAGTTCTTCAACACAGAGAATCGCTGTTGATCCCAACGACACAGATGTCGGAGTTGGGAATAAGATTAGATACTGAACTGTTAAGAGTTTGTTTTTTCCTGTGGAAAGAGATCTGAGGATCCAGAGTCGGATCGGATTTGCAACAGTGTAAACCCATCAATACGTTCCGTTGATGCAGAAGATGGTTGCGGCCTACGAGGCCATTCGGTGAGCAGGACAAATACCAGAGTGGTTTTTGCGGGACCAGTTGGACGTGGCCCGGGTCTCACCTGCACATGCACCGGAAAATAGTCTTATTTTCCAGGACTAGGATATCTCTCCTGTGGTGGCTTCACAGTTCTCACCTCCTAGAGGGACGAAGGTTCGGGATCCAGGATTAGATCCTGGTGTCCATGGATACAAGTCTCCGAGGCTGGGGAGCAGTCTTTCCAGGGGAAGAATTTCCAGGGGAAAAGGTCAAGCCGGGAAGCTTGTCTGCCATAAGCATTCTTGAATTAAGAGCTATTTACAACGGAACATCATCTTCGCGATCTGCCCGTCTTAATTCTGTCGGACGACTTAACCGCAGTGGCGTAAGTAAGCCGCTAGGGCAGAACGAGGAGCAAAGCGGAAATGGTAGAAGCCGCAAAAGTTTCCGCTGAGCGGAAAGGCATGTAAACGCTTTATTAGAGGTCTTCGTTCCGTGTGTAGACAACAGAGAAATAGACTTCCTCAGCAGACACGATCTCCATCCAGGAGAGTGGGGTCTTCATCAAGAAGTTTTCACAGAAGTAGCAAGTCTTTGGGGAATTCCTTATTTAGACTTGATGGTGTCTCGCCTCAACAAGAAACTTCAGGAATATTGTTCCAGGTCAAGGGACACTCAAGCAATAGCAATGGACGCCCTTGTGACGCCATGGGTGTTTCCGTCGGTCTATGGGTTCCTTCCATTTTCACTCTTTCCGAAGGTGATAAACATAAGAAGAACAAAGGTTCAGGCGATCCTCATTGTTCCGGTCTAGCCAAGGAGGGCTATGTATCCAGATCTTCAAGACTTACTCATAGAAGATCCCTGGCCTCTTCTTCTACGAGAGGGCCTGTTACGGCAAGGACCGGGCGTGTATCAAGACTTAACGCGGCTGCGTTTGACGGCATGGCGGTTGAACGCCATATCCTAGCCCGAAAGGGTATTTCCGGTGAAGTCATTCCCACATTGCTTCAGGCTAGGAACGGAGTAACGGCGAAGCTGTACCACCGTATTTGGAGGAAGTATGTGTCTTGGTGGGAATCCAAGAAGGCTCCTGCGGAAGAATTTCAGCTGTGTCTTTTCTCCATTTTTTGCAAGCAGGTGTGGATGCTGGCCTAAAGTTAGGCTCCATTAAAGTATAGATTAGGGCCTTATCAATTTTCTTTCAAAAAGAATTGGCCACCCTTCCAGAAGTTCAGACTTTCGTGAAAGGAGCTCTGCACATCCAACCTCCGTTTGTGTCTCCAATGGCACCATGGGACCTTAACGTGGTGTTGCAGTTTCTTATGTCACACTGGTTGGAACCTTTACGAAAGGTTGAGTTAAAATTTCTCATTTGGGAAGTGGCAAGGCGGGTGTTGAAGTTAGCGGCTTTGTCTCACAAGAGGCCCTATTTAATCTTCCATGCGGATAGAGCGGAGTTGAGAACTCGGCAACAATTTCTGCCAAAAGTGGTTTCTGTGTTTCACATGAACCAACCTATTGTGGTGTCTGTGGCTACTGAAGCCTTGGCTGATCTAAGTCTCTTGCGGTATTCAGAGCGTTAAATATTTATGTCGCCAGAACGACTCAGATTGGGGAAACAGAGGCTCTGTTTACCCGGTATGCTCCCAATAAAAATTGGGGCTCCTGCTTCTAAGCAGACGGCTGCATGCTGGATCTGTGATACGATTCGGAATGCTCATTCTACGGCTGGATTGCCGTTACTGAAGTCAGTGAAGGCCCATTCTACCAGGAAGGTGGGCTCTTTTTGGGCGGATGCCCAAGGAGTCTCGGCGGTTCAACTTTGCCGAGCAGCTACTTGGTCGGGTTCAAACACTTTTGCAAAATTCTACAAGTTTGATACCCTGGCTGATGAGGACCTCATGTTTGCTCAATCGGTGCTGCAGAGTCATACACACTCTCCCGCCCGGTCTGGAGCTTTGGTATAAACCCCATGGTCCTTTTAGAGTCCCCAGCATCCTCTAGGACGTATGAGAAAATAGGATTTTAATACCTACCGGTAAATCCTTTTCTCTTAGTCCGTAGAGGATGCTGGGCGCCCGTCCCAGTGCGTACTGTATCTGCAGCTATTGGTTGTTGTTACACTCATGCGGTGTTTCTTTCTGGTCAAGTCTGTTGCTGCTGTTATTCATGCCGTGGCATACGGTATGTGTTATTGGTCATGTTTACACACAGGTTGTGTTACATTTTCGGTTAGCATATTGCTGTTTGTTTTTTCATGCCGTCAGCTGGTGTTCTATTGAATGCCACGTTCTGCGGCATGTTCGAGGTGTGAGCTGGTATGACACTCACCGTGTTTAAACAATAAATTCTTTCCTCAAAATGTCCGTCTCCCTGGGCAATGTTCTCTAACTGGAGTCTGGAGGAGGGGCATAGAGGGAGGAGCCAGTTCACACCCATTCAAAGTCTTATAGTGTACCCATGTCTCCTGCGGATCCCGTCTATACCCCATGGTCCTTTTGGAGTCCCCAGCATCCTCTACGGACTAAGAGAAAAGTATTTACCGGTAGGTATTAAAATCCTATTATCAGAGATTTATCAGAGACTCACAGCTGCAGTGATTTCCACAGAGGCAGTGATTGGATGTCTCCTTCCAGCACAGACTGCATCCCAGCCATTCCGTTCCAAGGTCGTGAGTACGCTGGGGTTTTGAGCTGGTTGGTGGAGACGGGGTATTCAGGGGTGGTTAGTGTGATCCCTTCATCTATATTGCCCAATTCATTCTCTGATCTCTCTCTGTGTACCCTAACACCATTCGTGTCTGTGTGTGTACTGCATTTCTGGTGAGTTTGTGCACGGGACATGACATCCAGGTCAAACACAAAAACTTTTCAGAAGCTGTTTTCCTGCACTCAGTGCAGCTCTAAGTTTACCCTTTCCATTCCTCAGGGTAACTCTATCTTCTGCAAGTCGTGCTCTATGACAGACTCGAACAGGTCTGAGGAGGCTTCTAGCACTCCGCCATTGGACCTCGGTCCTGGACAACTCTGTAGCTGCTTTATCTGGCCGAGTCCCATAGGTCAGAACCGACCTGGGCTAAGGACTTAGCTAAGTCCATGGAAAATCTCATTAACGTTATTGGGTCTTCTAGCAGACCTTCCTCTACTTATTCCCGTAGACAGACGCATCCACTTCCTGTGATCCTTCAGTATGAGGACTCGGAAGAGGAACAACCACATCACAAGGATGCGGAAGAAGGAGAGTGGGAGGAACTTCTGGAAGAACCAACACAGAACACCGATGCCCAGGGTGTTGAACCTCTGATTCTGGCGGTAAAGGTTCTTCATTTTCCGGAAGATCCTATTCCTGAACCAAAGGAATTTCAATTGATTGATGAATAACAGGCTCGTCGTTTTTCCTTTTTCACAGCAATTACATGACCATCTGGCGACGGCATGGAAACAGCCAGACAAGCATTTCCAGATTCCAAGGAAATTTATTTCTCTCTATCCTTTTCAGTTGTCCATGACAGATAAGTGGGAAACTCCAACCCCTGTGGATGCTTCACTTTCTAGATTATCCAAAAAGACAACCCCGCCAGTACCAGGAGCCACTTCACTTAAAGACGCCTCGGATCGTAGGCTTGAGGCTACACTTAAGTCCATTTATTCTGCAGCAGGGTCCCAGCTCAGACCAACACTGGTAAGCGCATGGGTTAACACGGTCATTGTCAAATGGGCGGAAGAATTAGGCAACGGGTTGGACTCTGGCTCTCCATTAGTTCCATTAGTTCTAGAATTTCTGCCACTGCTATTTCAGCGTGTTGTACTTTATTGCTCCGTTTCTGGCATTTGGATACAGAATCAAAGAAGTCGGTTGAGGCTCTCCCGTTTACAGGTGATATTTTGTTTGGGCCGGCTCTGGACAAATGGACTTCTCAGGGAACTTGAGGCAAATCCAAGTTTTTACCTTCTGCGCCTACACCCGCAAGACGACCCTATACGGGCCCCTCTTTTCAGTCCTTTCGGACTCCACGCACCTTTCGTGGAAGAGGTAGATGATGTTCTTCCCAGAACAGAGGAGCCAGAGGTCGTCCACATACCGCGGTACGTCGCCCGGAGGCCAAGAGAACCGACAAACAGGTGGCATGACGGGTCACCATCCCACCTGGGGGCTCCACAGGTGGGTGCACGGCTTCTGTCGTTCCATCAGGTTTGGGTACACACATCCTCAGATCCTTGGATTCACCGTTTAGTGGGGGTCATTCCGAGTTGTTTGCTCGGTTCGCATCGCAGCGATTTTCCGCTTAGTGCGCATGCGCAATGTCCGCAGTGCGACTGCGCCAAGTAAATTTGCTATGCAGTTAGGAATTTTACTCACGGTTTTTTCTTCGTTCTGCTGATCGTAATGTGATTGACAGGAAGTGGGTGTTTCTGGGCGGAAACTGGCCGTTTTATGGGAGTGTGTGAAAAAACGCTACCGTTTCTAGGAAAAACGTGGGAGTGGCTGGAGAAACGGAGGAGTGTCTGGGCGAACGCTGGGTGTGTTTGTGACGTCAAACCAGGTACGACAAGCACTGAACTGATCGCAGATGCCGAGTAAGTCTGGAGCTACTCAGAAACTGCTAAGAAGTGTCTATTCGCAATTCTGCTAATCTTTCGTTCGCAATTTTGATAAGCTAAGATTCACTCCCAGTAGGCGGCGGCTTAGCGTGTGCAATGCTGCTAAAAGCAGCTTGCGAGTGAACAACTCGGAATGACCCCCAGTGTCGTCAGGGTACAAAATTGATTTTACAGTTTTCCCTCCAGATCGGTTCTTCACAACAGGACTACCGCAGTCCTCAGAAAGGGCAGCTGTACTACAAAAAGCCATATACTCACTTTTCGTATCCAGGGTGTTGGTACCAGTCCCATTGACACAGAGGGGTCGGGGTTTCTATTCCAACCTCTTTGTGGTTCCCAAACCAGACGGATCTGTCAGGCCAATACTAAACTTAATATCCTTAAACGAGTACCTGACGATGTATAGCTGCAAGATGGAATCCATTCAATCCATGATAGCGAACTTGGAGCCAGAAGAGTACCTGATCTCCTTGGATATAAAGGATGCGTATCTACACATTCCCATTTGGGAACCACATCAAGCCTACCTGTATTTTTGCCATTTTACAGGAACACTATCAGTTTTGAGCTTTTCCGTTCGGATTGTCCTCGGCTCCCAGGATCTTCACCAAGGTCATGTCGGTAATGATCTCCCATCTACGGACCTTGGGTGTCACCATTGTGCCTTATCTGGACGACTTGTTAATCAAGGCGCCATAACAGTCGACATTTCTCGAGCATGCATCGTTGACGTACCAGACGCTAATACATCATGGGTGGATCGTCAATTTCGACAAGTCTCATCTGATCCCGACTCAGCGTCTTCATTTTCTGGGGTTGATTCTCGACACAAGACTACAGAGAGTCATTCTACCAATGGACAAGGCGCAGGACATTTGTCTGATGGTCCAGATGGTCTTGAAGCCGAAATTGGTGTCGTTACACCTTTGCATTTGACTCTTGCGAAAGATGGTAGTGGCTTTCGAAGCACTGCAATTGGGTCGTTCCACTCCAGACCTTTTCAACTAGACCTTCTGTCTCAATGGTCGGGCTCTCACCTACAACTGCATCCGCTGGTCCAATTGTCTCCTCGTACCAGAATGTCTCTTCTCTGGTGGCTTCAGATCAACAACCCGATAGCGGGACGTCGTTTCTGGATTTCAAAGTGGACTATTCTAATGATGGACGTGAGCCTCAGAGATTAGGGTGTGGTGGTCCCGGATTATCACTTTCAAGGAAGGTGGTCAACTCAGGAAAGCCAGTTACCCATAAACGCGCTGGAATTCAGGGCAATCTTCAATGCTCTGACAGCAGCTTCTTACTTTCTTTGGGCTCGTCCAGTTCGAGTACAAACAGACAGGGCGGAACCTGCAGTCGTTAGGCTATGCGGGAGGCATCTCGGATTCTGAAATGGTCAGAAACTAATCGGGTGATTTTATCTGCTGTGTTCATTCTAGGCGTAGACAATTGGGAAGCGGACTATCTCAGTCGCCAGGACATTCATCCGGGGAAAGTGGTCTCTACACCCGGAAGTGTTCCAAAGCCTCGTTCAAAGGTGGGGATGTCCTCAGCTCGACCTCCTGGCATTGCGGTTGAATCAACTACTAATGTACGTGTCCAGAACCAGAGATCCAGCAGCAGAAGCAGTGGATGCACTCACGACTCTCTGGAATTTCGATCTGGTGTACATGTTTCCACCCCTTCCGCTTCTGCCACGTTTTTCTGAAATGCATAAAACGTGAGTCAGTCAGTTTCATTTTGGTAGCACCAAACTGTCCTTGAAGAAGCTGGTTCTCGGACCTCCAACTACTTCTGGCAAACGAACCATGGTCCTTACCGCTTCGGCCAGATCTTCTTTGCCAAGGTCCATTTCTACACCCCAACTTAACGCAACTGCATTTGACGGGGTGGCTGTTGAACCCGATATCCTAAGGCAGAGGGGTGTTCTAGAATCCGTGATTCCTACCATGTTACGAGCCAGGAAACCTGTTACGGCGGCTCATTATCACTGTATATGGCGATCTTCTGGTGTCAAAGTCGATGACTACCTTCAAAACCTTTTTGGCTGTCCAGATTATTGATTTTTCTGCAAACCGGATTAGACGCGGGTCTCCGTTTAGGTTCCTTGAAGGTCCAGATTTCTGCGCTCTCTATTTTTTTCCAACGCCGTTTAGTACTTCTGCCGGGAGCACTCAGACTTCAGCCTCCATTTGTTCCACCTACGGCACCATGGGATTTGACATTGGTGTAATCTTTCCTCCAATCCTCCACTTTTGAACCATTGGAGGAGGTGGATATTCGCTTCCTCACCTGGAAGACTGTTCTTTTGTTGGCACTGGCCTCTGCTCATCAAGTGTCTGAATTGGGGGTTCTGTCATGCAAACCTCCATATCTTGTTTTCCATGAGGACAAAGCGGAACTTCGTACACAGGATGCCTTCCTGCCAGAGGTCGTATCCGCATTCCACATAAATCAGCCGATTGTAGTACCGGCTTTTTTCGGGACACGTTTGGACACCTCTCTACTCTGGATGTAGTGCGAGCCTTGCACATTTATGTCGCTCGGACGGCTACCTTACAAAAATCTGACACATTGTTTGTCTTGTACGACGCTGACCGCAGAGGGTGGCCGGCTTCCAAGCAGACCTTAGCAAGATGGATTAGATTGTCCATCCCTGAGGCTTATGTCAGCCAGGACATGCAGCCTCCATCATCCATTGTAGAACATTCCACCAGGTCGGTGGGTACGTTTTGGGCGGCTTGTCGGGGTGCTTCTACTCTACTGCTTTGCCGGGCGGCTACTTCGTGTTCGTCTAATACCTTTATTAAATTTTATCGATTTGACACGTTTGCAGCTTCAGCTTCTCGTTTTGGTCAGTTGGTTCTGCAGGTTCCTCTGAGCTCTCCCACCCAGGGGGGAAACTTTGGGACGTCCCCAGCGTAAGCTTCCAGTGTCCCCTAGTGGATGAAAGAGAAAATGGGATTTTGGTACCTATTAGTAAATCCTTTTCTCTGATTCCACAGGGGACACTGGACGCCCTCCACAGCTCTATCACCTGCTTCTTGTAGATAGTTTTTGGAGTTTGACCTGTTTGTTTGTTCGGTGTATACGTTCTCCTGCTTCATTCCTTCTGTGTTCCATCTCCTCTTGACTTACATTTTTCTATCTGGGGATGATGGGTACTAGAGGGGGAGGAACTACACACTAGAGATGAGCGCCGGAAATTTTTCGGGTTTTGTGTTTTGGTTTTGGGTTCGGTTCCGCGGCCGTGTTTTGGGTTCGACCGCGTTTTGGCAAAACCTCACCGAATTTTTTTTGTCGGATTCGGGTGTGTTTTGGATTCGGGTGTTTTTTTCCAAAAAACCTAAAAAACAGCTTAAATCATAGAATTTGGCGGTCATTTTGATCCCAAAGTATTATTAACCTCAAAAACCATAATTTCCACTCATTTTCAGTCTATTCTGAATACCTCACACCTCACAATATTATTTTTAGTCCTAAAATTTGCACCGAGGTCGCTGTGTGAGTAAGATAAGCGACCCTAGTGGCCGACACAAACACCGGGCCCATCTAGGAGTGGCACTGCAGTGTCACGCAGGATGGCCCTTCCAAAAAACCCTCCCCAAACAGCACATGACGCAAAGAAAAAAAGAGGCGCAATGAGGTAGCTGTGTGAGTAAGATTAGCGACCCTAGTGGCCGACACAAACACCGGGCCCATCTAGGAGTGGCACTGCAGTGTCACGCAGGATGTCCCTTCCAAAAAACCCTCCCCAAACAGCACATGACGCAAAGAAAAAAAGAGGCGCAATGAGTTAGCTGTGTGAGTAAGATAAGCGACCCTAGTGGCCGACACAAACACCGGGCCCATCTAGGAGTGTCACTGCAGTGTCACGCAGGATGTCCCTTCCAAAAAACCCTCCCCAAACAGCACATGACGCAAAGAAAAAAAGAGGCGCAATGAGGTAGCTGTGTGAGTAAGATAAGCGACCCTAGTGGCCGACACAAACACCGGGCCCATCTAGGAGTGGCACTGCAGTGTCACGCAGGATGTCCCTTCCAAAAAACCCTCCCCAAACAGCACATGACGCAAAGAAAAAGAAAAGAAAAAAGAGGTGCAAGATGGAATTGTCCTTGGGCCCTCCCACCCACCCTTATGTTGTATAAACAAAACAGGACATGCACACTTTAACCAACCCATCATTTCAGTGACAGGGTCTGCCACACGACTGTGACTGATATGACGGGTTGGTTTGGACCCCCCCCAAAAAAGAAGCAATTAATCTCTCCTTGCACAAACTGGCTCTACAGAGGCAAGATGTCCACCTCATCATCACCCTCCGATATATCACCGTGTACATCCCCCTCCTCACAGATTATCAATTCGTCCCCACTGGAATCCACCATCTCAGCTCCCTGTGTACTTTGTGGAGGCAATTGCTGCTGGTCAATGTCTCCGCGGAGGAATTGATTATAATTCATTTTAATGAACATCATCTTCTCCACATTTTCTGGATGTAACCTCGTACGCCGATTGCTGACAAGGTGAGCGGCGGCACTAAACACTCTTTCGGAGTACACACTTGTGGGAGGGCAACTTAGGTAGAATAAAGCCAGTTTGTGCAAGGGCCTCCAAATTGCCTCTTTTTCCTGCCAGTATAAGTACGGACTGTGTGACGTGCCTACTTGGATGCGGTCACTCATATAATCCTCCACCATTCTATCAATGTTGAGAGAATCATATGCAGTGACAGTAGACGACATGTCCGTAATCGTTGTCAGGTCCTTCAGTCCGGACCAGATGTCAGCATCAGCAGTCGCTCCAGACTGCCCTGCATCACCGCCAGCGGGTGGGCTCGGAATTCTGAGCCTTTTCCTCGCACCCCCAGTTGCGGGAGAATGTGAAGGAGGAGATGTTGACAGGTCGCGTTCCGCTTGACTTGACAATTTTGTCACCAGCAGGTCTTTCAACCCCAGCAGACTTGTGTCTGCCGGAAAGAGAGATCCAAGGTAGGCTTTAAATCTAGGATCGAGCACGGTGGCCAAAATGTAGTGCTCTGATTTCAACAGATTGACCACCCGTGAATCCTTGTTAAGCGAATTAAGGGCTCCATCCACAAGTCCCACATGCCTAGCGGAATCGCTCCGTGTTAGCTCCTCCTTCAATGTCTCCAGCTTCTTCTGCAAAAGCCTGATGAGGGGAATGACCTGACTCAGGCTGGCAGTGTCTGAACTGACTTCACGTGTGGCAAGTTCAAAGGGCATCAGAACCTTGCACAACGTTGAAATCATTCTCCACTGCGCTTGAGACAGGTGCATTCCACCTACTATATCGTGCTCAATTGTATAGGCTTGAATGGCCTTTTGCTGCTCCTCCAACCTCTGAAGCATATAGAGGGTTGAATTCCACCTCGTTACCACTTCTTGCTTCAGATGATGGCAGGGCAGGTTCAGTAGTTTTTGGTGGTGCTCCAGTCTTCTGTACGTGGTGCCTGTACGCCGAAAGTGTCCCGCAATTCTTCTGGCCACCGACAGCATCTCTTGCACGCCCCTGTCGTTTTTTAAAAAATTCTGCACCACCAAATTCAAGGTATGTGCAAAACATGGGACGTGCTGGAATTTGCCCATATTTAATGCACACACAATATTGCTGGCGTTGTCCGATGCCACAAATCCACAGGAGAGTCCAATTGGGGTAAGCCATTCCGCGATGATCTTCCTCAGTTGCCGTAAGAGGTTTTCAGCTGTGTGCGTATTCTGGAAAGCGGTGATACAAAGCGTAGCCTGCCTAGGAAAGAGTTGGCGTTTGCGAGATGCTGCTACTGGTGCCGCCGCTGCTGTTCTTGCGGCGGGAGTCCATACATCTACCCAGTGGGCTGTCACAGTCATATAGTCCTGACCCTGCCCTGCTCCACTTGTCCACATGTCCGTGGTTAAGTGGACATTGGGTACAACTGCATTTTTTAGGACACTGGTGAGTCTTTTTCTGACGTCCGTGTACATTCTCGGTATCGCCTGCCTAGAGAAGTGGAACCTAGATGGTATTTGGTAACGGGGGCACACTGCCTCAATAAATTGTCTAGTTCCCTGTGAACTAACGGCGGATACCGGACGCACGTCTAACACCAACATAGTTGTCAAGGCCTCAGTTATCCGCTTTGCAGCAGGATGACTGCTGTGATATTTCATCTTCCTCGCAAAGGACTGTTGAACAGTCAATTGCTTACTGGAAGTAGTACAAGTGGGCTTACGACTTCCCCTCTGGGATGACCATCGACTCCCAGCAGCAACAACAGCAGCGCCAGCAGCAGTAGGCGTTACACGCAAGGATGCATCGGAGGAATCCCAGGCAGGAGAGGACTCGTCAGAATTGCCAGTGACATTGCCTGCAGGACTATTGGCATTCCTGGGGAAGGAGGAAATTGACACTGAGGGAGTTGGTGGGGTGGTTTGCGTGAGCTTGGTTACAAGAGGAAGGGATTTACTGGTCAGTGGACTGCTTCCGCTGTCACCCAAAGTTTTTGAACTTGTCACTGACTTATTATGAATGCGCTGCAGGTGACGTATAAGGGAGGATGTTCCGAGGTGGTTAACGTCCTTACCCCTACTTATTACAGCTTGACAAAGGGAACACACGGCTTGACACCTGTTGTCCGCATTTCTGGTGAAATACTTCCACACCGAAGAGCTGATTTTTTTGGTATTTTCACCAGGCATGTCAACGGCCATATTCCTACCACGGACAACAGGTGTCTCCCCGGGTGCCTGACTTAAACAAACCACCTCACCATCAGAATCCTCCTGGTCAATTTCCTCCCCAGCGCCAGCAACACCCATATCCTCCTCATCCTGGTGTACTTCAACACTGACATCTTCAATCTGACTATCAGGAACTGGACTGCGGGTGCTCCTTCCATCACTTGCAGGGGGCGTGCAAATGGTGGAAGGCGCATGCTCTTCACGTCCAGTGTTGGGAAGGTCAGGCATCGCAACCGACACAATTGGAGTCGGACTCTCCTTGTGGATTTGGGATTTCGAAGAACGCACAGTTCTTTGCGGTGCTACTGCTTTTGCCAGCTTTAGTCTTTTCATTTTTCTAGCGAGAGGCTGAGTGCTTCCATCCTCATGTGAAGCTGAACCACTAGCCATGAACATAGGCCAGGGCCTCAGCCGTTCCTTGCTACTCCGTGTGGTAAATGGCATATTGGCAAGTTTACGCTTCTCCGACGACAATTTTATTTTAGGTTTTGGAGTCCTTTTTTTACTGATATTTGGTGTTTTGGATTTGACATGCTCTGTACTATGACATTGGGCATCGGCCTTGGCAGACGACGTTGCTGGCATTTCATCGTCTCGGCCATGACTAGTGGCAGCAGCTTCAGCACGAGGTGGAAGTGGATCTTGATCTTTCCCTAATTTTGGAACCTCAACTTTTTTGTTCTCCATATTTTAATAGGCACAACTAAAAGGCACCTCAGGTAAACAATGGAGATGGATGGATTGGATACTAGTATACAATTATGGACGGGCTGCCGAGTGCCGACACAGAGGTAGCCACAGCCGTGAACTACCGCACTGTACTGTGTCTGCTGCTAATATATAGACTGGTTGATAAAGAGATAGTATACTCGTAACTAGTATGTATGTATAAAGAAAGAAAAAAAAACCACGGTTAGGTGGTATATACAATTATGGACGGGCTGCCGAGTGCCGACACAGAGGTAGCCACAGCCGTGAACTACCGCACTGTACTGTGTCTGCTGCTAATATATAGACTGGTTGATAAAGAGATAGTATACTCGTAACTAGTATGTATGTATAAAGAAAGAAAAAAAACCCACGGTTAGGTGGTATATACAATTATGGACGGGCTGCCGAGTGCCGACACAGAGGTAGCCACAGCCGTGAACTACCGCACTGTACTGTGTCTGCTGCTAATATATAGACTGGTTGATAAAGAGATAGTATACTCGTAACTAGTATGTATGTATAAAGAAAGAAAAAAAAAACCACGGTTAGGTGGTATATACAATTATGGACGGGCTGCCGAGTGCCGACACAGAGGTAGCCACAGCCGTGAACTACCGCACTGTACTGTGTCTGCTGCTAATATATAGACTGGTTGATAAAGAGATAGTATACTCGTAACTAGTATGTATGTATAAAGAAAGAAAAAAAACCACGGTTAGGTGGTATATACAATTATGGACGGGCTGCCGAGTGCCGACACAGAGGTAGCCACAGCCGTGAACTACCGCACTGTACTGTGTCTGCTGCTAATATATAGACTGGTTGATAAAGAGATAGTATACTCGTAACTAGTATGTATGTATAAAGAAAGAAAAAAAAACCACGGTTAGGTGGTATATACAATTATGGACGGGCTGCCGAGTGCCGACACAGAGGTAGCCACAGCCGTGAACTACCGCACTGTACTGTGTCTGCTGCTAATATATAGACTGGTTGATAAAGAGATAGTATACTCGTAACTAGTATGTATGTATAAAGAAAGAAAAAAAAACCACGGTTAGGTGGTATATACAATTATGGACGGGCTGCCGAGTGCCGACACAGAGGTAGCCACAGCCGTGAACTACCGCACTGTACTGTGTCTGCTGCTAATATAGACTGGTTGATAAAGAGATAGTATACTCGTAACTAGTATGTATGTATAAAGAAAGAAAAAAAAACCACGGTTAGGTGGTATATACAATTATGGACGGGCTGCCGAGTGCCGACACAGAGGTAGCCACAGCCGTGAACTACCGCACTGTACTGTGTCTGCTGCTAATATAGACTGGTTGATAAAGAGATAGTATACTCGTAACTAGTATGACTATAAAGAAAGAAAAAAAACCCACGGTTAGGTGGTATATACAATTATGGACGGGCTGCCGAGTGCCGACACAGAGGTAGCCACAGCCGTGAACTACCGCACTGTACTGTGTCTGCTGCTAATATATAGACTGGTTGATAAAGAGATAGTATACTCGTAACTAGTATGTATGTATAAAGAAAGAAAAAAAAACCACGGTTAGGTGGTATATACAATTATGGACGGGCTGCCGAGTGCCGACACAGAGGTAGCCACAGCCGTGAACTACCGCACTGTACTGTGTCTGCTGCTAATATAGACTGGTTGATAAAGAGATAGTATACTCGTAACTAGTATGACTATAAAGAAAGAAAAAAAAACCACGGTTAGGTGGTATATACAATTATGGACGGGCTGCCGAGTGCCGACACAGAGGTAGCCACAGCCGTGAACTACCGCACTGTACTGTGTCTGCTGCTAATATATAGACTGGTTGATAAAGAGATAGTATACTCGTAACTAGTATGTATGTATAAAGAAAGAAAAAAAAACCACGGTTAGGTGGTATATACAATTATGGACGGGCTGCCGAGTGCCGACACAGAGGTAGCCACAGCCGTGAACTACCGCACTGTACTGTGTCTGCTGCTAATATAGACTGGTTGATAAAGAGATAGTATACTCGTAACTAGTATGACTATAAAGAAAGAAAAAAAAACCACGGTTAGGTGGTATATACAATTATGGACGGGCTGCCGAGTGCCGACACAGAGGTAGCCACAGCCGTGAACTACCGCACTGTACTGTGTCTGCTGCTAATATATAGACTGGTTGATAAAGAGATAGTATACTCGTAACTAGTATGTATGTATAAAGAAAGAAAAAAAAAACCACGGTTAGGTGGTATATACAATTATGGACGGGCTGCCGAGTGCCGACACAGAGGTAGCCACAGCCGTGAACTACCGCACTGTACTGTGTCTGCTGCTAATATATAGACTGGTTGATAAAGAGATAGTATACTCGTAACTAGTATGTATGTATAAAGAAAGAAAAAAAAACCACGGTTAGGTGGTATATACAATTATGGACGGGCTGCCGAGTGCCGACACAGAGGTAGCCACAGCCGTGAACTACCGCACTGTACTGTGTCTGCTGCTAATATATAGACTGGTTGATAAAGAGATAGTATACTCGTAACTAGTATGTATGTATAAAGAAAGAAAAAAAAACCACGGTTAGGTGGTATATACAATTATGGACGGGCTGCCGAGTGCCGACACAGAGGTAGCCACAGCCGTGAACTACCGCACTGTACTGTGTCTGCTGCTAATATAGACTGGTTGATAAAGACATAGTATACTCGTAACTAGTATGTATGTATAAAGAAAGAAAAAAAAACCACGGTTAGGTGGTATATACAATTATGGACGGGCTGCCGAGTGCCGACACAGAGGTAGCCACAGCCGTGAACTACCGCACTGTACTGTGTCTGCTGCTAATATAGACTGGTTGATAAAGAGATAGTATACTCGTAACTAGTATGACTATAAAGAAAGAAAAAAAAACCACGGTTAGGTGGTATATACAATTATGGACGGGCTGCCGAGTGCCGACACAGAGGTAGCCACAGCCGTGAACTACCGCACTGTACTGTGTCTGCTGCTAATATAGACTGGTTGATAAAGAGATAGTATACTACTAATATTATATATACTGGTGGTCAGGTCACTGGTCACTAGTCACACTGGCAGTGGCACTCCTGCAGCAAAAGTGTGCACTGTTTAATTTTAATATAATATTATGTACTCCTGGCTCCTGCTATAACCTATAACTGGCACTGCAGTGCTCCCCAGTCTCCCCCACAATTATAAGCTGTGTGAGCTGAGCACAGTCAGATATATATATACATTGATGCAGCACACTGGGCTGAGCAGTGCACACAGATATGGTATGTGACTGAGTCACTGTGTGTATCGTTTTTTTCAGGCAGAGAACGGATATATTAAATAAAACAAACAACTGCACTGTCTGGTGGTCACTGTGGTCGTCAGTCACTAAACTCTGCACTCTCTTCTACAGTATCACAGCCTCAGGTCAATCTCTCTCTCTCTCTCTCAACCCTAATCTAAATGGAGAGGACGCCAGCCACGTCCTCTCCCTATCAATCTCAATGCACGTGTGAAAATGGCGGCGACGCGCGGCTCCTTATATAGAATCCGAGTCTCGCGATAGAATCCGAGCCTCGCGAGAATCCGACAGCGTCATGATGACGTTCGGGCGCGCTCGGGTTAACCGAGCAAGGCGGGAAGATCCGAGTCGCTCGGACCCGTGAAAAAAAACATGAAGTTCGGGCGGGTTCGGATTCAGAGAAACCGAACCCGCTCATCTCTACTACACACTTTTCTAAATTGATATGTGCCTAGCTCCCGGTTACCAGACCTCTATCCCCAGCGTAAGCTTCCAGTGTCCCTTCTGGAATCAGAGAAAATGATTTACCAGTAGGTACCAAAATCCCATTTTTAAATAAATATGTTGATTCTACCTCTCAACAAATTATTTGTACCATACTTTTTGAAGATGTTCTTTATCATATACCGTACCTCTTAGATACAGTACAAATGCTTAGTGCTGAGCTACTTTGCATTAAGTGTAGTGAGAAAAAATTTGACTAGAACACTTTGAGCAACACTTTTTTTTAAATGATGCAATTAAAAATAAATCCATGTTGTATACAGCAATATTTCTTGTATGCCAAAGTATATTATGATCTGACATATTCATCAGTTTTATACACATATGTATTCACATGTATACGGTATACTGTACCTGTATTTATTGAACATGACTTTTGCTGCTTTATGTGTTTATAGTCATTCTACTGCATATGCAAAACAATATATATGAGCCATAGACAAGGTAGCTTTATTTGGTGCTATTTCTGATGTTATTAATCATATATTTTTAGTAACACATTGTTTGCCTTGCTACAAAGGCTATTTTAGGCTGTGCCATTTTTGTTATTAAACAATAAGCAGAGGCGGGAAATCTACCCAGCCATCATATCGATAGGGTGGCACTAGATGAGCTCCACAGGTGGCGCTGGACATGCCTGTTGTGTGTACATGAGTAATGAGTGTGTGTGCATGAGTAATGAGTGTGTGTACATGAGTAATGAGTGTGTGTACATGAGTAATGAGTATGTGTACATGAGTGATGAGTATGTGTACATGAGTAATGAGTGTGTGTGCATGAGTAATGAGTGTGTGTACATGAGTAATGAGTGTGTGTACATGAGTAATGAGTATGTGTACATGAGTAATGAGTGTGTGTACATGAGTAATGAGTATGTGTACATGAGTAATGAGTATGTGTACATGAGTGATGAGTATGTGTACATGAGTAATGAGTATGTGTACATGAGTGATGAGTATGTGTACATGAGTGATGAGTGTGTGTACATGAGTAATGAGTGTGTGTACATGAGTAATGAGTGTGTGTACATGAGTAATGAGTAAGAGCGAGAGGGTGGGGGGATAGCAAACAGGTAAGAAGGTGGTTGTCAGGGACAGGTACACTATGTAGACAAAAATGACTGGACACCCCCATGTCCCCGTCAGGATCCGGTCTGATGAGCGACACTGTCTAGGTCGACCACTATTGGTCGACAGTCACTAGATCGACATGGTTTCAAGGTTGACATGGTTTCTAGGTCAACAGGTCAAAAGTCGACATGACTTTTTCACATTTTTTTCTTTTTTTGAACTTTTTCATACTTAACGATCCACGTGGACTACGATTGGAATGGTAATCTGTGCTGAGCGCAGCGAGGGACCTTGCCTGCCATGCGAGGGGACACGGTGTACTAATTGGACTTCCCGGTCACTGTACGGAGAAAACGACACCAAAAAAACATGAAAAACTTATGTCGACCTAGAACCCCTGTCGACTTTCCAACCCTGTCGACCTAGTGCCTGTCAACCTATAGTGGTCGACCTAGAAACTGTCAATGCAATAATCCACACCCGTCCCCGTCCTCCCACGCACCCTAGTGAAGCGGTTCACAGCTCACATTATGCACCATGGAAGCCCCAGTTCACATATAGCACAGTGCCCCCCCCCCCCCCCCCCCCCACTGGTGATATAATGATGTATGGGATGCCCCCTTTCCCCAGTGTGAGGGGGCCCTGGGGCGACCAGATAACTGCCCTGTTGTGAATCCTCCACTATATGCGAGGATAGGTCCTCCGAAAGGAATTGTGGGGATGATTTAATTTTTAGAACAAACATGTTTAAATAGAGATGTGTGAGGGGAAGTGGTGTTGCGGAGTCTCTGCCCACAGTGGAAGAAAGCCTAGCTTCACACCTGCAGCAACCTGCTACAGCAGCAACACTGAGCCGCTTGAAGCTCATTTTAATGTCCTGCAACAGCAAACCTCATTTTTGTGTGTTTACATGAATGAGGGGGTTTCCTTCATGCCGCCTTCTTCAGTGAGGAATGCCCATAACCAGAAAGAAGTGCGCTAATGTAATAGTTATCAGAATGTGTCTAGTATTTAGTCCATAAAATATCAATCAGGTGTTTATATTTTTTTATGTTTATAGTCTGTGTTATAGTGATTTTTTTTCACTATTGTATTTGAGCAATACGGCATTCACACTGTTGAATGGTAAAAAGAAATGTATATACAGTAAAGGTAGTTTTTCTCCTCTGCTGCAAGTCTGAGGAATACATCACACGCCAGCACAGCCCTGCGTTACGTTAATCAGGCCGGAGCAGGCTGCACGCAGAATGGAAGACTAACAGACTGCCATGTCTGATCTCATCAAGATCACAAATCCCCTCACACGCATATAATACACTGCATGACATGATACATCAGCTACAACACCAGGAATCAATCAAGGCCGATAAAACAGGGCTGGGTAAAATAAATAACCTCTTACACACTGTCCCCATTCATTATAAAATACAGCACACTATGTATTTATTCATAAACTCTAAATAAAATGATTTCAGCCACGCCAGGAGAATACAGCCTCTGACCTATTTTCATCTAATGTATACAAACACTGGAGATAGCGTATGCGTGATTTTTATAGATAGCAGAAATTGCTTTTTCAGAATTATTTTAGATCTTGGCTATACAAAGCATAGAAAGAAGAATACATATAGTATATGGATATATATATTTCTGGGAAAATATGGTTTACTGTATATTCAAACCGTAAAGCTACCCACAGTGTTTTTAAACTGCTCTTTATCAAAAATAAACATTTCTTTCTTATGTAATTCAACAGCGGCCAATACAAATCTCTCTGTGCAAAGTTTCCTTCCTTTATCTTCCTGGCTATAGGACCTGTCTTTATACAGAAAGGAATGGCTTTTGCCCTGGGCCGTCTTCATTCATAGGTTCCCTGGAACAGTAACTCCCCCCACTGCTTTCCCCATTGTATAGGTGGCTACAGTTGTTGGGCAATATGGCTGAAGAAGTGCACATTGGCCGAAACTGTGTCATGTGCGGGCTTCTGAAAACAGTTGTATTCCATCCACATTTCAAATGTTCCTAGATGAAATTGCAGTTTGCCTGTGACTACACTCATTCGCAGACCGGAGACTCACAGGTTCTGTCCACTGATTGCCTGCTATGTTGTTTGGGGCCACCAGGCTGAATGGTGCTGTCCCAGCTTTTTTCCTGCCATAGGCCCCATTTAACTCCTATAGTGCCTGGTAACTGCTGTCATACCGAATTATATGTGCCTCCTTCCTGACATGCCTTGGCCTTCACAGCATTATTCTGTGCTGGCTCATCTCTTACCTCTCTGGATGATTTTTCCACGCATCTACCGATTACTTAAACTCCCCTCAACTATTTCTCTGTATTGGGGCACTCCAATGCTCTTTTCTAGGTCCTCTGCTTTTCTGTCTCTATACCTCTACTCTCAGAAAATGAATCTGCTTCTTTAGTCTAAGTTTCTACTCATATTTTCCTTTCCTAACCTCCCTCTGCTCCCTCTGCCTCTTCATCGTCTCCGCCTGGATGTCCCACCGTTATCTGATACTGTACTTCCCCAATACCAAATGTATCATCTTTCCTCCCCTACCATCTCTCCTCCTTATATCTTTCTCACGGTGGACAACTTCATTATCTCTCCTGTTCCCCATGCACGCTGCTCTGATGTCATCTTCATCTTCTCTCCTCCTTTATCCAGTCCCTCATGCGATCCTGTGGTCACCTCCTTTCTGACATTGCTCTTTCACCCTGGAGAGCACTAAAATGCTTATTCACTCTCATTCTTTCCTGTCATGACTACTACAATCTCTTGCTAACTGGCATCCCCGTCACCTGTCTCTTCACTCCTCAGTCTGTTTTAAACACTGCTGTGAGATCTTTCTCTCCTGTCACTCCCAACACTGGCTACCATTTTCCTGCAGAATCCAAACCTGCACCTCCAAAGTCCTCACTGACACCTTTTCGCCATAAATCTCTGACCCTGTCAAGATTCACTACTGCCTGCTCCCCTCCACTTAGCCTTTGACCTGTGCCTCTCCTCCACCCTCATTATCTTTTACTCCCTCTTTCAAGACTTCTCCCACACTGCTCCCCAGTTCTGGAACTCCTGTCTCCACCATACCAGACTATTCCCCAACCTTGATACCAGCATTAAAAAAATGTGTGCCTTGGGCACTAGTTCTGAGAGTTGCTAAGTATAATTGCCACATTGAATTGATGGCATTCATGTAGTTGGTATGTTTACAAAGAAAGTACTGATGGGAAGATATTGGGTTCAGTATTTCAAAAAGTATATGACAAAACAGAAGAAACCCATCGCTAGCTTATCTAAGTGACCACTCAGTACCACAAATAAAAGAAGTTGTTGTTTTAAGACAAGTTTAAAATATGATGGCTTATATTAATGTTAACATATAAATCAACTGTAAATTCAAGCTAACAAGGTGTCACTGTGCCTGGCAAATTGTACCCAGAGTGAATGGGAAAAAAGTGCAGCAATTCAATTTATATCCAGAGAAATAGGATATTGTCACTCATTCGACTGGATGTACAGATGTGTCCTCATGCATCTTGCCTCAATACGCCACGCAGCTGGAGATGCCTGGCGTGAGTGAACTGACAGGTCCTGAGGAACTCCGTATGCGTTGGGCGCCTTTTTTGTGCTGAAAATGTGTATTATTCGCATCGCTAGCTGAATAAAACGTGCAAGCAGTCTCTGGGAAACACTGTAACGTAGCAGATACAGCCGCTGTCACACACACAGAATATAGGCATGCCCAGAGGTTAAAGTAAGCCGGAATGGGGTGGTGTGTTCCATCAGTTCCATATGGAGACGGAACCAATTCCACCTCCTCCGGCTCACCTAACGCAGAATGTGACCCCGGAGCCGCAAGGAGATGCTGGGCGCCCGCTGAGATTTTGTTAAAAGCGTGTGTTGGCTCCTTCCCCTCAGCAGCCGCCGGAGGCAGGAGGCTGTCAAGTTTGCAACGTTCTGGTAAGTATTTCTCCATTACCCTGCGTCCCCCAGTATCAATCGTTTCTCCCCACAGCCGGCACTAGATCCGTCACTAGATAGAGAGAATTAAATTGTTGCTCCGTTTGGATGCCCTCCATGCTGGCAAGAAGAAAAAGTGACCCGTTTGGGAGCTGAACTTTAATCCAGTTTAGAAGTTTTACTCGGCTAAACTCAACACTTTTAGACTCGAATGGTGCGATAAAAAAGAACAATTTAATTGCGCCTTGCGATCTCCTGTCACTTTAGATGGGAGATTGGGTGCGCATAAACAGTTGAGTTCCTCCCATTGTGTCCTCCACCCCTCTGGTGTTGGGCCTAAACAACAGTAATAGAGTAACTGTTTGTCACGAACCGGTCTCTTACCTCTGCGGGTTCTGGGGTTCATCCGTTGCCAGTGCGGTTGCTCGCGGTGCTGTGCGCCCGTGTGGGGACACGGCGTGATCAATGGCACAGGTAATGCAGAGTCTGGGAACTGTGAGTGCGGGGACCAAATGGCCTAAGGCACTGCGGTGTGTCTGCTGTATAGGAGGTGGCCATGTTGGAGACCAAATAGCTAATACAGAGCACTTGTGAAAACACCTGTGGGCAGGTGTAAGCCAATCCCGTGCTTGTGCTGCCTTTAAGTAGGCTGGGATTATGTTACTCTGGGCCAGTGCTTTGTTGTATCAAAGCTGTGCTTTAGCTCTGAGCTCTCTCCGTGCATTCCTGTGTGATTCCCGTGGTCCAGATATCGCCTCCGTTCCCAGAGGTCCGTCTGCAGCCTTCACTGCTGAAAGATCCACCGGCTCTCCGCTGTGCTGTCAGTTAATTGCACTCCTATTGGAAATAGTTGGATTCCCAGTGTCCTGCATGAGGTTACCTTGTCAGTCTGCCTATCATTCAAAGTCTGGAGGATTCTGTTTCTCTCAGCTGTTCGTTTGTTCAACTCTGCATTTAACCCATTCATCACCTTGTCTTCTACTACAGTTTCACAGTGATCTCCGGAACCCGCAAGTAACCCAATTCAGTACTTTTATTTGCTATGTTGTCATTACAAGGATAATTCATCACAGTCTCTCAGTTAACTCTCAAAGCTCCATTGCCAATTCTTACAGTTAATTCTCCATGTCTGCATTAACCAGTTAAACACAATCTGCAGTTCAGCATCAAAGCTTGTTTATATTTGCTATGTTGTCATAACAAGGATAATTCTTCAGTCTCTCAGTTAACTCTCAAAACTCCATTGCAAATCCTTACAGTTATCTCTTCATGTCTGCATTATCCAGTTAATAACATTCTGCAGTTCAGCATCAAAGCTTGTTTATATTTGCTATGTTGTCATAACAAGGATAATTCTTCACAGTCTCTCAGTTAACTCTCAAAACTCCATTGCAAATCCTTACAGTTATCTCTTCATGTCTGCATTATCCAGTTAATCATATTCTGCAGTTCAGCATCAAAGCTCGTTTATATTTGGACAATCCAACATTTATTCATCAGCTTGTTTTGCATATGTTTCCATGAACATTTCTTTTATGTATTTTTGAGTTTTCTCTTGCATATTATTCCTGCAATACTTCAGTATAATATGATGATTAACAACTTGTCAGTTAACTCTTTACTGAATTGTTATTTTGAATAAATATATGAATCGGAACTTTCTTCGTCCTCCCTGCTTTCTTCATAGCCCAGCACCTACACCTGTGGTTGGTCCCGGGTTAACGGATTCACAAAAACACCCGGACCTGACAGTAAGCACTGGCCACATGGATCCGTCAAGTGACCAATTCGCAGGAGGCGGTGCTACGTCAGATATCCTTTCCCGTCTGGAAAACCAGGAGTCTATACAGACACAAATAGTGCAGTTTATGCAAACTATGGCAGACCGTTTAGAGACTCTTCATACGGCTATTAAAACGTTCCAAGTCCAGATTCCAACCCCAGATGTCCCAGTTACCACTACAGCTTCTCCTGTGACGCTGCCTACGTCCCGCTTGCAGTTACCCTCTCCGAGTAAGTTTGACGGAACTCCAAAACTTTGCAGAGGATTCCTGAATCAATGCGAGATCCAGTTTGAACTGATGTCTGCCAGTTTCCCATCAGCTCGTTCTAAGGTTGCATATATTATTGCCCTCCTCTCCGGTCAGGCTCTGGAGTGGGCATCACCATTATGGGAGAGAGGTGATCCTATCCTCTCTAATTACAAAGAGTTCGTATCTTCCTTCCGGAGAATCTTTGACGAACCAGGCAGGACCACCTCAGCATCCTTGGAGATTCTCCGTCTACGTCAAGGTTTACGTCCTGTCAGTCAATATATTATTCAGTTTCGCACGTTGTCTTCAGAGTTAAACTGGAATGAGGAGGCCCTGATCGCCGCGTTTTGGAATGGACTTTCAGAAAGAATCAAGGATGATTTAACTATCCGGGATGTGCCAATTAAACTGGATGAATTGATTTCTCTCTGTAACAAACTTGATCTACGTTACAGGGAGCGATGTTTAGAGAAATCCAGGGCAGAGCGATCCAGTCCACGTGATCATCCTAGACCTCGACAAGATTCTTCATCACAGTCTCCAGTAATGACTGAAGAACCTATGCAGATTGGGCACTCTCGCCTCACAGAGGAGGAACGACTTCGTCGTCGACAGGGTAACCTCTGCATGTACTGTGGGTCCTCCGAACATTTAGTTAAATTCTGCAAACTCCGACCGGGAAACTCTCGCCTCCTAGCTTATTCAAGAGAGGTTAAGCTAGGAGTTACTTTAGAATCACGTTCTGGGAAAGAGCCAACCTTGTCTATTCAATTAGAAGTTCCAAGTTCTACAGTGAAAGTTTCAGCCCTCCTAGATTCCGGGGCAGCCAAGAACTTCATCTCCTCAGCCTTTGTCATACGGTCTAAAGTTCAAACCATGCCCCTGGAAGCAGCAGTTGCTGTTACAGCAGTGGATGGAAGTCGAATTCCAGATGGTATAATTACTCATCGAACCGTATGTCTCAAGATGAAAGTTGGTGAGCTCCATTCCGAATACCTCTCCTTCTACGTGATTCCCAAAGCCTCTCAAGATGTGATACTTGGTTTACCTTGGCTGCAGAAACATAATCCTCAACTTAATTGGCAAACCATGGAAGTCCTTTCATGGGGTAAATCTTGTACCAAGGACTGTGTAGCTACAATTGTACCTCTTCGGTCAATTAGCCTTTCCGATCTACCTCCGGTGTATCAATCCCTTGCGGATGTTTCCAGTAAGCAAGCAGCAGACTCTCTACCTCCTCATCGTGAATGGGACTGCCCAGTCGTCCTGGTTCCGGGCAAGACCCCTCCTAGGGGACAAATTCATCCGCTATCCATCCCAGAGACGCGAGCTATCCGGGATTGGTCCACTCCTACAACTCTCAAGGGGATTCAGCGATTTCTTGGCTTTGCTAATTTCTATAGGAGATTCATTAAGAATTATTCTACGTTAGCTGCTCCTATCACAGCCCTAACTCGCAAGGGAGCAAATCCTACGAACTGGTCTTCTGAAGCAATCAAAGCCTTCTCTGATTTAAAGCAAGCCTTTGTGTCAGCCCCCATTCTTCGACTGCCTGATTTGAATCGTCCCTTTCTACTAGAGGTGCATGCATCTACAGAAGCAGTAGGAGCTGTGTTGTCACAAGTCTTTGAAGATAAAAAGGTCCATCCCTGCGGATATTTCTCCCGTAAGTTCCTCCCGGCAGAACGTAATTATGCAATCGGTGAGCAAGAGTTACTTGCCATCAAGTTGGCATTTGAGGAGTGGAGATACCTTCTAGAAGGAGCTCAACATCGCATTACAGTTTATACTGATCATAAGAATCTTCTGTATCTGCAGTCAGCTCAGTGTTTGAATCCACGACAAGCTCGATGGGCGCTTTTCTTCTCACGATTTGATTTCAAACTCACCTATCGTCCAGGGTCTCAGAACAAAAAGGCAGATGCCCTTTCCCGGTCCTTTGCTTCTTCTGAATTAAATGATGCTACCACGAATCAAGCCATTGTGAATCCTACGTCCTTCTTAATGACTCGAACCTCTCCAGTTCCTCCGCCTGGCAAGACCTTTGTCGCCACAAGTCTTCGAAAACGGCTGCTTACCTGGGCTCACTCCTCTTCCTTCATGGGTCATCCTGGGGTTCTAAAGACTCTCAGATTTATTCAACAGTCTTATTGGTGGCCACGTCTCAAAGCCGATGTCCAAGAGTTTATAGCAGCATGTCCTAAATGTACCCAACATAAGAGTCCAAGAAGTTCTCCACCAGAGTTTCATCCATTGCCAGCCCTAGAGGTTCCAGCAGCAGATCAAGAGCTTCAACGTCTATCTAGCATCTGGAGTTGTGTACGTAAGTCCTTGGTCAAAACTTCCGCTCGTTATAAATCTTTTGCAGATAGAAAACGTAAAGCTGTACCGAGTTACAAAGTGGAAGACCAAGTTTGGATTTCTACGCGCAATCTCAAGTTCAAAGTTCCTTCTAAGAAATTTGCTCCCAAGTTTATTGGTCCATTTCCCATTGTTAAGGTACTCAACCCTGTGTCATACAAAGTCAAGTTGCCACCGTCTTTGAGAATTCCTAACGCCTTTCATACATCTTTACTGAAGCCTTTGATTCTCAATAAGTTCCGTACTACCCAGTCCAAATCTCCTAAAGTTCACTCTTTGCAGAATGAGGAATTTGAAGTTAAAGAGATTGTGGACTCACGTTCCCGATATGGACGTTTACAGTTTCTGGTCGACTGGAAGGGTTACGGTCCAGAGGAAAGATCCTGGGTTTTCTCTGAAGATGTTCATGCTCCAAGACTGGTACAGAAATACTTCTCCAAAAATCCTGATAAGGTTCACAGGTGTTCGGAGACCACCCTTAGAGGAGGGGGTACTGTCACGAACCGGTCTCTTACCTCTGCGGGTTCTGGGGTTCATCCGTTGCCAGTGCGGTTGCTCGCGGTGCTGTGCGCCCGTGTGGGGACACGGCGTGATCAATGGCACAGGTAATGCAGAGTCTGGGAACTGTGAGTGCGGGGACCAAATGGCCTAAGGCACTGCGGTGTGTCTGCTGTATAGGAGGTGGCCATGTTGGAGACCAAATAGCTAATACAGAGCACTTGTGAAAACACCTGTGGGCAGGTGTAAGCCAATCCCGTGCTTGTGCTGCCTTTAAGTAGGCTGGGATTATGTTACTCTGGGCCAGTGCTTTGTTGTATCAAAGCTGTGCTCTAGCTCTGAGCTCTCTCCGTGCATTCCTGTGTGATTCCCGTGGTCCAGATATCGCCTCCGTTCCCAGAGGTCCGTCTGCAGCCTTCACTGCTGAAAGATCCACCGGCTCTCTGCTGTGCTGTCAGTTAATTGCACTCCTATTGGAAATAGTTGGATTCCCAGTGTCCTGCATGAGGTTACCTTGTCAGTCTGCCTATCATTCAAAGTCTGGAGGATTCTGTTTCTCTCAGCTGTTCGTTTGTTCAACTCTGCATTTAACCCATTCATCACCTTGTCTTCTACTACAGTTTCACAGTGATCTCCGGAACCCGCAAGTAACCCAATTCAGTACTTTTATTTGCTATGTTGTCATTACAAGGATAATTCATCACAGTCTCTCAGTTAACTCTCAAAGCTCCATTGCCAATTCTTACAGTTAATTCTCCATGTCTGCATTAACCAGTTAAACACAATCTGCAGTTCAGCATCAAAGCTTGTTTATATTTGCTATGTTGTCATAACAAGGATAATTCTTCAGTCTCTCAGTTAACTCTCAAAACTCCATTGCAAATCCTTACAGTTATCTCTTCATGTCTGCATTATCCAGTTAATAACATTCTGCAGTTCAGCATCAAAGCTTGTTTATATTTGCTATGTTGTCATAACAAGGATAATTCTTCACAGTCTCTCAGTTAACTCTCAAAACTCCATTGCAAATCCTTACAGTTATCTCTTCATGTCTGCATTATCCAGTTAATCATATTCTGCAGTTCAGCATCAAAGCTCGTTTATATTTGGACAATCCAACATTTATTCATCAGCTTGTTTTGCATATGTTTCCATGAACATTTCTTTTATGTATTTTTGAGTTTTCTCTTGCATATTATTCCTGCAATACTTCAGTATAATATGATGATTAACAACTTGTCAGTTAACTCTTTACTGAATTGTTATTTTGAATAAATATATGAATCGGAACTTTCTTCGTCCTCCCTGCTTTCTTCATAGCCCAGCACCTACACCTGTGGTTGGTCCCGGGTTAACGGATTCACAAAAACACCCGGACCTGACACTGTTCTCTTGCATACTGCACTGGGTTATGTTTCTGGTTTTGTTTTGTTTTTTTGTTGTTTTTTTCTACTTCCTTCTATCCATTCCCCTTTATCTGAATTTTTTTCTTAATTTACTCTATCCATGTTGTATTGCTACAAGTTGAATATCCCTTATCCAAAATGCTTGGGACCAGAGGAATTTTGGATATCGGATTTTTCCGTATTTTGGAATAATTGCATACCATAATGAGATATTATGGTGATGGGACCTAAATCTAAGCACAGAATGCATTTATGTTACATATACACCTTATACAAACAGCCTGAAGGTCATTTTAGTCAATATTTTTTTATAACTGTGCATTAAACAGTGTGTGTCTACATTCACACAATTCATTTATGTTTCATATACACCTTATGCACACAGCCTGAAGGTCGTTTAATACAATATTTTTAATAACTTTGAGTATTAAACAAAGTTTGTGTACATTGAGCCATCAAAAAACAAAGGTTTCACTATCTCAGTCTTACTCAAAAAAGTCTGTATTTCGGAATATTCCGTATTTCAGAATATTTGGATATAGGATACTCAACCTGTATTTAAAAAAAAAAATAATCAAAATTGAAACCAGGCAAAATCTTTAACACGAAGGGCTTTTCCCTGAACTTTAGGGCCAGCTGTAGGCATACAGTTGATACCTGGAGGGTTGTGATTTGTCTGCGGACATGGTAGCTAGGATGAATTGCGCTGTTATACAGCAGCAGTGCATTGTGAACCTCTGAAAAACGTAACCTTGAAAGGCCAAAAAAAAAAAAAAAGTGGACCTTTGGATCGTTTGTTAGCAGAAAAAGAGAATGAAGCGCATCATTTATTTCAGATAGTGTTTACCTACTCCACTGAGTTTTATGACATTGACCACAATTTAAATGTGTTTGTTGAGCCGTAGTAATAAACATTACCGTAAACCGGCAAGCAGTTAGAGAGCGGCGTTTGGCCTTCAGTGCGAGTAAAGAATGGGACACAATTATAGACGCTGCATCAGTTTTTTTCCTGTGACCAGATGTACAATTTATTCTTTCTCTGCTTTTTATGGCACATGTAATTATTGTTTAAGTCTTTTGATGCTATTGCTGGCATTTTGGAAGTGAATGCCAGTGTCCTTAAACTGAACATACTGAAATATGTTTTATTTATTAGGTTTCTTCACAGCCTCACAGACTATGGTAATGGCTAATTAATAGTGCGTGTAGCCTTGCAGAATATGTACTCGGCTAGGCGAATGCTGTTCACTTCTGCATTTCTGCTTATGTTGGGAAGTAGTTATCTCACAGTTACAACTGGAGTTTTCAACTTTCAAGGACTTGTATGCTATTTTGTAAATTGGTGAGTGATAATGTTATCATTATACTTAACTTTGGTGGTCATTCCGAGTTGATCGCAGCTAGCAACTTTTAGCTGCTGCTGCGATCAACAGTTCAAGCAGAAGAAGAGTAGCCCTATACCTACTTACCCTGTGCGATGGATCCAGCGATGATGGGCTCGGCTTTGACGTCACTCCTCCACCCTCCGTTGTCCTGGACACGCCTGCGTTATACTCACCACTCCCCGAAAACGGTCCGGATCCGCCCCTCCACGCCTCCTTGCTGTCAATCTTCTTAGTATCGCCGCTGCGACCGCTCCCGTCGGAAGCCGCGACGTAACCCGGCGACCCCTGTCGCCGGGCACCGTCGCGCCCTGCACCCGCCACGCATGCGCATTCTGTACCCGTTCGCACAGCAGCGAAAAACCACTGCGTGCGAATGGGTCGGAATGACCCCCTTTGTACAGTATGTGTGGCTTATACAAAGTTTGTACGTATGGTTCCTGGAGGCTCTCTTTTGGGCCTAAGGAGAAAATGAGCATTCTGAGAGCACTCCAGGTGGCAGCTTTCTAATCTGGAGGGTGATGTTTCAGATACCCTACATGCCGAATACAGGTGACAGTGCCGCCCTCCCGGCCCTGTGCCCTTGGCAGTGACTCCTCTCGCACAGCCCTAGTTGCTGCCCTGCATGTCATTTACAGAGTGTTCCTGTAAAACAACATTTAAATTTATTAGATTAGAAGACTGTTACAACTATGTGATGATAATGATTTGTCATAACCTAGGCATATATGCTCTGCCATTACAAAAGTGTATGCATGGGATGTGCTCAGGATCCTGGCAGTGGAATCCCAAAGGTCAGAATCCCGAAGGTACTGTAAGTACAGGCGATTAGGCACGGTGGGAAAGGTTAGGCCACTGGGTGGGGGTGGGTGGGCTGGAGCTTAGTGTTAGGCTGTGGGGGTCAGTTAGGGTTAGGCTACGGGAGGGGTGAATTAGGGGTAGGGTGCAATTTCCGCTATCCGTCAGGAACCTGCTGTCAGTATTCTGACGGTTGGGTATCTCGACTACTGGGATTTTGGACCCATCCTGTGTGTGTACCTTGACATACGTACCTACTCGTAAGTTATTTTTGTTTGCTTTTTTTTTTTTGGAGTACTTTACGCCCAATCACTGCTAACTTGGACCCCATGTGTCAGCAACACTTTGTTTATCCGTACACTATCAGACATCAGTATACACTGTACTTTAGTTTATTTAAACTTTAAACGTTGATACATCTTATCAGAACCGCGTGACTCTCCCTAAAGCGTCTTATCTGAATAAAGTCATATAATTTCTTCCTTATAGATAAGAACTGTCTTGTCAAGTGGAGCTGGCTCGTCTATTGCATGTCAACTTCAATTCTCTCTGGGCATTTTGTATTAAAAATGAAAATAATAGGAAGATGATAAAAGATGATTATTCATCCGCTAAGAGAAAGAATCTTCACATTTTGGTGTTATGTGAAAATAATGTAGAAATCCGTGGCAATTAAAGTAATTTACTGATAGAATCTATTTTTTTTTTCTTATTTTTTTTATGTCACCTTCAGATCTTGGCTTTTGGGATAATAGTGGTAGACACACTAATGACAAAAGAGCAGTACGTGTGTGATATAGCAGAGCCAGAGGCAAATTACTGAGCGTTATTAGTCTCGGAGGCTTAATGCATTAGAACAACAGTGCTTTCGGAAACTAGGTAGTTTGCTAACCCCGACATGATACTGTTTGATTATGGAGTTGTTTGCACAGTATTATAGGGCTGCTGTGAAGCCGAAAGTACAAGTTGATCCTGTAGGGATATGTATTCTGTTGCATTCATTTCAATATATTTGTAAAGTTCCCATGTCCAGGCAGAATATCAGATGTTTTGCTGGATATAGTTTTGCACAAGACCTGAACTTGCAGGTGTGCCCAAGCGTTTTCAGGTAGGGTGTGTGACGTCAGTTTCGCCCCCCATCAGCCTGATTCTGTCGCACTGTGTGAATAGGTCCTGGGCTGCGCACAGATTGCACAGACTGAAAAAATCATTAGGTGGTGAGTGAGTTGTGAATGGATTTGCAGCTGACCGGCGTTTCCAGGGATTTATACAAGGCGTGCGCAGACTTGCACGGGGCGGGTTTCCACGCTGTCTGGGTGGCAGCTATCTGATCACAAAAAACTCTGCAAACTCGCAGAAGAGCGATCAGATCTAAATAACCCCCTGGATCCGGTCGGGATCCCACCTGTTAGAAAAGCGATGCCGTAATCCCGACACTATTTGGAATGCCAACACCAGCATACCGAATAGGGACTCCAGCCCGGCGCCGTAGTCCCGACAACCAGGATCCCGAACGAGCAGCCTTGCTGGAGGGGTAAGCCGTGGTGGGGAGGGGTTAGGGTTAGGCTGTGGGGGCATGTTTAGGCTGTGCCCTGGGAGGGAGTTATGTTTAGGCGCCACCGTGGAGGGTAAAGGTTATGCTGTGGGGTAAGTTTAGGCTACGGAAAGGGACGGTCACTGCAGGGGGGGCAGATATAACATTTGCAGAGAGAGTTAGATTTGGGTGGGTTATATTGTTTCTGTGCAGGGTAAATAGTGGGTGCTTTATTTTTACACTGCAATTTAGATTTCAGATTGACCACACTCCACCCAAATCTAACTCTCTCTGTACATGCTGTATCTGCCGTCCCCCGCCCCTTTGCAGTGCACATGGTTTTGCCCATTAGCTAACAAATTTGCTGCTGCCGTGAGGTCTGAATTAGGCCCTTAGTACTGCAATACAGGAACAAGAGTACCGGTGCACCATACACCATTCAAATTATAACTGCTATCATATCCAATGTTCTTGGCATATATGGGCCAATATATGAACCTGCCCACCTTATTCACAGTGACAAGTCCCTAACATCATAGGGGTTCGTCTCTGGGGCACAGAGTACCCCCAAACCTCCTCAGGGCATCACACAAATGAGAAATAAAAGTGAGAAATCAGTGTTAAGCAAGTGAGAGAAGATGCTGAGTGTTAGAAAGAGGACTGGGGAGGTTTGGGGGTACTCTGCACCCGAGAGGCAAAACCCTATAATGTTAGGGACCTGTCCGATGAGTTCACCGTGAAGAATGTGGGCAGTCTCATATATTGGCCAATATATGCCAAGAACCTCGGATATGATAGTTGATACTTTGTGCATGCGCAGGACCCGTGCAGAATGGCAGCAGACAGTCCGTGATTGACAGTCTGCTGCCGTTTGGGGACAGGGAGGGGGGCGGCAACAACCTCCATTTCTCAAAAGAGAGTCATCCTGCCGCCATTGCGGGTAAGGAACAAGGCCAGGATATCCATTAGGGGACAGGGGTTAGAGCACAACTTGGATTGCAGCTCCAAATGGTTTACAAACTGCTAATTCTAAACACTAAATGCAGCAATGTGCAATACATCATTTTTAATTAATCACACATTTTATTACATAAAAAGTGCCCATTAATAACACATACAGTACACCCACCTGCATGTCATTAAAAGTATACAGATAAACATACAGGACATTGACACACATGGGGAGGGACAGATAGGTAATTATTTCAACAAATACTTAAAATTCAAGTGTGAAAATTCTTAAATAGTGACTCTGCAGTATCGTGCTCACGCCTGCCTCCAGCTGCCTCCTGCAGCGCTCCCCTACCCTGCACGGAGCCCTCCCAAGCTCAGACCCCCGATAACACAGCGCTGCTGGCTGTCGCTTGTTATTCGGCATTTGCTGGGTGTGGGAAGGTGGTGCTGTGTCCCTGCATTGATCGCCCCCCTTTCTGTATACTGCAGCTGTGTAATAAGGAGAGGACTGCGCTGCATTACCCACTCCATCTGTGGTGTGCGGTGCTGGCTCCCCACAACTGCCTATTAAAGTGAAAATATTGTGAGGAGCTGACTTTTGCACTCTGCCTGGCTCACTGAATGTGCAGCCGTGTTCTGTATGTGCTCCCCTCCTGCTTCTTGCTTGCTCCCACCCACCTCTGCTGCCCCTTCTGTTGTGGTAGGGACTGGTTCGCAGAATCGGGGAGCGTCCCTAGAGCTCCTGCGGATTGCGACCTTTCCCACGCCTCTCCCACCTCATTTCACCTCCTGCTTGAGGTGGACCCTCAGTACCGCAGCCCCCAGACCCTCTTCTATAATCCGCACAATATACCACACCAGCATCATAACTCATCACGAGTTTGGCTAAATCTGCGGCCTCTTTTCATCCATCCTGCTGCACTGCGGACAAAGCTAACTCTGCTGTTGATGAGTGCAGCACTCATTAACCTAGCGAGGTGCACTCTGCAACCCATAGCTGGAGTTTTCTTACATAGCTCAATATGGAGACCTCTATTGACTTTCCTTACATAATTGAGCCCCGCTATATTGCTGTGGATCAGGCCCTCGATCACGTTATTTAGGTCCCTATATGACCCCTGCAGTTTTCTGCGAAGGACAGCCTTCTACCGTAGGGTACGTGTTTCCTACACATTGCGATACCAGTATATCACCTCAGAAGGTTGCTGATGATACCTTTCCACAATATGCTTCCGTAATGTGACCTCATTCCATCCTGGTTCCCATACATATATATCCGAGTGCTACCAGTGCTCCCCTCCCCACTCCAGTTGTATAATTTACATCTATCTTCTTATTCATCCCCACTCTGTCAAAAAATAAAAAAACTCAGCCGGCCCCCACAAACTTCTTTGGGAACAAAGCCAAATGCGCGCAGACGCAAGGATCTCTACTTGATTCGCCACCTTCTCCTCTGTCCTCTGATTCAAGTATTGACCCCACAAATACAAGCCGTGATGACCAGCTTACTGGAAGGTGTACAGTCTGCTTTTAATCAGGAACTCTCCAAAGCGGTCTCGGAATTTAAATCAGAAATCGCTTTATTGGGGACCAGGACTGATGTTTTGGAAACTGAAACTGATGACATCTGTCGTTCACAACGTCTGGACTCAGAACTTACTCGGCTTCATGACGAGCTTGAACTGCTTAAGGAGAAGCAGGAAGATCAAGAAAATTGTTCCCGTCGTAACAATATTTGTATTTGTCATGTTGCGGAATCCGTGTCTGGTGCTTTTCTGCAGTCCTTTCTTAAAGATTTCTTCCAACACCTGGAGCCGGACCTCTCTGACGATGATTACCTATGCAACAGGGCTCACAGAGCTTTAAGAGGCAAACCTTTGGCAACTCAACCTCCTAGAGATGTTATTGTACGCCTACACTACTATAAGTCCAAAGAAAAATTCTGTTCTCCGCCCGAGACTCTCCCATACATATACTATATTATTCCGAGCCATGCAACTGCAAATATTCTAGACTTTGCTCCTTCTACCATTCAAAAATGGAGGGACCTTCAACCTATCACGAATATCCTTCGCCAACATAACATCCACTATAGAGCCTAATTCAGACCTGATCGTAGCAGCAACTTTGTTAGCAGATGGGCAAAACCATATGCACTGCAGGGGGGACAGATATAACAATTGCAGATAGAGTTAGATTTGGGTGGGGTGTCTTCAAACTGGCATCTAAATTGCAGTGTAGAAATAAGGCAGCCAGTATTTACCCTGCACAGAAACAAAATAACCCCCCAAATCTAACTCTATCTGCAAATGTTATATCTGCCACACCTGCAGTGCACATGGTTTTTCCCAAATGCAAACAAATTTGCTGCCGCGATCAACTCTGAATTACCCCCATAGATGGGGAATCCCCTTGCTTCTCCAGGTCTTTGCTAACGACACCATCTATCCAGCAAAGACTCTAACTCAAGGTCAGGAATTGCTCACCAAATTGGATCTACTCCCGGCCTCTCCTCACACCTCCTCATCCCCGGCTTTCCCTACAGCTCAGCTCCCAAAGCCGCCGATGGCTGAATGGTCAAGAGTGGGCTATCAGCATTCGAGGGACACAGATTCCCCTTGATCTCACTTGGTCACTTTCCATGCCTCCATCACTACCCATTGCAGTTCTTGGACACTGTTCTGTTTCCGTGACTGTAATTTAGCCATGATCACTGTTTGCCGGGTTCCTACCATATCCTTTTTCTTTTTTAGGATGACCCAATACTGGGCCAGTCTGCTGCGTTTTGTTTAATTCTGTGTATATGATATTAGATTATCTCTTCATGTTGTTTTTGATAACTCACATTTTTCGACATGTTATTGTATTGATACTGCTTAGTTTTATTGGTGTTTGATATACTGCATTCTCCCTTATTTCTTCCATTCCCCTTTCCTTCCCACCTTTTTTTCCCTTTCCCTCTCTTCCCCCTCCCCCTCTCTCTTCCCTTGTCCTCCTCTTCCTCATTCCCCTCTACCTTCCCCTATTTCCCCACCCCTCTCCTCCCCACCTGTATTGGTAGCATGTTTATCCTCTCTCTCTCTACGAGTAGAGACTGCTTCTGATGTGTCGGGTACCAGGATGTTCTGGCCAAATTATTTCTAAATGTTTGCCCCCCCCCCCCCCCCCCCCTCCATGCACCCTCTACCACTAACGATTGTTGTTGAGCTACTGTTTTATGTAGCGGTCCTCGAGTGGGACCCGTCTTTTCAGGGTTGTTGCCCCTTTGGGCTCTTTCTGTCTTCTTCTCTTTTCATATTATATTCTCATTTTGCCTTTCTTTCTCCTCTTTTTTCTCTTTCTTTTCCTTGGTTCTGGTGTGGATTCTCGGTGAATGTTTTTCTTCTTCATTTTCTTTTTTGGCAATTGATCCCACGTGAAGTTAACATTCCACCCCACTTCCCATTATGGCTTTGAATTTGCTCTCTGTTAATGTTAATGGGCTTAACTCCCCTAAAAAGCGTACTATGTTGGTCATTCTGAGTTGATCGCTCGCTAGCAGTTTTTAGCAACCGTGCAAACGCTATGCCGCCGCCCACTGGGAGTGTATTTTAGCTTATCAGAAGTATGAACGGTTGTTTCGCAGAGCGCCTGCAAACATTTTTTGAGTAGTTTCAGAGTAGCTCAAAACCTACTCAGCGCTTGCGATCACTTCAGACTATTCAGTTCCGGATTTGACGTCACACACCCGCCTAGCGTTCGCCCAGCCACGCCTGCGTTTTCCCTTGCACTCCTGTGTTTTTCCGAACACTCCCTGAAAACGGTGCCACCCAGAAACGCCCACTTCACGTCAATCACTCTGTGGCAACCAGTGCGACTGAAATGCATCGCTAGACCCTGTGCAAAATTGCATCGTTCGTTGTGCTCGTACATCACGCGTGCGCATTGCGCTGCATACGCATGCGCAGAACTGCCTTTTTTTAGCCTGATCGCTGCGCTGCGAATAAATGCAGCTAGCGATCAACTCGGAATGACCCCCTATAGTCCTTGGTGCCTGTAACAGGGAGAGGGCAGACGTTGTTTTCTTCCACGAGACTCATCTTACCGGTTCGCATACTCCGCTAAAAGGTAAGCAATACTCCCAGACCTATTTTGTCTCAGCTGATTGTAAAAAGCGGGGAGTTGCGATCCTATTTCACTGCGGGTCCCTTTCATTCATATTAAGATGATAGCAGAACCGGAAGGACGTTACATTGTTGTAATTGGTTCCTTACGCTCAGACACATTCACCTTTGTCTCTGTATATGCTCCTAACCAGGATCAAGCCCAGTTCTTTCAACACTTATTTTCCCGTCTCCACAAAATCGCGCAAGGTCACGTTATTCTAGGTGGCAATTTTAATACAGTTCTTGACCCTTCCCTAGATAAATCTGGCAGCTCAGGCCCCAAAAAAGACACTACTTTGTCTAGGGCATCTCTTACTCTTCTTCTTCCCTTAAACAATTTAACCTCTGTGACTCTTGGAGGTTCTGACATTCCTCGGCCCGCGGCTACACACTACTTGGCCCCCCACCAACAATACTCTCGCATCGACATGCTTCACTTCTCCCAGTCTCTTACCTCGTCCTTAATGGACACTGGTATTACCCCTTTTATGTGGACTGACCAAGTGGGTGTCTACATTCTATTGGATCTTCTACAGGGTTGCCCTCCGTCTCGCAAATGGCGATTAGATGACACATTGCTACTGCATCCTTCGAGTGTAACTGATCTCAAAACTGCCCGTAAGCATTATTTTGAGGAAAACGATACCCCTGAAATCGACCCTGGAATCATATGGGAAGCCCACAAAGCCACTCTCCAAGGCCATATAATGGTAAAAACCTCTATTATGCAAAAAAAAGATGACACAAGAGGTCTCGTCTCTTGAACGTCAAATTTCAACCTTACTAGCCCAACATAAACTTAACCCTACAGCCGCACTTCTTACTCAGATTAATAATTTTAAAGGACAATTGAATACTCTCTTCTCCCATCGTGCTGCCACTACCCTGCGGAAACTACACCAAAGGTTTTTCGATAAATCTGATAAAATCGACTCTGTTAGCCAACAAGCTACAGCGTAAGCAGACCCTGGCCTCCATAGACAAACTATTCTTCTACACTAAAAGGCTTCACATATGATTCTATAGTGATGGTTGACGAATTTAGGGATTTTTATAATTCCCTGTATAACCTCCTAGTGCCTCCTACTTCTCCGCTTGAAACTGAAGCTGTCCAGTCATACTTGTCCAATACGCCCCTATCTTGTATAACTGATAGCCAATTGTCCGCATTGAATAATGACATTACACAAGAAGAAACTGTGGCCGCCATTAACTCCATGCGACCCTCCGCTGCCCCAGGACCCGATGGTTTTATGGCTCAATACTATAAAACATTTGCGCCTGAAATCGCTCCCCACCTCACCTCTTTATTTAATTGCATCTTGAATGGCGCCTCATTTGCACCCGCTTCATTGCAAGCTGACATTGTGGTGATCCCAAAACCTGATACAGATCCCTCGAAATGTGCTAATTACCGCCCAATCTCTCTACTCAACGTAGACCTAAAGATCTACGCCAAAATCTTAGCATTGCATCTCGCCACTCACCTTCACTCAGACCACGTGGGCTTTATCCCAGGTCGCCAAGCGTCCGACAACACCAGAAGAGCCATAGACGTAATCCACTCTATCCACAAACAGAATCTTTCCTCGCTGATTTTAGATCTAGATACCGAGAAGGCATTCGACCGTATTTCATGGTCCTTTGCCTTCCAGGTTCTCCACAGAATGGGCTTTGGTGGTAGATTCCTCCAAGGTGTTCAAGCACTGTACCACTCCCCATCGGCCACGGTTTCAGATAGCCGCTTTACCTCTTCCCCTTTTGGGATTGCTAGTGGCACCAGGCAGGGCTGCCCATTCTCCCCCTTAATATTTGCCCTAGTTAAGGAACCCCTAGCTGCGAGGATACGTTCCAATGCTGACATTGCTGGTGTGCGAGTAGGCCCAACTGAACACAGAATTGTGCTCTATACAGACAATGTCTTAATATCCCTGGGACAACCGGCCCAAGCTCTGCAACCTCTCCTGGCCGAAACAGACCTTTATTCCAAATTTTTCCGGTTATAAAATCAATCCCGACAAAACTGAAGTACTTGATTTCTATGTTCCGGGCCCGGCCAAATTGACTCTCGAAGTTTCATTCCCGTTTAAATGGCATAAACGCAAACTTAAATACCTAGGTATCTTTTTAACCCACCGGCATCACCAACTCTCTCAGGCTAACTTCCCCCGTGTTCTAGACCAGGTCAAATCAGACCTGCTCTCGTGGTCTTCTTTATTTATATCATGGATAGGTCGAATTAATTTGGTGGAGATGAACGTGCTCCGTAAACTCCTTTATCTTTTCCAAACACTCCCAATCTTCGTCCCCTCTTATGTATTTACATTTTTATGATTCTAGTCCTCTCGTTTTATTTGGGCTAACCAGCATCCCCGGATTCGCTTACGACTGCTACAGCACCCTAGTCTTGGTGGAGGTCTAGGTATTCCAGATTTCAGACGTTATTATATTGCAGCGCAATTTGCTTTCTGTGTACAATGGTGTAACCCTGGGGCATGGAAGGTCTGGACTGATATTGAGGCTGCTGAACTGGGGCTTTCTTCTGTCTCCTCCCTTCTGTGGATCCCAAGGTCCAACCGGCCCAAAACTATAGTCTCCCACCCGAACATATCTCACTCCTTATCTGTCTGGCACTCAGCAAACAAAAAATACAGACTAGCCCCCCCCCCCCCCCCCAAATCTCCGATTGTGCCTCTCCTACATAACCCTGCTTTTCCTCCAAGTATGCACAATACATCATTCCTCCCGTGGAAAAACAGGGGCATACTGTTTCTTAATGATATCTCCGCAAATGCACATTTTCCCCGATTCTCTCAAATTCAGGAGGATACATCTATTCCCACTAAACATTTTTTCCAGTTCCTCCAAATTAGACATTTTCACTCTACTATACACCTGATTATTACCAAACGTCCCCTGACTGCTTTTGAGGCATTGTGCCTTAGACGTTCTTCCACTAGAGGCCTGATATCTCTTATATACACATTACTTACTGACTACCCTTCCCCCCCACCTTACTCCTTAAGAGACGGCTTGGGAAACCGACCTTCACCCTACCCTAGTTGAGGATGAGTGGACGTAGATTTGGGCCAACGCTGCCTCTAATTCCATATGCGTTAAGATTAAAGAGAACACATACAAATTAATTTACATATGGTACTACGTCCCCTCAATACTTTGCAAAATTTACCCTGGCTCTTCCAATAGGTGTTGGAGGCTGTGATACAGCAGGCTCCTTCATACATATATGGTGGTCTTGCCCTAAAATAATTACTTTATGGAAGGATGTCATCGCCTACATAACGACTTTATTACAATTGCCTATTCCGTACAACCCTAAGATATTTTTTTTTGCCACTATATTTCCCAACTTTATCCAAAACCAATTGATGCATCATGTGGTCTCTGCAACCACCTGCCAAATTGCGATGGACTGGAAACGTGCTGATGCTCCTTCCATTCATTCTATATTAGCTCGGATTTGGTACGTGTACCGCATGGAATATATGACTAGCATTATTAATAACTCCTCCAAAAAATGTAACTCTGTATGGTCCGCATGGATTTCCCTCCAACGAGTTGCCTCCCCATTTGCTTTCTGATTTGTCGTCCTTTTTTCAGATTTCATCAGATATTATCTCACTCTTTCACCGAGGATCCACCCTTTCTATCTTTTCCCTTATCTGTTCCTCTTCTACTGGCCTCTTCCTTCGCCTCTCTCAACTACCACTTCCTTTTAACTCTATTCTCTTCCTTTCTCTTCTCTCTTTTCTTTCTCTCTCTTTGTCTTTTCCTTTTCTTCTTTAATTGTTAAAATGTATCATGTTCATTATACCGTCTACATTGTTTTTTCCAATTTTATGCACTTGTTTTTATGTTTCTTGCTTTTGACAGCTGTATTATAGTATTGTGTTCTGATCCCTCTAATAAACAAATTCTATAAAAAAAAAATAGTGACTCTGCAGTATCACTAATCTAACAGCACAGTGGGAAAGCACCAGCCTTGCTGATCCTGACTTTCCAGCTCCCTGACAGACTCCTAACATACCAGCTGCACACGGTTTACACCACTTTGGAATAAGTTTATACAGCGGTAACAGAATGACCAATAGCGATAAATGACCTATATCGCCAATAACACTCATTTTGGTAAGGTGATAGCCATGTCAGTAATGTGCAGTATGGAATTTGCCACATAAACTCATAAATAAGGATATTTTTAGATAAATCTCTAAACCTTGGTCTATTCCTGGAAATTAACATAGGTGGCAACTATGGGGCAAAGCTTGGAGGGAGATTAAGTACCAACCAATCAGCTTGTGGCTGTCATTTTTCAAACACAGCCTGTAACATGGCAGTTAGGAGTTGGTTGATTGATTGGTATTTTATTTGTCTCTCCCGAAGCTTTGATACAGAGAACTCTATGTCCATACAGGTCACCACCTCTAGAATATTTCTAGCAGCATACAGCTCTCTGCCGTGAACTCCGATATACAGATAAGTGCTGCTAGTAAAGCACTTCCCATGACAACAGCTTTGACCATTGAGATTCAGAACCATTTACATATAGATTAGTGACTGCTACTAGCTGGCTGATTCTGAAACTCATTACAGTATAGAGCTCTGGTAGCTGTAGTGAAGGGATCTTACCAGAGGTTTTCTGAACTTGTAACCGTAATCAGAATTCACAAAGTGCTTGAATTAATAAGCTTGTCCAATACTATTATTAATTCTCCCTTTCACCACCTGTTCACCATGTATAACCCCCTGCCACCCCTCACCCCCGTTTGTTTCATACATCCCCTATGGCAGTATAAATGCTGATTGAGCGGTGTAGAGGCGCAGGCATGGTATACCACTCATCTCCCTGTTCCCGGCCTCCATGGAAATGATTTGTCTTTTTGTGTCTCACTGCTCCATTTCAACTATAATTCAATGACATGTTCTGTATTTCATTGTACAATATACTGGGGCCTTCTGCTATCACATACACCACATTACAGTGGAATAATGATGACTGAAATGAGGTTTGCATTGAAACAGGCACCTGGAGACCCTGTATGTAGGTGTGGAGACGGGTCCTGCACACAGAGCAACTGTTTAGTCGTTGGGGTCATATATGGTTGAAGCAATATTTCCTCCTTTGACTGATGAGCAGGAACTTGGAGGTGATATCCAATGGCAGACTATGGGTGACACTCACTGCAAGAGTCCATTGAATAAACCCAACACTTTGGTGTATGCTCCCTGTAGCATTTTCTTGTGTGCACTGTCCCTCTAACGACAATCATGAACTCAGAGGACACTGACTTACACCCCTGTGTTCCATTTATAATGGAGGGAAGTTTTAAGACCACCACAATCCAGTTATGGCCTCATTTAACGATCCTTCTAGACATACATTTTTGCAGAGTGGTGTGATACAAAAACTATAGTCATAGAATATGACGGCAGGTTAGACCCACTTGGCCCATCTATTCTGCCCTAAGCACATGTACAGGTGAAACTCAGAAAATTATAATATTGTGCAAAAGTTTATTTCTTTCAGTAATTCAACTTACAATGTGAAACTAATATATTGTATAAACTCATTACATGCAAAGTGAGATATTTCAAGCCTTTATTTGTTATAATTTTAATGATTGTGCCTTACAGCTTAAGAAAACCCCAAATCCAAAATCTCAGAAAATTAGAATATTATATAAAATCAATAAAAAAAGGATTTTAAATACAGAAATGTTGGCCCTCTGAAAAGTATAATCATGCATATGTACGCAGTACTTGGTTTGGGCCCATTTTGCATGAATTACTGCCTCAGTGCGTCTTGGCGTGGATTCTATCAGTCTGTGGCACTGCTGAGGTGTTATGGAAGACCAGGAAGCTTCAATCGCGGCCTTCGGCTCTTCTGCATTGTTCGGTCTCATGTCTCTCATCTTTCTCTTGGCAATGCCCCATATATTCTATATGGGGTTCAGGTCAGGCGAGTTTGCTGGCCAATCCAGCACAGTAATCATTGAAGCATATTTTGGTACTTTTGGCAGTGTGGGCAGGTGCCAAGTTCTGCTGGAAAATGAAGTCTGCATCTCCATAAAGCTTGTCTGCTGAAGGAAGCATGAAGTGCTCTAAAATGGCCTGGTAGGCGGCTGCGTTGACTCTGGACTTAATAAAGTACAGTGGACTAACACCAGCAGATGACATGGCTCCCCAAATCAACACAGACTGTGGAAACTTCACACTGAACTTCAATCATCTTGGATTGTATGCCTCTCCATTCTTCCTCCATACTCTGGGACCTTGGTTTCCAAATGAGGTGCAAAATTTGCTCTCATCAGAAAAGAGGACTTTGGACCACTGAGTAACAGACAAGTTCTTTTTTTCTTTAGCCCAGGTAAGACGCTTCTGACGTTTCTTGTTCAGGAGCGGCTTGACAAGAGGAATACGACATTTGAAGCCCATGTCCAGGATCCGTCTGTGTGTGGTGGCTCTTGATGCACTAACTCCAGCCTCAGTCCACTCCTTGTGAAGCTTACCCACACTTTTGAATGGCCTTTTCCTGACAGTCCTCTCCAGGCTGCGGTCATCCCTGCTGCTTGTGCACCTTTTTCTACCAAAACCTGGTTCAATGACCATCGGATTACTGTGCTGAAGCATCCGGGTCTTCCATAACACCTCGGCAGTGCCACAGGCTGATAGAATCCATGCCAAGACGCATTGAGGCAGTTATTCATGCAATAGGGGCCCAAACCAAGTACTGAGTAGATATGCATGATTATACTTTTCAGATGGCCAACATTTCTGTATTTAAAATCCTTTTTTTTTTTTTTAATGTAATATTCTAATTTTCTGAGATTTTGGATTTGGAGTTCTCTTAAACTGTAAGCCACAATCATCAATATTATAACAAATAAAGGCTTGAAATTTCTCACTTTTCATGTAATGAGTCTCTATAATATATTACGTTAAGTTGAATTACTGAAATAAATGAACTTTTGCACGTTATTCTAATTCTCTGAGTTTCACCTGTACATGCACACACATGATAGGGTTATTTTTTTGTCTGGGGCTAATTAACCTACCAGTATATTTTTGGTTTGTGGGAGTACCTGGAGCAAACCTATGCAAGCACAGGGAAGCTATACAAACTCCACACTACCGTGGTTGGAACCCATGACCTCAGTGATGTAAGGCAGTAATACGAACCATTACACCATATGTTCTGCCCTGTGTAATAAGCTATAGAATTCTATACATTAATAGCCTGTGACCTCTTACCATGAGTTGTGATATCTTATCACAAGATTTCTTTTTTGTTTGCAGGTCATTCAAAATTGTTGTGGTTCTGTGTAGTATACAATGCTGATGTTTTGTGTGGTACATTGCTGTAATTGTCATTGCTGTGGTTCTGTGTGGTACATTGCTGTGATTGTCATAGCCATGGTTCTGTGTGATATACACTGTGATTGCCATTGCTGTGGTTCTGTGTGGTACATTGCGGTGATTATCATTGCTGTAGTTCTGTGTGGTACATTGCGGTGATTATCATTGCTGTGGTTCTGTGTGGAACATTGCTGTTATTGCCATTGCCGTGGTTCTGTATGGTACATTGTTGTGATTGTCATTGCTGTAGTTCTGTGTGTACATTGCAGTGATTGTCATTGCCATGGTTCTGTATGGTACACTGCTGTGATTGTCATTCCTATGGTTCTGTGTGATATATTGCAGTGATTGCCATTGTTGTGGTTCTATGTGATGTACATTGCTGTTATTGTCATTGCTGTGGTTCTGTGTAGTTCATTGCTGTGCTTGTCATTGCCATGGTTCTGTGTGGTATATAGTGTTCCCCCTAGGATGAGGCAGGGGCAGGGCGCCGGAGTTCGGGGACACATTGGTGCGCCCAAAACGGGGGCTTGGCCATGCAAATTAGGGGGCGTGGTCACACCCTTGTCATTTTAGTGTGCGGTGCGGCCCACAGACGCTACTATAGAGGTCGTCTGTGGCCGGCGACGTCACTTTTGGGGGCGTGCCCAGCACCTCCGTCGGTGCTGGGCTTCCCCCAGCTCTCTCCCAATGCGTGAATGGATGCCGCGCACATGCGCACGGCATCTTTACACGCTGGGAGGGCAGGAAGCGGGCGGCTGTTCTAGCAGGGTGCCGCAAAAGGGGCATGGCGGGTTTTGTCTTCTAGAAAAACGGGCAGGGCTCCCTGCTAAAACAGTCTAGAGTGAACACTAGGTATACACTGTGAATGTCATTGCTGTGGTTCTGTTTGGTTCATTACTGTGAATGTCATTTCTGTGGTTCTGTGTGGTACATTGCTGTGACTATCATTGCTATGGTTCTGTATGGTGTACATTGCTGTGATTGTCATTGCTATGGTTCTGTATGGTGTACATTGCTGTGATTGTCATTGCAATGGTTCTGTGTGATAAATTGCTGTAATTGCCATTGCTATGGTTTGAGGTGGTGTACATTGCTGTGATTGTCATTGTTGTGGTTCTGTGTGGTGCATTGCTGTGACTGTCATTGTTGTGGTTCATTGCTGTAATTGTCATTGATGTGGTTCTGTGTGGTACATTGCTGTGATTGTCATAGCCATGGTTCTGTGTGGTATACACTATGATTGCCATTGCTTTGGTTCTGTGTGGTACATTGCTCTGAATGTCATTGCTGTTGTTCTTTATGGTATATTGCTGTGATTATCATTGATGTGAATCTGTGTGGAACATTGCTGTTGTTGCCATTGCCGTGGTTCTGTGTGGAACATTGCTGTTATTGCAATTGCCGTGGTTCTTTGTGGTATATTGCTGTGATTGTCATTGCTGTAGTTCTGTGTTGTGGTACATTGCTGTGATTATCATTGCTGTAGTTCTGTGTGTTACATTTCTGCGTTTGTCATTGCCATGGTTATGTGTGGTATACACTGTGATTGCCATTGCTGTGGTTCTGTGTGTAGCATTGCTCTGAATGCCATTGCTGTGGTTCTGTGTGATACATTGCTGTGATTATCATTGCTGTGGTTCTGTGTGGAACATTGCTGTTATTGCCATTGCAGTGGTACTGTGTGGTACATTGCTGTGATTGTCATTGCTGTAGTTCTGTGTGGTGCATTGCATAGCCAGATTGGGTGGGTGGGGGGGGGGGGGGGTCGCAGGGCATACTGTACCCCGGGCCCCCCTTTGTCAGGAGGCCCAATGACCAGAGCACACTGACATCACTAGCTTTCTCTCTTATGCAGCAGCAGAACCAAGCAGCCAGAATGTGAGCAGGGCAGTAATTCAGTGCAGGCAGAGACACCGAAGTATCAGGTTTCATGAGCTACCTATGGAGCTTTCCAACTGAGGAGAGTTAGGAGGGTGGAGAGAACTGTAAGTAACACAGGGATACCAGCTTCTCCTGCGCCCTGCCTGGTTGTCTGGGTACTGTGTAACCTGTTATCTATTGAGGGTCTAGAGTGAGAGACACACAGAATATTCCTGAGTCCTGTCCCAATATGTAAGTAATACAGAAGCTGCTGCTATTCTTGCATGTGATATGATATATATTACAGATTTTATTTTTCTATGTGTATTTTAAGGTTAAGTTGTCTTTGTTTCACTACAATAACTTTTATAAAATAGTTGTATCTCAATTATGTGGAGCTAAAAACAGTACCCAGGCATTATTAAACTATTAGTTTAAATATAATATACACCATTGGTTTAAATTTAATATACACAATCTATTCCTCCCACCATGACCCATTCCAGGAGGGACAAATGCTCTCTACCTGGACCTCCATCTAAATTTATGATTGCAATCACCTGTGTTGTAATACCTTTCTTATCAATTAAATAGTTCAACACGGGTCACACCAATCATACTGTATATTAAGAGGGAAGTCATATTGGGAGGTATGCACAATTTAATGTAAACCCCTCCTTCCACCAGGGCCCCCCTGTCTTAAGAGCCCCGGGCACCTCCATGGCTTAATCCGGCCCTGGTGCTTTGCTGTGATTGTCATTGCTGTAGTTCTGTGTAGTACATTGCTGTGATTGTCATTGCCATGGTTCTGTGTGGTATACACTGTGATTGCCATGGCTGTGGTTTTTGTGTGGTACATTGCTGTGATTGCCATTGCTGTGGTTCTGTGTAGTTTATTGCTGTGATTGCCATTGCTGTGTGTTCTGTGTGGTACATTGCTGTGAATGGCATTGCCATGGTTCTGTGTGGTATACACTGTGAATGCCATTGCTGTGGTTCTGTGTGGTACATTGCTGTGATTATCATTGCAGTTATTCTGTATGGTGTATATTGGGGTGTAGTATGGCTGACCGGCGGTCTCCTGACCACCGGTCAGCTTACCGACGCCGGGATCCCGGCCGCATACCGACGCCGGGATCCCGGCGGGGAGAGGCGAGTGCAGCAAGCCCCTTGCGGGCTCGCTGCGCTCGCCACGCTGCGGGCTCGGTGGCGACCTACGGTCGCCACGGGTTCTATTCCCACTCTATGGGTGTCGTGGACACCCACGAGTGGAAATAGTCCCTGTTGGTCGGCATGCCGACCATCGGGATAGTGGGTGTCGGGAAGCTGCAGGAGATCATGTGACCGTCGGTCTCCCGACCGTCGGTCACAGGAATACCACCCTGTATATTGCTGTGAGTGTCATTGCCATGGTTCTGTGAGATACATTGCTGTGATTGCCATTGCTGTGGTTTGAGGTGGTGTACTTTGCTGTGATTGTCATTGTTGTGGTTCTGTGTGGTACATTGCTGTGATTTTCATTGTTGTGCTTGTCATTGCCGTGGTTCTGTGTGGTACATTGCTGTGATTGTCATTGCCGTGGTTTTGTGTGGTATATTTCTGTGATTATCATTGCTTTGGTTCTGTGTGGAGCATTGCTGTGATTATCATTGATGTTGTTCTGAGTGGTACATTGCTGTGATTGTCATTGCTGTGGTTCTGTGTGGAACATTGCTGTGTTTATCATTGCCTTGGTTCTGTGTTGTGTACATTGCTGTGATTGTCATTGCTGTGGTTCTGTGTGGTGTACAGTACATTGCTGTGATTGTCATTATTGTGGCTCTGTGTGGTGCATTGCTGTGATTGTCATTGCTGTGGTTCTGTGTGGAGCATTGCTGTGATTGCATTGTTGTGGTTCTGTGCGGAACATTGCTGTGATTGTCATTGCCGTGGTTCTGAGTACTGTACATTGCTGTGGTTCTGTGTAGTACATTGCTGTTAATGTAATTGCTGTGGTTCTGTGTGGTACATTGCTGTGGTTCTGTGTGACGTACATTACTGTGATTGTTGTTGTGTTTCTTTGGTACATTTGAGTGATTTTCATTGCTGTGGTACATTTGAGTAAATGTCATTGCAGTGGTTCTGTGTGGTACATTGCTGGGATTGTCATTGCAGTGATTCTGTGTGGAACATTGCTGTGATTGTCATTGCCATGGTTCTGTGTGGTATACACTGTGATTGTCACTGCTGTGGTTCTCTATGGTACATTGCTTTGAATGTCAGTGCTGTGTTTCTGTGTTGTGTAGATTGCTGTGGTTCTGTCTGGTATACACTGTGGTTATCATTGCTGTGGTTCTGTGTGGAACATTGCTGTGATTGTCATTACCGTGTTTCTGTGTGGTACATTGCTGTGATTATCATTGCTGCTGTTCTGTGTGGTGTGTATTGCTCTGGTTTTGTGGGGTTCATTGCTGTGAAAGTCATTGCTGTGGTTCTGTGTGGTACGTTGCTGTGAATGTCATTGCTGTGGTTCTGTGTGGTGCATTGCTGTTGTCATTGCTGTGGTTCTGTGTGGTGTATTGCTGTGAAAGTCATCGCTGTGGTTCTGTGTGGTGCATTGCTGTTGTCATTGCTGTGGTTCTGTGTGGTACATTGCTGTGAATGTCATTGCTGTGGTCCTGTGTGGGGCATTGCTGTTGTCATTGCTGTGGTTCTGTGTGGTGCATTGCTGTTGTCATTGCTGTGGTTCTGTGTGGTACGTTGCTGTTATTGCCATTGCTGTTGGAAAATATAGGAGCTTTCAAGATTATTTGCCCCTGTGATTGAATCCTGCAGACCCTGCATTCTTCCTGCATAGTCCTTGTCTTTCTTCCACGGGCTGATTTTATTTTATGACATACTGATTATCCCAGTGAAATGTGTACAGGATATGTTCCCACAATCTGCTGCAGCATCTGTTACCTCGTGTTTAGCTGTAATGTGAAAATATTTTGCCTAACAATTAACGTAAGGCAGTATTACATTACATCGTCCATGATCTGTTCCGTGAATCATAGAAGCTAGTGTTTCATTTAAATTACGCAAATCATTATTCCATGCGCAGTGTTTAATGAAGGCTTTAGCCATATCAAACTACATGGGGCTTTTAAATCAACCACAGATCTGTGAAAAGTGTTGTTTATTTTTATTTCTGCTTTTGTTTTCCAGTCCTGCTGCAGTTGGCCAGCGACACTCTGCCGAATGATATTACTCTGTCTGTTGCCTACCTGCTTGCACTGCCACAAGTAAGTCTCATTTTTACTGTATGTTTCTATACAGTTTATTTTAAATTTGGGACATGTCCTACAGATATTTTTTCCCCCGAAAGTGTGCCTTGGGCGCAATCTAATGTAATATGACGCACAAGCAGCGTCTGCTGATTAAAATGATATGCAGCATGCCTATATTCTGTGTGTAATTGCGACTTTATCTGCATCCGAAATGCCACGTTAGTGTTTCCCATTAAAAACACTGTAGCATAGCATTTTGTCTGCAAATACAGTCGCAGTCACACATAGAATATACTGTAGGCACGCTTCATATCATTTAAATCAACAGAAGCTGCTTGTGCGTCCTATTACTGTACATTACTTTGCGTCTAAGATGCATTTTTGCGGAAAAAAATGCAAAAAAGATGCTTGTCGCTACTGAGTCATACGGCACTCACGCGTGTGTACCGCGACTTGTAGCGCACGGAGCAAAGATGTAAGAGGACACATCTGTATGTCACACTATGAAATAAACTACATAAGTTAAATAAACTAAACAACTTTAGACAAATGAAATCTGAACAAAATAAGACCCCGCTAAATCCACCCAAACCCCAAATCAGACCAGCAGCACACAGTTCTGGACAATACTCTGCACCATTTTAGATTCATAGATTGGTGCATAGGTAAACACATGGGGGGGGGGGGGGGGGGGTACCAGTTGCCCCCCTTCCAACTGCCATGGGTGAGATGCGCATGGATAAGTCTTATCATTTCCCCACCTATCGCAATCTGGCTACCACCCCTAAACTGTCCACCACTAGCTCCAACACCATGGTAATAATAAATGGGATTCAACCTCTGTTTTCAGCTGTATTGGTGACTGGGGACTGCGCTTCCATTCCCTTTGTATGCTGTACCTGCAAAGCATAGCATATTTCTGATGTTTGTAACTTCACATGTCTGTATTGCCATTTACAGAATAAACAGTGTGTTGTTTGCAACAATCTGCCTAGGTGATTTAAAGTAACCCACTGGGATGTGCGGCCCTTACAGTTGCTAGGAGGGATCTGATCATAAACTTCTACCCATGCTTGCCAGCTCAGTGTAAATAGATGAACCAGGGTCACGCATGTGTACCAACGTCAGATCCAGCAGTGTAAAGTTAAGCCATTGCTACAGTATGTATCTGCGTAACCATACACAGTGTCCAAATTGTATGAGCAGTGGGCTAATACTTTAACAATAATATACTGCAAATCTGCGTGTATGTAGCAAATAAAATAGAGGGGGTTTTGTCATATTTTGATCAAGACATTTAAGCTTGCAGCCACGTCAAGGGACCCCAATATTCTGCAAGCCCCTACACTAGCATATATGGTCAGTACACCATTACATTGCAATTATATGCACTCAGCTCCCAGTAACAGAGGGGAACATATACTGTATACAGGGCTGGATTGTGAGCCACACCCAACTAGGCCTTTTATAGTTTTAATGGAAAGCTGCCATGATAGCACTAGACTGCTCAGTTTTACCCATATTGTACACGGTACCAGCTGTGTGGCAGTATTAATGCCATATGTGTATATACAGAAAGAAATTTGCTGTCGGCACTAACAATAATATACTGGAAATCTGTGTGTATGTAGCAAATAAAACAGAGGAGGCTTTTTCATATTTTGATCGAAAGATTTAAGCTTGCAGCCCACGTCAAGAGACCCCGATTTTCTGCAAGTCCCTAAACTATGGGCTTTTTGAATTATTCTAGACATAGATTTTGCTAACTGATGATATGTTTCATGGGATATGTTAGCCCCAATGCAATTAACAGCATCTCCATAACGTTACCTACACCGGCCTGAAGTGTCACGATGATGAAAGAAGGACCCATACTTTTGTGCAGTTGTCTCCAAATCCTCACCCTGCCATCTGCATGGAGTAAATAAAAAATGTGATTCGTCAGACCACGTTACTCATTTCCAGTCATTTACTCTGCAATTCCTATGTTGCTCAGTAAACTGGAGACGTAACACCCTGCTTGCAATATGTAGTGTTCATATAAGAAGACCCATCACGATCCGTGAGTTGAACCTTCTGAAAGAGTATTGGGCTAAGATTGGCAGGTGGCTGTCTGCCAAATTGGGGTATTTTTTGTACAATGACAGCAGGAGTCTTTACTAATATTTTTGTGTTTTATTTCCAAGTGCTTAAAAGCAACGCTAAATGTACCTGTACCGGAAAGATTAAAATAGCCACATTTTAGTTAAATGTTTTGCTTTTATTCTATTTCCTTTCCTTTATTTCTGCATTTTGATTATTACGTTCTAAATGGAATCCTAATATAAAATATGGTCTTGGGTCACGCTTAAGAAACATGAATATTCATTTGTAGTAATGCATGAGTTCCTGAGTATGATTCATATACAGTTAAATACTAAACTTCTCAGAAAAAGTTTTACAAAACAGAGCGTCAGATGGGCAAACCGCATACTTTTTTGTGCCTGTTTGGTGGGACAGTGATAATGCCAGTGCTATGTAACGTGTGTGGTTATATTACTTCTACTGTGCTATTAACTCACATCTGTAAGTGAAATTGATGAGAGGCATAATTATTTAAAGATTATGTAAAAGAGGTATTAATTAGCTCGGCTTTAGTCACTTGTAAACCATTACATAGTGCATTGCAGCCACTCCACTGGCAAAGGGTTTAAATCAAAGGTTTGGGTCTTGTCTTTAGCCAAGTCATTTCTGTCTCTCTCTCTTTTTTCGGTAGGTGCTAGATGCCAACAAATGCTTTGAGAAGCAATCGCATTCAGCTCTGTCTCTCCAGCTGGCGGCTTATTACTACAGCCTGCAAATCTATGCCCATTTGGCACCGTGCTTCAAGGACAAGTGCCATCCTCTCTACAGGGTAAGCTCACATAGCGGTCTCTTTCCTCTCCGTTTCCACAGTGCAGGTGATCCACTGCAAAGGCTTATAACGTAAGTTCTAGCTAATTAAATAGCTTATTTATTATCATGTCTCTGAACACCTTGTCATCGCTTTATATATCCGTTCCTGCCGCTAAAAAGTTATATGAGCTGCGAGATTTGTTTTCACGTTTTACCATTTAGTTTCACATTTTAATACAAAATAATCTTGAGATTTATACTAAAAATAAACTAAGCATATTATGGGCGGTATTCAAATGATATATCACGCCCAATCTCCTTTCTAAAGGGATCACCGGTATTGCGCCCATAGTAATCAGGTTTGCTGCGTAAAGGGTGGGCGCCCTCGCTAACCTGAGGGTAGCGAGCTGAAATTATTATACCATGTCCGTCAGCGGACACAGAACGGGTGTGGAAGGGGGTGAAAATAATTGAATACCGCCTTATGATTGTATTGGTAAATAGGTGAGAAGTATATATCTTATCACTGTGATAAGGGTTGTTACTTTATAGACCATTTTGGCAATTCTACATACTGTATCTATTTAATTTAGTATAGGAAATAAGCAACCAAATTTAAGGAGTGGTTTCAGATCTGGCCAGTGGATCTTGGTTTACTGGACCTTGTAGCATACAGTAGTTTATAGTACAGTTGATGACTAAAAGAAATGCAACAATTACAGGCGTTTAACAAACGTTTTTGGTAACTGCACGTGCTGTGTTGGACGATGTCCATGGTCATCTGTTCAGATATTTGCAAGGGCCTTGGGCCTAATTCAGAGTTGATCGCAGCAACAAATTTGTTAGCAGTTGGGCAAACCCATGTGCATTGCAGAGGGGGGGGGGATGTAACATGTAGAGGGGTGTGGGAGGAGTGTGTTCAAGCTGAAATCTAAATTGCAGTGTAAAAACAAAGCAGCCAGTATTTACCCTGCACAGAAACAATATAACCCACCCGAATCTAACTCTCTCTGAAAATGTTATATCTGCGCCCCCACCGCCCCGGAAAGTGCACATGGTTTTGCCCAACTGCTAACAACTTTGCTGCTGCGATCAACTCTGAATTACCCCCCTTGTCCGAATGCAGTTTCACCAAAGTCCACAGATTCCTGGATTTCAGACAAGCCATCTCTTGGTAGCAATTTCCAGGGATCAGTTGAAAGTATGTCCTACCTACCTGTTGCTTTCTGATATGTGGGACAAGGTAACTACATAACATACCTCCCAACTGTCCCGATTTTCGCGGGACAGTCCCGTTTTTTTGGGGACTGTCCTGCTGTCCCACCCGCGGGCCGCAATGTCCCGCGGTGGGTGGGGCAGTTGGGAGGCTCTGTCTCTCGCTGCCCTGCTTGGCAGAGCAGCGGTGAATAGACGCTGTGCGCATGCGCACAGCGTCTATTCACTTGAGTCAGAGGGAGAGGGGGCATGCCAGCGGCTCACAGAGCGCTGGGCATGCCCCCTCAGTGCCGAAAAAACGGGGGCGTGGCTCGCGGTCGCGGGTCCTCCGAGAAGCCACACCCTCTTTTCTTAGGCCACACCCCCTTTTCGGGAGCACACACATGGCTTCGCCGCGCGTGTGTCCCACTTTAGAAAACTGAGAAGTTGGGAGGTATGCAATGATCACAAAACAGCAAGAAAGGAAAGGAATAACTCCCCTGCAGCTGGAATGCCCCTGTAAGAGCCCTTTACAAAGCACATGGTACCTGCTATTTGCAGTATGTTCTGATATCAATCTTTACTCTTATTTCTGTATTGTAAAGTTTAGATAAAAGTGTAACCAGTGGCTCACAGAAACCAAAAGGGGCCTCATCATTTGTTCTACAAGCACACCTAGGGGGTAATTCAGACCTGTTCACTAGCAATGATTTTTGCAGCCCTGCGATCAGATAGTCGCCGCCCACAGGAAAATGTATTTTAGCTGTGCAAGTGTGCGAACGCCTGTGTAGCAGAGCTGTACAAACTGATTTTGCAGTTTCTGAGAAGCCCCGGACTTCCTCAGCTGCTGCGATCTCTTTAGCCTGTCCGGGACCGGTATTGACGTCAGGAACCCTCCCTGCAAACGCATGGACACGCCTGCATTTTTCCAACCACTCCTTGAAAACGGTCAGTTGACACCCACAAACGCCTTCTTCCTGTCAATCTCCTTGCGAACGCCCCTGCGAATGGATCCTTTGAACAAACCCATCGCTGAGTGGCGATCCGCTTTGTACCCGTGCGACGCGCCTGCGCATTGCGGTGCATACGCATGCGCAGTTTAGACCTGAACACCCGCTGTACGAAAACGCAGCCTAGCGATCAGGTCTGAATTACCCCCATGGTTCTTTAATGCAGAAACTGAACGTTGGCCTCCTACCAAACAGAAATACAGAACATTTGTGCTGTGTTCCTCTTTTATTTTGTGTGTGTGTGCAGAAGTTAGAACTTTGTTAAAACTCTCTTGAAGTCTGTAGAGAATATTTGCTTTGATACATTTTTACAGTTAACACATACTTCCGCAACTGCTAACAGTCAGTGCTGGGTGCATTGGTATTATCTGTGATCTGTTCAGCATGATCCAACTATACTGTATGTGCACGCACTAATACTAGCTGTTTTCCTACACACTAATATTTATTATTATTTATTTTTCTCATACGTCCTAGAGGATGCTGGGGATGCTTCAAGAACCATGGGGTATAGACGGGATCCGCAGGAGACATGGGCACACTATAAGACTTTGAATGGGTGTGAACTGGCTCCTCCCTCTATGCCCCTCCTCCAGACTCCAGTTAGATTCTGTGCCCAGTGAGACTGGATGCACACTGAGGAGCTCTCCAGAGTTTCTCAGGAAAAGACTTTATTAGGTTTGTTATTTTCAGGGAGACCTGCTGGCAACAGGCTCCCTGCATCGTGGGACTGAGGGGAGAGAAGCAGACCTACTTCTTAGGAGTTCAAGGGCTCTGCTTCTTAGGCTACTGGACACCATTAGCTCCAGAGGGTTCGATCACTTGGTACGCCTAGCTGCTTATTCCCGGAGCCGCGCCGTCACCCCCCTCACAGAGCCAGAAGATTGAAGCCGGGTGAGTATGTGAAGAACAGAAGACTTCAGTGACGGAAGAAGACGCGTCTGAGGTACCGCGCAGCGGGCTCGGTGCGCGCCATGCTCCCACACAGATCACGGCATCTGTCTTCTATGCCAGTGCTGTCTGATGTCCCCCCATGTTGCCCAGGGCGCCCCCCCCCCTGCGACATCAGACAGCACTGGCATAGAAGTTAACAGTGCCCAGGCACTAGTTAAGGGACCCCCACCAGTATAAAGATTTTGAGCGGGACGGAAGCGCCCCATGTAGTGGGCGGGGCTTAGCCCGCACAGCTCTTACCAGCGCCATTTTTTCTCTTCACAGAAGGCTGCAGAGACGCTGGCCTTGACCTCCACACTGTCCAAGTAACGGTGCAAAACGGGGGTGGGGGGGTGCTGGAAATTTGGTGATTTATTTTATATGAAAAAAGCGCTAGCAGGGCTGGGCAGTCTTATTACTGGCCTCAATACCAGTATAGGCACTGGGTGTGAGCTGGCTGAACTCTCTCTGTGTCTCTATGGCAGGCTTTAGTGTGGGTATGTCTCCTATAGCCCCAGTGTGGTTGTGTCGGTACGTGTGTGTGTGTCGACATGTCTGAGGCTGAATGCTCTTCCCAGGAGGAGGCTGGAGTGGGGACAGACAATCCTGTGAGAGTGACAGTGTCGGCACCGCCGACAGATGATTGGGTGACTTTGTTAAGTGTTTTAAACGCAAATGTGACTAAGTTAGCTAAGAGATTTGATAAATCTGAGTCTAAGAACCAGACATGGAAGAAATCCATGGAAGATGCTTTGTCACAGGCCCAGGCTCCTTCGGGGTCACAGAAACGGCCATTTACCCAGATTACAGATACCGACATGGACTCTGATTCCAGTGTCGACTATAGTGGTGCCAGATTACATCCAAAACTGGCTAACAGTATTCAGTACATGATTGTGGCGATAAAAGATGTTTTACATATCACTGATGACCCCGCTGTTCCTGATACTAGGGTCTGTATGTATAAAGTAAAGAAACCTGAGGTAACGTTTCCTCCCTCTCATGAGCTGAACGCACTTTTTGAAAAAGCTTGGGAAAATCCTGACAAAAGGATACATGTTCCCAAAAGAATTCCAGTGGCATATCTGTTCCCTTCTGGGGACAGGGAAAGGTGGGAGTCAATCCCCACGGTAGACAAAGCTTTATCGCGTCTATCCAAAAAGGTGGCGCTTCCGTCTCCTGACACGGCAGCCCTAAAGGATCCTGCGGATCGTAAGCAGGAAAATACACTGTAATCTATTTATGTCACTACGGGGTCGCCACTCAGGCCTGCCGTTGCTGCGGCATGGGTGAGTATCGCTATTGAACGGTGGGCAGATAACTTGTCATCTGAGGTAGTTTCCCTAGACAGGGATAGTGTGCTTTTGACTCTGGGTCACATCAGGGACGCTGCAGCGTATTTAAAAGAAGCTGTAAGGGATATTGGCCTTTTGGGTTCAAGGGCCAATGCCATGGCGGTCTCAGCAAGGAGAGTGTTGTGGATACATCAATGGAATGCTGATGCTGACTCTAAGAAGGCGATGGAGTCTCTTCCGTTTAACGGTAGGGTCTTGTTTGGCAACGGCCTCACTGACCTGGTGTCTACGGCTACCGCGGGTAAGTCTTCATTTTTACCTTATGTCCCTGCACAGCAGAAGAAATCGCCTCACTATCAGATGCAGTCCTATCGGCCCAATAAATTAAAAAAAGGACGTGGGTCCTCCTTCCTTGCTGCGAGGGGGAGAGGATGGGGAAAAAGGTCACAGGCTGTGGCAAGTTCCCAGGAGCAGAAATCCTCTCTGGCTTTTACCAAATCCACCGCATGACGCTGGGGCTCCTCTGCGGGAGTCCGCTTCAGTGGGGGCACGTCTCAAACTCTTCAGTCAGGTCTGGGTGCACTCGGACCTGGGTCCTTGGACAGAGGCGTATCTAGGGTAGGGCGAGTGGGGCACGTGCCCTGGGCGCCTTGGCAGGCCCAGGAGAGGGGGGCGCTGCCGGCGGCCAGGGCATCATGCCCCACTCGCTCCCGTCAACCCTAAATGTGAGGGGAGGAGAGCGCAGCGTCTCTCCCTCCCCTCACCGCCGCTGCCAGCACTAGCTGTGTCCGGTCTCCGGCGTTAGCCAATCAGAGCTTGCGGACCGGCTCCTGATTGGCTGCCGGTCCGCGAGCTCTGAGTGGCTAGCGAACCGGCGCCAGACACAGCCGCCGGAGACGGGACGGGAGACCTGGACAGAGCGGTGAGGGGAAGGAGAGGCGGTGAGGGGAAGGAGAGGCTCTGTCCTTGGATAGTAGACATAGTAACCCATGGGTACAAGTTAGAGTTTCAAGACGTGCCCCCTCACCGATTTTTCAAATCGGCCTTGCCAGGTTCTCTTCCAGAAAGGGAGATAGTAAGCGCTGTGATACTAAAGTTGTGTCAAAATCAAGTGATTGTCACGGTACCCCCGTCTCAACAGGGGGAAGGTTTTTATTCGAGCCTGTTCATGGTCCCGAAGACGGATGGTTCAGTCAGACCGATTCTAAACCTAAAATCCCTCAATTTCTTTCTAAAGAAATTCAAGTTCAAGATGGAGTCTCTACGAGCAGTGATCTCCAGTCTGGAGGAGGGGGATTTTATGGCGTCGGTCGACATAAAATATGCCTACTTACATGTGCCCATATATCCTCCACATCAGGCTTACCTGAGATTTGCTGTGCAGGATTGTCATTACCAATTTCAGACGTTGCCGTTTGGTCTGTCCACGGCTCCGAGGATTTTCACCAAAGTAATGGCGGAAATTATGGTTCTCCTGCACAAACAGGGAATCACAATTATCCCGTACTTGGACGATCTCCTCATAAAGGTGAGGTCCAAGGAGCAATTGTTGAAGAATGTTTCTCTTTCACTGACGATTCTGCAACAACACGGTTGGCTCCTAAATTTGCCAAAATCACAGTTGGATCCAACGACACGGCTGTCGTTCCTGGGTATGATTCTGGATACAGAATTGCTGAGAGTTTTTCTTCCAGTGGAAAAAGCTCTGGAAATACAGAACATGGTAAAACAGATTCTAAAACCGGCAAAGGTGTCAGTTCTTCACTGTACTCGGTTGCTGGGGAAGATGGTGGCGGCCTATGAGGCCATTCCGCATGGCAGGTTCCATGCCAGGGTGTTTCCGTGGAACCTGCTGGATCAGTGGTCCAGGTCTCACCTGGACATGCACCGGAAAATAATTCTATCTCCCAGGACCAGAATTTCCCTTCTGTGTTGGCTGCACAGTTCTCACCTTCTGGAGGGACGCAGGTTCGGGATTCAGGATTGGATCCTGGTGACCACGGATGCAAGCCTCCGAGGCTGGGGAGCAGTCACACAAGGAAGAAACTTTCAGGGAAAGTGGTCAAGCCAGGAAGCTTCTCTACACATAAACATTCTGGAATTAAGAGCCATCCACAACGGCATACTGCAAGCAGAACATCTTCTTCGAGGTCTGCCGGTCTTGATTCAGTCAGACAACGTGACAGCAGTGGCGTACATAAACCGCCAAGGCGGAACAAAGAGCAGAGCGGCGATGGCCGAGGCCACAAAGATTTTTCGCTGGGCGGAAAGACATGCCAGCGCTCTGGCAGCGGTCTTCATTCCAGGAGTGGACAACTGGGAAGCAGACTTCCTCAGCAGACACGATCTCCATCCCAGAGAGTGGGGTCTTCATCAAGAGGTCTTTGCAGGAGTGACAAGTCGTTGGGGAGTTCCTCAAGTGGACATGAAGGCGTCCCACCTCAACAAGGAACTTCAGAGACATTGTTCCAGGTCAAGGGACCCTCAGGCGATAGCGATGGACGCCCTAGTGACACCGTGGGTGTTTCAGTCGGTCTATGTGTTCCCTCCACTTCCACTATTTCCAAAGGTGATAAAAATTATAAGAAGAACAAGGGTTCAGGCGATCCTCATTGTTCTAGATTGGCCAAAAAGGGCCTGGTATCCAGATCTTCAGAAGTTGCTCATAGAAGATCCCTGGCCTCTTCCTCTTCGGGAGGACCTGTTACAGCAGGGGCCGTGCGTGTATCAGGACTTACCGCGGCTGCGTTTGACGGCGTGGCGGTTGAACGCCAAATCCTAGCCCGAAAGGGTATTCCCAGTGAAATCATTCCTACACTTCTTCAAGCTAGGAAAGAAGTAACGGCGAAGCATTACCACCGTATTTTGAGAAAATATGTGTCTTGGTGTGAATCCAAGAAGGCTCCTACGGAAGAATTTCACCAGGGGCGTTTGCTCCATTTCCTACAAGCAGGTGTGGATGCGTGCCTAAAGTTAGGCTCTATTAAAGTACAGATTTCGGCCTTGTCGATCTTTTTTCAAAAAGAATTGGCCTCCCTTCCAGATGTTCAGACCCTTCGTAAAAGGCGCGCTGCACATCCAACCTCCCTTTGTGCCCCCAGTGGCACCTTGGGACCTTAATGTGGTGTTGCAATTCTTGCAATCACATTGGTTTGAACCTTTGCGCAAGGTCGAGTTAAAATTCCTTACATGGAAAGTGGTCATGTTGTTGGCCTTGGCATCTGCAAGGCGAGTGTATGAGTTGACGGCTTTGTCTCACAAAAGCCCCTATTTGATTTTCCATGCTGATAGAGGGGAGTTGAGAACTCGTCAGCAATTTCTGCCAGAAGTGGTTTCATCATTTCATGTTAACCAGCCAATTGTGGTGCCAGTGGCTGCTGACGCCTTGGCGGAGTCAAAGTCTCTCGATGTGGTCAGAGCTTTGAAGATCTATGTCGCCAGAACGGCGCAGATTAGGAAAACAGAGGCTCTGTTTGTCCTGTGGGCTCCGAACAAGATTGGTGCTCCTGCTTCTAAGCAGACTATTGCGCGCTGGATTTGTAATACGATTCAGCAGGCTCATTCTACCGCAGGATTGCTGTTACCGGAATCGGTGAAAGCCCATTCTACCAGAAAGGTGGGCTCATCCTGGGCGGCTGCCCAGGGAGTCTCGGCGTTACAACTTTGCCGAGCTGCTACTTGGTCAGGTTCAAACTCCTTTGCGAAGTTTACAAGTTTGATACCCTGGCTGAGGAGGACCTCTTGTTTGGTCAATCGGTGCTGCAGAGTCATCCGCACTCTCCCGCCCGTTCTAGAGCTTTGGTATAAACCCCATGGTTCTTGAAGCATCCCTAGCATCCTCTAGGACGTATGAGAAAATAGGATTTTAATACCTACCGGTAAATCCTTTTCTCTTACTCCGTACAGGATGCTGTGCGCCCGTCCCAGTGCGGGCTGTATCTGCAGTTTGGTTATAGTTACGCTCATGTTGTGTTGAGTTCAGTCAATCTGTGACTGTTGTTGGTCATGCCGTTGCATGCGTTGTTGTTGAATGCCATGTTGTACGGTGTGTTAGTGGTGTGAGCTGGTATGTATCTCACCTTAGTTTAAAGTAATTAAATAAATCCTTTTCCTCGAAATGTCCGTCTCCCTGGGCACAGTTCCTATAACTGGAGTCTGGAGGAGGGGCATAGAGAGAGGAGCCAGTTCACACCCATTCAAAGTCTTATAGTGTGCCCATGTCTCCTGCCGATCACGTCTATACCCCATGGTTCTTGAAGCATCCCCAGCATCCTCTACGGACTAAGAGAAAAGGATTTACCAGTAGGTATTAAAATCCTATTATTAACAGTTTCTTATATAGCGCAGCATATTCTGTTGCGCTTTACAATTAGAACAACAGTAATAGAACAAAACTGGGCAAACACAGACAGACATAGAGGTAGGAAGGCCCTGCTCGCAAGCTTACAATCTGTAGAATATAAAACACAAAGTACAGTAATAGACAAAAGCTCCTCATATATCTATAACTCTCAATGATAAATAATATATCCATCTATGTTAAATGTATGAATATAATAGAATCTGCATTTTAGAAGAAAAAAAACGCTTCACAGGCATCTCGCGCCGCTAGGCCTATTGAGGCTAGGTATATGCACACACATCTGAACACATTCAATTGTTACACAGAACCAAATGATGGACAGTTCAGAAGTTACATGGTGCAATGAAGATTTGTCAGATATGTTGGCATGCTCCTTAAATTTTATAAATGACAACTACAGTAAATGTAAAATGATTTGCTGGCATGTCTTGTTGTTACTTGTTTACCCAAGCAAGCATTTCCTGCAGATGGTCTGCCTGTGTTGTGTTGGCCATGCAGGACTCGGAATGAGAGGAGAAAGGGTATTTATAGGAGTACTGTACATTCTAGTTTTACAATTGTTACAATTAAAGTGAACTTTTCACCTACAAACATTGGGAACATCCATTAAGTGGGCGGAACCAGTGTGCACAGTATTCCTGTTCTATAGGAATCGGGAACATCACTGCGGCACTGCGTAATATTCATGATGTACTTTTTCCTAGTAAATGGATAAGGCCCCATGCTCAGGACTATTATTTCAGCCCAGATAATGGGAGTATAGGTTCCAGGTCCATTATAAGCGAAAGTGAACTCATCTTGTACCAATACTGTCTTTATCTCATTACAAGAAGTTTAACCACATCCTAGATGAGACTATCGCGGCGACCATCTGTTAAAACATTAATAAATAAAAATAATTTGAGCAGGGTTCAGAATTCACGGCACTAGATCTGTTCTTTGCGTGATCCGTCATCCGCTGGCAGCTGTATTTGTACATAATTGTCTTACCTCTCCCTTTTCTTCCATAATAAACTGCTCAGTTCAGAAGAGCCAGGAAGTAATTTATAGCAAGAATAAATTATATAGGGAAATATATCACAAAGCCATTTTTCTAGCCGGGTTCCCCCCCTCCCCCCAGTGAGGTCCATAAATTCTGCCAGTGAAACTCTATTAGGTGACCTATGGCAGTAGAACTTTAAATACAAATCCCAGTAATACACTTGTCTTTATCAAGTGTCATCTACACAGCCTTCCTTTGTCTATAGATATTCAATTGCAGAAGCTGCCGAGCCTGTTATGCTTGGACAAGTAATTTCATTACCACTGGCAAAGTCAGCACTGCAGCCAGTGAAAGATTACTAGACTTGCCAAACCTTTCAATAATTGACATGAATAAATGTAGCAATAAAAAGAGGTTGCACAGATAAGGTCGTTTACCAGGGTTATTCGGCCTTTAAAATACTTTCAGGGCAAGACTGCAAAACAACATATTTTCTATTTGAAGGGTTTTTTTCGTGGAAGACATTTATTTTATTTTTTTAGCCTCCAACTATCTTCCCGCCATACAGTCTGCTACTTGGAGATAAGCTACGCATCGGCCATGTCAATGCAAATGATTAGCGACGGTAACAGCAAGTGAAGACGGGGGAGCCCAGTGATTTTTAGCTACAGTACAAGTTAAAAATAGTAATTTTTTCTAATCATTACTACAGAGGTTGGGAAGATCCTGTAAAATGTGCTCAACAGAAATTCCAGGAGGTATATGGTGTCTCTGTGTGGGTTATAGAAATGGTTCATTGTACATATGGCGCTTTCCACTTAATAACTTGATACGTATCAAGTCTGCTGTCGGGGGAACACCAGAAGACATAAGAGATTTGTGGGAATGGGAATGCCATGTTATCTAAAGAAATAGTTAAGTTGTCACAGTGTTCAGTCTTCGGAGGGGATGTAATAGAGTGCTAGAAGTGCAGGGCTTCGTCCATCACATATTTTTAAAGTGGAAATCAGTTACACAGCAAAACAAGGTTGGTTTTGCTGTGTAAGTAATTGCCGCTTTAAAAATACGAATGAAGTCCCGCACTTCCCAGTCCTTGCACTCTGGGGTAGATGTATTAACCTGGAGAAGGCATAAGGAAGTGATAAACCAGTGATAAAGCAGTGTTAAGTGCAAGGTGATAATGCACCAGCCAATCAGCTCCTAACTGTTAATTTACATATGGGAGCTGATTGGCTGGTGTGTTTATCACCTTGCACATATCACTGGTTTATCACTTCCTTATGCCGTCTCCAGGTTAATACATCTGCCCCAATATTACATCCCCCTATTTGTTCAGTCATGCAGGACTTATATTTAAGCAAAGAGGTAACTAGGGGTGTGTGATCGATGCCATCTCCCAGGGTGTAGGGCACTGTCACTGCCCCATGGTCCCTTGCATTTGGTTAGCATGGAATGGCACGGCACCCTGCGGCCAGTATCGCTGCTGCAGTGCCACCAAAGCGTCCGTTGGACACTCTGGGTGCACACTCGTCAGTCTGTACAGCAGCCTGGAGTGCCGATGCTTCGGACCGCACCGTACTTCCTGTGCTGGTGCCCACCTCCTGGTATGATGTCATGAGCTCAGGGGACACCACGGGGCACACTGCCATCCTTTACCGGCACTGTATTTAAGTAATTAAGGGAGAGAATTATCAGGAGGACAAGTGGAGGGGTTATCCATAGCAACCAATCAGATTCTTGCTGATATTTTATAGAATATACTGGCTAAATGATAGCTAAAATCTGATAGGTTGTTGTGGACAGCTCCTCCTCTTTATAAGGTTTGAAAAATTTCCCCCTAAGGCTGGTTACACTACGCGCCTGGGTTTTGCCCTAATTCATGAACGTTTCAGGAGAGCCGGTAAGATCATTGTGTGATTGGCGCGATCATAGAAGTTTTCCCCCTGATTCCAATGGTATTAGTCACGTACAAGGGTTGGAATATTTGGCCGGCCATTACCAGTACACTTTTGAGAAGGGAATGTGTATTTTTAATCACCAGATTCAATCAACTTAATCGTACAACTTGGCAGTGCAACTACAGCTAGCACATGTGCCTGTTGGTTGCTTCTGGGTGAATCCATTGTTTATTATAGAATTAGCTATTTCAGTTTAATATGCATACTGTACATGTTTTTTGATGTTCGACTAGTTAGCATTTAATTTTTGTGTCGTCGTCCCCCTCCCCCCCGAAAAAAAAGGAGACGGCATGCGGAGGCCACTTACAGGGCATCATTCAGTAATAAAAAAAAGTATATATCAATAGATGTATTATGACAAAGCAATACTTTTACTCAAGTGGTCACAGTGTCACAGAATAGCTCAGAAAGAGAGCAAAATGAGTCTAACATCATATACAGTATATACATCCAAGGAAGGACTGGAGCATTCATCCCCAGCATTCTTTCCGCTCACAATGTAGGTCGCGCACAGGCAAAGGGATGTGGCTATAAGTGACGTGACGGGTCAATTGTCAAGAGGCGTGGTCTGGTGTTACTCCCCATCTCAGCATGTGGCTGTGTGATGTAACGCTATGACACCCTGCCCACAAATAAGAGAAAACATGGCATCCAGCTATGCGCTGATAGGTGGAGCTACTCAGCCAGGCGTCCAGCCGGCAGGACCAGGCAATTGACCCTGCTGGCATATTCCCTGCACACATCAATCTGCCTGCTGATGCCCAGTTACGCCCATTTGGCTGCAAGTGGAAATACATCTGCCTTCCATGATATCTAGAATAGCTCCCACAGATCTGCAGAGATGAAGTATGTGGCCTTCCACCATCTTTTGGGTGCATCTCTGCATTAGGCCCAGTAATAGATAATATATATCCAAATGGCCCAAGTATACTGTATCAACTTAACCTGCCCAATAAAAATACGTGTTTAACTAATAAAACGTTAATGTAGGAATGAAAAATAATAAATGAAATCATCTGAATTGATAAGACTGTAAACGTGCAGAATTTCATTATAAAATACCATTTAAAATGAGTAATTTATAGCAGCAATGTTCAGGACACTGTAATCTAATTCCCGTCCCTTGTGCAATCAGTACAACAGTCTTCTGTCCTAAAATGAAAATTGAAAAACTTGAGCTGAGTATTCACGCTGGATTTCCGGCTGTATATTTTATTGTAGACTAATTATTCTGTTATAAATCTAATTGTCTGCTACAGTAATCATTGCCTATGCTGCACTAGTACTTAATACAGACTTGTAAAAAAAATATTTTTATAAATGCTAATGAAATCTGAAACCTAAGAGATGCTTTACTGCTTTTTAGATTTCATTTGCTTTGTATTAGTTGCAGTCACTAGTCCAGAACTCAGGGCCCACGTGTTAGAATGCCGCGATACAGGTATACGATGGACTGCACACTTGTGTTTTCGGATGCATATGTTTTGCAGAGTGTCTAAACAAGAAATAACTGCAATGAATGATTCTGCTGCGATGACCCCTCCTCCACCCACCCCTTAACGATCCAGCCTCCTGAATCCCCCCCTCCCCCCCCCCCCCCCTGTGTCCCTCCAGCCCAGGAGCGATTTAATAGAGAAGGAGGCCCGTGTTCAGCCTCCTACCATTTAAAATGAGCAATTTATAGCAGCCATGTTCAGGACACTGTAATCTAATTTCCGTCCACTTGTGTTTCCGGATGCATATGTATTGCAGAGTGTTTAAACAAGAAATAACTGCAATGAATGATTCTGCTGGGATGACCTCCCCTCCACCTACCCCTTAATGATCCAGCCTCCTGACCCCCCTCCCCGCCTGTGTCCCTCCAGCCCAGGGGCGCTTTAAGAAAGGAGGAGGCCCGTGTTCAGCCTCCTCCGTTCGGGCCCCCTCCTCTCTGCCCGGAGCGCTGTAGAGTCTGAGCACTAGAGGGCTCAGACTCTACTGCGCATGCGCAGATCTCCGTGAAAATGGTGCGGCGGCCATTTTCCCTGAAATTTCTCTACTGCGCATGCGCAAAACTCAGTGAAAATGGCCGCTGAGCCATTTTCACTGTGTTTTCACAGTGCTGCGGATGCCAGAGCTGGACTCCGGAGGGGTGAGTATTTTAAAAATGGGTGCGGTGGGGGCCCCCTCTGGACTCAGGTGCCCGTGTGCACCGCACACACTGCACCCATTATAGAAACGCCAGTGCTCCAGCCTCATGCTGTGTCTCTCCAGCCAGCCTCATACCATCCCCAGTGTTTCACCAGCCTCACACCACCCCTAGATGTTCTCTCCAACCTCAAGCAGTTGATTTACCGACGGACACAATATCGACGGTCATAATCCCGACAGCCATTGACCGACAGTCAAAATACCAACATGGTCAAAATATTGACATTCATTATGCCGACATGTTCAAAATGCCAACATAGTCGTAATACCGACATTTGAAATGCCAACATGTCAAAATGCTAACATGCGTATTTAAGGATTTTTTTTGGCCAAAAACCGACTTGTTCATATTTTACCATCCCAATGGACCTAGAAAGGGGAATATAATAGTGTGCCGAGCGCAGCAAGACACTGTGCCCGAAGCATGGCGAGCCATGCAAAGGGACGCTGTACACTTAGTGTCCATGTTGACCTATGTTGACATTGACACACAAAAAAATCACGTCGGTATTTTGACATGTCGGCAATTCATATGTCAGTATTCTGACTATGTCGGCATTTTGAACATGTCATCATAATGAACGGCGAACATGTCATCATAATGGCGGTATTTTAACTGTATTTCAATGGGATTATGACTGTAGGTATTGTGTCCATCGGTAAATCATACCAAATCAAAACAGTTCTTATTTGTGGTCCATATACAAAGTAAGGCTTATATCGATGGCTGGTCAACGAACAAAGGAGTCAAGTTCTGATGAGACTTTTATGATATTAGGTTTAGTTATGAATTAAATCATCTTGCGAGGATATCATTAGCTGTCTTATAGTGTTTCTATAGTGTGTGGAGTATAAAACAGGCCAATTAAATAAAGTAATCATTAGGCGAGACCTTTGTGTCCACAGATTGTCTTGCACATCACTGGATGAGCTGCACTTGAAGCACTTCTATTACCCATAAAGGAGAGGGAAACACGCTCTTGTGTCAGTATTTTTCTTATCATTGGTCACTTTAAAATCAGTGACTTGGCAATAGCACTGATAGTCTTACACAACTTCATTTATTCCTCCTTGTCCTTCAGTAGATTTCATTTATTTAAAAAATAAATAAAGAATGTATGCAGAAAAAGCCAAGTATTACAGCTTCTAGAAAACGATGGCATAGATGTGTGTTTGGGATTAATACAAAACATCATTACAATGTGGGCTTTACACTGAAGATCCCTGTGATTTCCTGACAATGAAACATTATTAATAAGAACAAGGTATAAAGAGCCTCAATCCCAAAAGAACTCGGGGAAACCTACTTGGTAGTCTGTGGGAGACTTGCCTTGTAATACAGAATCCTGTCCTTGTCTGCTGTCATATGTGACTTGTCAGACGCCAAACTGGCTTCTAGGTTGTAATGTGTCCTAATTGAGTGATCAGAACACTATTGATCTTACAGTCCATTTAATTCCGTCAAGATCGACAGTTCTCATCAGCTGCGTGGCCCGTCTGTCAGAAGAAAGATACCATTATTTGGTACACTGACACTTCTTTGAAAAGCTGTGAAAGTACATTTTGTAATCAGAATAAACCCAGACCTGCTCTAAAATTTAGCGCGGTTGTTGATTCAGCTTCGTATAGTGAATTATTATCAGCTAGGGCCTGCCTATAGACTTGCCGCTGTAAAATGTACAAGAATATAATATTTTTTTTTATTTGTTCATTCTGTTTATTTTTTTACATCACAATGGGTCATTTACTATGCAGTAACCCATAATACCCAATCAACGATTAGATTTCATTGATCTAGTACATATTGGAGTGTGTACAGTGGCATTTTTTTATTATTTTTTTTATAGAAATGCTTGTAAAACCCTACATACAATAGGGGTCATTCCGACCGATCGCTCGCTGCAGTTTATCGCAGTGCAGAGACCGGGTCGGAATTGCACATGTGCCGGTGTATGGCCGTCGTTTCCCTGCGATCGCCTCTGCCTGATTGACAGGCAGAGGCAGTCGCTGGGCGGGAAGGGGCAGCACGGCGGCGTTTGGCCGCCATTATGGGGGCGCGGTACGGCCAACACAGGCATGGCCAGACCGTGCGGCGGGGGGGCGCAGAGGCTGCGCGACGTCACAAGCACACGCTGCGGGCCGGGGAGCGACGAGTAGCTCCAGGCCAGCACGCGAAAGCTGCGCTGGCCTGGAGCTACTCCTAAAGTGCAAAAACATCGCCTCTGTGCGATGCTTTTGTACTTCTGCGGGGAGCCTGCACGGACATGCGGGGCGGGATAGCCCTGTGCTGGGCGTCCCCCGCATGTCTATTGTCATGATGGTAGCCCTGCAAAATTTTGCAGGGCTACGATCAACTCGGAATGACCCCCCATATGTGTTCTTACTGAAAATTGCAGGCGTTCCATTTTAAAAGTCACTGAATTAGGTTATTCAATATTCAAAAAAAATGTTACACAGCAGAGTGGAAATAAATTACATCTATTTTGGGCATGGTAACATGAAAACCAATGATTTATAGTATCAGTACTTTTACATAAGTTGAAAACTCATGGAAATATGCATTTTTAAATGACAATGGTCTGAAGCTAAACTAGTAACATCCAACATCTGGTTTCCAGGGTTTTCTGCACTATTGTACCTTGGGGGTAATTCCAAGTTGATCGCAGCAGGACATTTTTTAGCAGTTGGGCAAAACCATGTGCACTGCAGGGGGGGGGGGGGGGGAGATATAACATGTGCAGAGACAGATAGATTTGGGTGTGGTGAGTTCAATCTGCAATCTAAATTGCAGTGTAAAAATAAAGCAGCCAGTATTTACCCTGCACAGAAACAAAATAATCCACCCAAATCTAACTCTCTCTGCAAATGTTATATCTGCCCCCCCTGCAGTGCACATGGTTTTGCCCAACTGCTAAAAAATATCCTGCTGCGATCAACTTGGAATTACCCCCCTTAGTAAATATCCCCAATTGTGTGCAATTACATAATACATGGGTTAGGGGGAATACCTGTTTCTGGGAGTGCCAGTCCTTTCACCTCTGTGGTATGAAATACTCCTTAATGTCACCTAACATTTCTTAAATAAGCCCTTGTCACAATACACGTATTGTAGACCCCAATTTTGTGGACTCTGACTAGTTTAAGATTTTTATTTAAGCAAATCAAATCTGGAGGGGTGTCTCAAATGCAGTAATTTACAACTTTGGCCCTTACTCTGTAAGGATTGCAAAATCAGGAAATCGCAATCTGGCTGATTATCAAATGACTGCGCATGTGCAGCATTCGCATTGCTCACGCACGAGTATTAATAGCGACAGAAAATGTGTACACATCATGATCACAATGCAGACACTGTTTGACTGACAGGATGTCAGCATTTGTATGCGGAAACCTGCTGTTTTCTGGGTGTGTCTGAAAAAACGTAGGCGTGACCAGTCACTCGCATCATCAGGGTGTAACAAGTGAAGCAGTATTAGTGTCAGTAAGGGACAGGCATAAATAGTTGGTGCTGCAAATGGTGCCCTTCCCCAGCATCCCAATTACCTTCAGGATCAGTTGGGTTGCCAAAGCTGAAGCCTACTTGGCTCATATGGTAGTACTTACCACGTCAAGACTGCCTCTTCTAATGAACAGTGACAATAGTGATGGCTTTCATAATCAGTCATTATTGAAGCCTTGATTTCTAGTGCATTTTTTATAGCCTGCTATGAATACTGGTTCAGGCCACAATTTGGCTTTGTCCTCTGTGGGCCATCGTTAAATAGAGGTCATTTAGGATGTTCTCCACTATTTTATGATATTAATATGAAATCTGTATTAATATTTAGGCACAATCACCTACAAGTGTATTTTTATATGTGCTGGTCAATGTGCGTTCAAATACACAAATTGTTCAGAAAACTATGTGTTTGAAATTGAACAGTTGAACAACACCAGTAAAAAGGTATTTGAATGTTTAACTTTAACAATTGCAACTTCATTACACTCTCAACCTAAATAACTTCAGTTTTATTTCAAACACACAATGTAACACAAATTGCTTTTTCTAAATTTCACTCCATGGTATTTTCCTTAAAGCAATTGCATCCTTCATTCTCCCTGCAACTCACCCCTCTGTACTCATTGCCCAACAATTATCTACTCCCCTCTTATTAACACTCATGAGCTTTTTACTTATCTTTATACTTTGACAATAACGTCCACAACATGTCACCATAAAAAAAAAAAACATTCAAAATGCTCCTACAAGTATATTTATCTCTCTCTTGTTTCTATTAGCTAGTGACATTTCACAAAACCCATGCCCCAACCACTTTCCTCACACACATTCACCTGATTCGCAGCAGTATATATATCAAGCTAGCCTCATAAACATCACATGTCTCCCATCACCTTCCAAATCACTAACATTTTCCTTATGGAATGCACGCTTTGTAACATTAACATCCATCAGTGACATCTTCATATACAACTTCAACTGCTGGCTTTAACAGAAACATCGCTCACACAATCACACACTGCCTCCCCTGTAGCACTGTCACACAATGGTCTCCAGTTCACATGCACACCTCCAGGCCTAGTAACAGTAAAGGAGGTGAAAATCGATTATTATTATCCCAATCTTTCACATACACAGTTCTACCACAGGTTTCATCACTCATATTCATATTATGTCAAGTACATTCTATCAGGATTTACACTCCTTTCTTTCTGTGTGTTGCAGCTATCTATTGCCCACGTGGGCATCCCAAACATTTTCTGGAAGATATTTTGTCTGGCTCCCTCACTTCCTATGCTCTGACATCTCCACCATCATCATAGATGATTTCAATATCACTATTGATAATCCGAAATCTTCAGCTCATGCCTCCAAACTACTCTTTCTAATCTTCTCTGTCAGCCTCTCCCAATGGACTGACTCCTCTACTCATCAGGAAGGCCACTGCTTTGTCCTTGTATTTACCAGACTATGCTATTGATAATCCGAAATCTTCAGCTCATGCCTCCAAACTACTCTTTCTAATCTTCTCTGTCAGCCTCTCCCAATGGACTGACTCCTCTACTCATCAGGAAGGCCACTGCTTTGTCCTTGTATTTACCAGACTATGCTCAGTGTCTGAATTCACTAACACTCCTTTCCCTTTCTCAGATCACAACCTTATCACCTGCATGCTATCCTCCATTACTTCAAAGTCAATCTCACTGAAATCCTCCAATGCTCCTCAAACCTGCGGAAATATTAACACAATTCTGAAGAACTGTCCAGTTATTTGCAACAACTGCTCTCACTTATTACTGCATTCATTTATCCTGAGACGGCGGCATCACACCTGAACCAGACTTTAGAAATATCTCTAGATAAAGTGGTTCCAGCTACCCATCACACTCCATGTAGGCCTAGATGTAAACCATGACACACAAATTAATAAGACACCTACAAAAACTTTAATGTACATCAGTGGATGCTCATACTGCAAGCGACTTCATCACGTATAAGACTACCTACCACTCCTATTGTAATGCCCAGGACACTACCAAACAAACATATTTTTAAACTCTCATCTCTGCTCAAACATCTAACCCCATGTGACTTTTTAATATATTCAAATAACTACTCAACCCTCCCTCACCCAACACACCAGCCACTATCAATGCGCAAGAGCTTGCTTTCTACTTCAAGGACAAGATTGATAAGATCTGAGATGAAATGGCATGCTCTTCCTCAGTCAGTGACCTGCTCAATTCCCTACCTGACCTTTCTGGTACCTTCTCTTTATTTGATCCCACAAATGAAGATGAAGTATCAACACTCTTCTCATCCTCCTACTTTACTACTTTTCCTCTTGATCCTATACCTTCACAAAGAAGTAAAGCTCTGTCTCCTGTGCTCATCTTAACCTTACCTAAATTCTGAAATATCTTTTTCTTTCTACTAGTATCTCTCCTTTGCTATTCAAGCATGCAGTGATTACTCCCATTCTGACAAAAAAAATATTCTGGCCCATGCACTCTCTCAAACTAATGTGACTCTCTCAAACTACTGTCCCATCTCTCAGCTCCCATGCCCCTCCAAGTGACTTGATAGACTTGCCTGCACTTGCCTCACACAGTTTCTTATCTCGCACAACTTATTGGACCCACTTCAGTCAGGCTTTCATTTCCAACATTCCACAGAGACAGCACTGACTAAAGTTGTGAATGATCTGGTCACTTCTAAGGTCAAAGGCTATTACTGCTTATTCTTCTAGATATCTCTGCTGCTTTTTGACACTGTTGGCCATTCTCTTCTCAAACAAACACTACAACCCTAGGTCTTCCGGACACAGCCATTTATTGGTTCTCATTCTACCTATCTAAGCTCTCTTTCTGTGTTTGCTTCTCTAAATCCACCTTTTCTCCGTTACCTCTATCAGTTGGAGATAATGAAGTCTCAGTCTTAGGTCCTCTGCTTTTCTTAATTTATACCACATCTCTTGGCAAACTAATCAGCTCTTTTGGATTTCAGTATCATCTATATGTGGATGAGACTCAAATCTACCTATACTCCTCAGATTTGTCACCATCTGTATTGGTCCATGTCACGGAATGCCTTTCTGCCGTTTCATCTTGGATGTCATCTTGCCACTTCACACTTAATAATTCCAAAACAGAATAAATTATTTTTCACAGACCAATAGTAGTTACCTGTATGATATCTCTATCACTGTTGAGAACTTGACAATCTTATCACACAAGTTCGCTGCCTAGGTGTCATACTTGCTCTGATCTGTCCTTTGTTCCCTACATTCAATCTGTCTCAAAATCATGCTACATGCATCTAAAAAATACGACCATACCAGATACTGCAAAAACTCTAATCCATGCTCTCATTATCTCCCACATTGATTATTGCAGTTGTCTTCTTACTGGACCTACCAAAAGAGACTTTCACCACTACAATATATTCTGAATACAGTTGTGAGGCTAATCTTCCTCGCTAGACGTTCATTGTCTGCGGATCCACTCTGTCAGTCCCTCCATTGGTTACCTGTATTTTGCCATATTCAATATAAAATACTTTTACTCACACACAAGGCCATTAATCATACTACACCAACGTGCATCACTTGTCTCAAAATATCTCCCAACCTGATCTCTTCGCTCTTCACAAGATCTAGGTAACGCATCCACACTCATTATGTGCTCCCATTCTGTGGAATGCCCTCCCAGGCGCACAATAAGATTCTCCTCTAGTCTCCAAACCACCAAGCCTTCCTACCTCTATGACTGGTATTACCCAGTAGTGCTTTATCACTGTTGGTTCCAATTGTAAAGCGCAACAGAATTTGCTGCACTATGAGAAACTGATAATAAATAAATAAATAATAAATAATATTATTATATAATGTGCTCAAATAATAAACTGCAGGTGTGTTCATACCAAATAGAATAATGACTTAAGGTGGGTACACACTAGGCAATGTGCTCTATGGGCCTAATTCATACCTGATTGCTGCTGTGCAATTTCGCACAGCAGCCGATCAGGTCTGAACTGCGCCGGTGCCACAGTGCGCCAGTGCATGCCAGACAGCCGACAGCTGTCTCAGCCCTGCAATCGCCTCTGCCTGATTGACAGGCAGAGGCGGTCGCTGGGCGGGAGGGGGACGGCCGGCGGCATTTGGGTACGGGCAACGCAGGCGTGACCTGGACCATGTGGGGGGTGGGCCGAGGGGACTGTGTGATGTCACACGCAGCCGCTGCAACCCGGACAGCGACGAGTATCTCCCTGCCTGCGCGCAGGAGCTGCACTGGCTGGGAGCTACTCTTCAAGTACAAAAGCATCGCTGTCATGCAATGCTTTTGTACTTGTGCGGCGGGGTAGGGCCTGACATGCGGGGCGGACTAGCCCTGTGCTGGGCGTTCCGCCGCATGTCAGGGAATCTGATCGTAGATGTGCTAAATTTATCACAGCTACGATCAGGTCTGAATTAGGCTCTATGAGTGACGTCGCCTAGTGTTTCCCCCTCCCAGGCCTGGCGGTTGATGGCAGTGCATACACACTGAGCGATATGACAACCATATCGCTCAGTGACGTCACGCCGCTGCCGGGCTGTGCAGGTAGGTCTTGGACGACAGCCCAAATTAAGCTGCATGCATGGCCGACAGCGAGGGTCGTTAACGGCCCACGTGGCCATGCGTCGCTCGTCATCGCTGGCATACACGCTTGCCGAGAAAGTGAACAACATCGCTTAGGAAGGGTGAAAATGAGCGACATCGTTAATTTTCTCGGCAAGTGTGTATGTACCTTTAGGCTTTTCCTTACTTTTTTACATTTGTGCAATGATATAGTAACTGGTGTATCTCAGATTAAAATCATAGGCCAAGATAACAGCGCATTAATACACAGGTCTATGGCTATGTCTTGTAGTCTAGTTTACGAATACTTCTAATTACAGGTATTTGTTTTATTTTGGTTGATGTCTCTGTTTCCCACTGCAAGTAGTACCGGGAAGAGGAACATATTTGCAATTTTTATAGTTATTATAGTATGTGTAAATTGCAGCTCATAGTAGCCTACTCTATGGATCTATCTTCTGGGAGTCCAGTACCAGTGTGGTGATGAAAGGCATGACATCATAAGCAGTACGGATGGTGTAATGGTTAGCATTACTGCCTCAGCATTAAAGTCATGGTTTCGATCCCACCATGGTTCTAACTATGTGGAGTTTGTATATTCTCCCTGTACTTGCGTGGGTTTCCTCCAGGTACTCTGGTTTCCTCCCACAATCCAAAAATATGAATGTGTGTGCCTATAAGTGTGCTAGGGAATAAAGGCGGAAAAAGCGCTGCGGAATATGTGTGCGCTATATAAATAACTAGTTATAAATAAATAAATAATAATAATAATAATAAATCAATAAGCAGTCGGAGAAGTGGTAGCCATAACTCCCTAAGGTCTTATTTCAGTCTTGCAGGGGCTTTACATAAGTGAATGGTGGGACGTGTTCTACTTTTCACCATTGAGGGAGTGGCTGCTATGACTTTAGTACATGTTTGCATCTTTGAGTATTGTTCTCCAAATTTAGAGAGGTGAAACTCTGTCATATTAAGTAAATAACACACACACCAATGTGGGTAGGGTTATGTCTACCTACGACCCCATACCTCTTTGGAGACCTAATGATGTATGTAATGTCGGTAATTATCCCACCTGTTTCCACAGACCAAAATCCAGAAAACATGACCTTTTAGTTGTACTTGAGGACTGAAGTCGAAAATGCCAGGACTACAGATGTGTCTTGATACATCTAACCTCAATACACCATGCAACACGAGGTGCCTGTGTGAGTGAGCTGTCAGGTCCTGTGCTATTCTGCTAATGATGGGCATCATTATTTGCCGAAAATACATCTTATTCGCTTCGCAGTGCAGCTGGAACACACAAGGAGACTATGCTGATTATTGTGATATATGACACTTGTATTTTGTGTGTGTTGTGAGTCTGTATACGGAGCAAAACAGAACTTTTATTGGGAAAAGCTGCTGCTGCTGCTACATTGTAGCACTTCATGTACAGATTCAGAGTCTCAGGCACACAAATTTACAAGTGTCACATATCAAATTATTCAGTACAGCCTCCTTGTGTGTCCTAGTCACATTGTGTCGCGTCTAAGACACATTTTCTGTGAAAGTGAAGAAAAAAAGATGCCCGACGCTATAAAATTGTCACGCGACCAGGCGTGCCAAGAGGGGCTGTTTAGCGTGACTGCAGCAAAGATGTATGAGGACACGTGTACAGAGAAATATAGTAGAGTTCAGCTTTTGCCCGGAAAACCAAAACTAGACCTTGTAGAGGTACTGTAGAACTAGTTGACAATTGTTTGTTAATTTTATCTCTAATATTAATAATATTCTCATTACAGACATGTTCAGTATTTGTACTGAAACTGTTCATCTATGCAGATTATTAGGTCCTTTGGGTATATGCAATTGCGGTCGAATTCTGGCTGGAATTTGACCGTTTTTAAATTCGACACAATTCGACAGTCACATACCCTCCCGCTGGGACCCGAATTCTACATATTCAATAAAAAACGGATTCGACAGTCCCACTGTCAATAAACGGACCAATTGATGGATAGTGTGCGTCTTGGATTCGACTTTTTGGACGGCACAAAAGTGTTTAAAAAACCCAGAAAAAAATTGTGTGGGGTCCCCCCTCCTAAGCATAACCAGCCTCGGGCTCTTTGAGCTGGTCCTGGTTGTAAAAATACGGGGGGGAAATTGACAGGGGATCCCCCGTATTTTTACAACCAGCACCGGGCTCTGCGTCCGGTCCTGGTGCAAAAAATACGGGGGACAAAAAGCGTAGGGGTCCCCCGTATTTTTAACACCAGCACCGGGCTCCACTAGCTGGAGAGATAATGCCACAGCCGGGGGACACTTTTATACTGGTCCCTGCGGCCGTGGCATTAAATCCCCAACTAGTCACCCCTGGCCGGGGTACCCTGGAAGTGTGGGGCCCCCTTAAATCAAGGGGTCCCCCCCCCTCCAGCCACCCAAGGGCCAGGGGTGAAGCCCGAGGCTGTCCCCCCCCATCCAAGGGCTGCGGATGGGGGGCTGATAGCCTTGTGTCAAATAAAAGAATATTGGTTTTTTGTAGCAGAACTACAAGTCCCAGCAAGCCTCCCCCACAAGCTGGTACTTGGAGAACCACAAGTACCAGCATGCGGGGGGGAAACGGGCCCGCTGGTACCTGTAGTTCTACTGCAAAATAAATACCCAAATAAAAACAGTACACAGACACCGTGAAAGTAAAACTTTATTACATACATGCATACCGACACACACATACTTACCTATGTTGACACGAGGCTCAGTCCACTTCTCCAAGTAGAATCCACGGGGTACCTGAAAATAAAATTATACTCACCAAAATCCAGCCGCTGACCGCGAGTAACCTCACCGCTGACCGCAAAGTTCCCATCATTGAAGATAATGGAGCGGCTATGTGCTATGCGCGTCTGACAGCTCAGACGCGCACAGCCAATCAGGAGAGTGCCACGACGTGGCACTCCCTGATTGGCTGAAGGGACCCTCTGTGACAGGAGTCACGGGGGGTCCAGGCATTCGGGGAAAGGGGTCCCATGTGTAAACATGGGACCCCTTTCAGTGCGTGGTCCGCGTAAATGCGTTTTATTTATTTGCCAAGTACGTGGATTACAAAACAGAAGAGGACGGATCTACACTGGATTTTGGTGAGTATAATTTTATTTTCAGGTACCCCATGGATTCTACATGGAGAAGTGGACCGAGCCTCGTGTGAACATAGGTAAGTATGTGTGTATGTAAGTGTGCATGTATGTAATAAAGTTTTACTTTCACGGTGTGCGTGTACTGTTTTTATTTGTTTGTTTTTTTTTGCAGTAGAACTACAGGTACCAGTGAGCCCGTTTCCCCCCCGCATGCTGGTACTTGTGGTTTTCCAAGTACCAGCTTGCGGGGGAGGCTTGCTGGGACTTGTAGTTATGCTACAAAAAACAATATTCTTTTATTTGACACAAGGCTATCAGCCCCCCATCCGCAGCCCTTGGATGGGGGGGACAGCCTCGGTCTTCACCCCTGGCCCATGGGTGGCTGGAGGGGGGGGACCCCTTGATTTAAGAGGTCCCCACTCCTCCAGGGTACACCGGCCAGGGGTGACTAGTTAGTGATTTAATGCCACGGCCGCAGGGACCGGTATAAAAGTGTCCCCCGGCTGTGGCATTATCTCTCCAGCTAGTGGAGCCCGGTGCTGGTGTTAAAAATACGGGGGACCCCTACGCTTTTTGTCCCCCGTATTTTTTGCACCAGGACCAGACGCAGAGCCCGGTGCTGGTTGTAAAAATACGGAGGATCACCTGTCAATTTCCCCCCCGTATTTTTACAACCAGGACCGGCTCAAAGAGCCCGAGGCTGGTTATGCTTAGGAGGGGGGACCCCACGCATTTTTTTTCTTGATTTTTAACCCATTCCCACCCCTTCCCACTGAAAAACATGCTTTGATCTCTTCATATTATTTTAGTCAGTAAAAAAATATATATATTCTTTAAAAATATATATAAATAATACTTGTGGTTCCTAATAGACAAACCAAGTAGATACTCCCTTCTAATATAAATAAATATGCTATTAGCAACCAAAAAAAACATGTTTTTAAAATTTTTTATTAGATTCCGCCACCAAAATGAGGCGGACTGAAATTGACGAAATGACTGTTGAAAAGCACTGTTGTCGAATCGACATTCTTCAATTAAATATACTTTTGTAGAAAAGCCTCATTTTTACTATTGCAGACATGTCGAATTTGACAACTGTCGAATTTCAAAAAGTCGAATCTGAAATGGCCGTTTTTTTTGTCGAAAAGTACTGTATTGCATTGTCAATTTTTTTTTTGTGTCGAAAATGCCCCGTCTTTCGACATTTGCGGCAATTCGACCGCAATTGCATATACCCCTATGTCTCTCCAAAAGTAAAAGTAAAGCACATACTCGAGAATGATACTATTTTTTAAAATACACGCTTTGCCTCTCTTTTATTTATTTCCTGCTTCTCACACTATTTCCTCTGTTACTTTATTCATTTCCTGTGTTTCTTTTCTTTGCTCTCCATACATTTTTTTTTGCCTCCTAAAAGAAAAAAGAAAAGAAAAAAGCCTGTAGATGCCAATTAGACAGACATCTGCCGATCTGGATTGAGCTAAGCACGCTTCTTACTTAATTACCACCATACTTAGGAGTATTTTAAAAAAATTTTTAATGCTCCCCATTTGCTGGGTTCATTGTTTCCTTACAGTATCTGTAATAAGATAAAACCTGTTTTAGATTACTGGACAAAGATGGGTTGTTGAGTTTGTTTGTTTTTACAAAAAAAAATATTATTTACCATAGTATGCCTTTTTGTGTAACAAACCAGACCGCCGAGCCTAGATGGGCTCTAACTGTAAGTAAATTTTTATATTTAGCAACAACAACAAAAAAGCCACTTTACAATTTTGTTGTTATTATTATATGACTGAAACTGGCACTTTTAAAGTTCTGTTTGTTTATGGTTAAATTAGACTAGAGAATTATGCTGATTGATGACTGTATTTCCCTGTGTAACCAGTCATTCATCCCACCCATCAAATAGGCCTGCCGGGTATGCCCAAATTGATTACAGATTCGGTTATTAAGCTATTGGTCCGATTGTCTAGATCCACAATGTGTCACTGTTCCAGCAGTAGTTTATTAACCTAACTAACAAAGCCTTTATAGAAAGAAGAGTTACAACGGTCATAAATTCATTAATTGTGTAATAAATGAGATTAATAATTTACAGTAGATGTGTCCTTCACATCGTTTGTTTTTCGATCATTTAGAGTTTTCTTTACTATTTGCTAAGAACAAATATTTTAGGTGGTGTCCCCCATTAGATTGCGTGGATCATGTTATTTACATTTCCTGAAGGGATCATATATTACAAATGTTTGTATTTTTAATAAAGGACAACTAACAGACATTCCAACTGGACAGGAGGACATTAGGTTGTGTACACACTGGAACGAGATCATTTGTTTGAGCGACAAATGAAATATTGGTAGCAAGTCATGGGTGTGTGTACGCCCTATATGTCTGAACATTGTGGTTCACAGACATAGCTCGTCGGCACTGCAGTACAGCCAATGCAGATATATCTGTATGTCTGGCTGTGTGTATGGGAGACCTGCCAATCGCCCGTACACTGACTGCAGGGATAGACGTCACAGCTGGATGGGCACATGCAAACGCCTGCCCACTTGTGATGTCTGCACAGACATGTTGAGCGGCCGATTGGTGAGCATGATGGCCTAATCAGCCGCTCTGTTGGTGCGACGGGCAGTCAACGGATATGTCTGTGTTGTGTGTACCCAGCCTTCGTGTATTTTATTTTTTGCCACATTGGTACCAACTACATCTTTACACAGAGCCAGCATTCATTGTGAAAATAACCCATGGATGGCTCGCTCAATGTACCACATAATGGGGCAGATATATTAAGCCTGGAGATAGCATAAGGAATTGATAAGTGCAAGGTGATAAACGCACCAGCCAATAAACTCCTAACTGCCTAGCTCCACCCACCGATCAACCCCCAAATTCCCATTCCAGTCTCTGATTGGCCTGGCGGTTTACTAATCTGTAGCACAGGGTTGACAATCGCTCGTTGAACCTGTAAATGGTTTTATATTATCGAGGTCAACCACCAATGGTACCATCGATAGTGAACGTCAATGATTAACCCACTGATCGCTATCCATATTATAGGGTTTATTTACAAAGAGTGGGGTTGGATAACCTGGCACTTCTGAGCACGTTTATGCCCGACATGTGGAAGGGCAGTGCTTTTACTAGCTGTTTCAATCACATTGTAAATAAACTAGAGATGAGGGGGTTCGGATTTACTCCATTCTTAACGCCAGAATTATCGCAAGTTCTGTTTTTCTGGATTTTTCTTATTAGCTAACCAAAACACGTGACGTCCGTGAGCCAATAAGGAGATTCGGGTAAATCCGAGTAAAACCGAACCCGCTCATCTCTAAAATAAACCGCCATGTTTATAACACACCTGCGAGAATGGGTGCTAGAGATACAATTAATTGTTAAATAAAAGAAGACCAGCAATGGGGGTAGCTTGCCAAAAAGGAAAGCCTCAGGATGTGATGGATGAGAGATGGATATAAAGAGCTGTCCAAAACTCATTATATTTTGCAATAATGTAATTTGCATATAAATAGTGCTAGTATACATCTCTATGCAGTGAGTAATCTGTGATGACAAAGTTGCTAGTTTAATCAACAGTTTATTTATATGATATACTCAGCTACCACACACATGTCACACACAGTATCTTAGAATCTGGAATACTGTATATATGATTTTTGATTACTTACTGGAGAACAATACATTACAGGATTTTTATGTTTTGTTTTTTTTGTTTTTTTTTGGGGGGGGGGGAGGGGTGTTTCATTTAGCAAGGGACCGAGTACCCAGTGTATTCATTTTTCAAAACTTTAGAAATAAATGTGTTTGAAAGATTACAAAGAAAATAAAAACAATAAACATATAACACACCTGGGAGAAAGGGAACTGGAGATAAAACTAATTGTTCCAGAAAAGAAGACCAACAATAGGGGGTAGCTTGCCAAAAAGTGTTGCTCCGGGATGTGATGAATGAGAGATGGATTCATTAAAGAGCTGTCAGAAACTCATTATATTTTGCAATAATGTAATTTGCATATAAATAGTGCTAGTTTCTGTCTTTATGCAGTGAGTAATCTGGGAAGTCGCTAGTTACAGTACATCAACGGTTTATGGAAGCCCGATTTAGGGTAGCAGTCAGAAAACACAATTCACTCCTCTATCCCCCCTTCTAATAGTTGGTTTGTTTTTGTTTTGTTTTGTTTTTGAGTTTCAGCTGTGTTATATAGAAGATGTGCTGAGTTACCAATAAATTGCTACATATGGTGACGTCTTAAGGTGGGTACACACTATTAGATATATCTGCAGATCAATTGATCTGCAGATATATCTATGTACGGATCGGGCAGTGTGCTGTGCATACACACAGCCCGATCCGTCGGGGGACTGACGTCATGAACTGGGCGGGCGGGCGGGTTCACCTGTCAATCACCGCCGGCCGCCGCAGCATGTGTACACACACAGCGATGGGCCAATATATCGTTAGATATATTGGCTGTCGGCTGTGCTGCGCGGCCGACGCGATACGTCTGTGAACGACGGAGTTCACAGACGTATCGCCCGTACACACTGGCCGACGGTCCCGCGATGTATCGGCCGTTCAAGAGAACGGCCGATACATCGACCAGTGTGTACGGGCCTTTAGACTCTGCCATATTTCCACCCATTTTTGTTTATGGTTTCCATTACTTATTTGAGATCTATACAATGCAGCTTTCCTTACATTTGTTTGTAACCAATTCGGAATACTTAGCCAACCCTTGGGTATATATGTGTTAGAATAGAAGAGGTGGGAGGGAGATAGACCAGTATCTGTCAGATGTAAACAAAATAACCCACCCAATTCTTACCCTTTGCCCATTAGCTAACACATTTGCTGCTGCGATCAGATCTGAATTATGCACTTAGTCTCATAGAGAATACAAGTGTTGCATATATAATGAATCAGCACAGTCTATAGGGTGCTTCCTTCGTTGAAACTTTGACGCATTTTTGGCAAAAAACTTGTCCAACACTAGCAGAGTCTCATGAGACCTGAAGCGCAGAGTGGGCCTGTTCGACACAACTGCAGCAATGATGTATCATGACACATCTGTATATCAAATGTCCTTATAGTCTTTATTATCTATAACAAACTTATAAGGAATTGGGGGGGAAAAAACGTTTAAGGTTCTATTTCTTGTAGTGCCCAGAACAAAGGGGGTCGTTCTGACCTGATCGCACACTGCTGTTCATCGCAGCGCAGCGACCAGGTCAGAATGCAGCGGCGCCGCAGTGCGCCGGTGCATGCTAGACAGCCGATGGCTGTCGCAGCACAGCGATCGCCTCTGCCTGATTGACATGCAGAGGCGGTCGCTGGGCAGGAGGGGGCGGCACAGCGGCGTTTGCCCGCCGTTTTGTGGGCGCGGTCCAGGCAGCGCAGGCGGTGCCGGACTGTGCGGGCGGCGGGCCGCAGCAGCTGCATGACATCACACGCAGCTGCTTCGACCATCACAATGATGAGTATCTCCCGGCCAGCACGCAGGAGCTGCGCTGCCTGGGAGTTACTCTTCAAGTACAAAAGCATCGCCGTAGTGTGATTGTTTTGTACTTGCGCGGTGGGGCCAGGCCTGACATGTGGGGCGGACTAGCCGTGTGCTGGGCATCCCCCCGTATGTCAGTATGGATGATCGTAGCTGTGCTAAATTTAGCACAGCTATGATGAGGTCTGAATCACCCCCAAAGTTGTAAGAGGACACGTTCTGTACACACTGTTTGGGAGTGATATTTTTGTACTCTTTTGAAATTTCACCACAGATTATCAATCAGATTGAGAGATCCGGACTTTGACTTGGCCATTGCAGAAATGTGGTTCCTTTGGCCTAGCGATTGGGATGACTGTCCCGCTGAAGCGTGAACTTTCTCATAAGCGTTCGTTTTCTAGCAGGCTGAAGCAGGGTCTTGTACCTCAACCAATATATGTTACCAAAAGTCTGCTAAAGAGCGCAAGATTTGTCAGCACAAGAGAAATACATTCAGAATTTAGTAATAAGACAATAAGCATGCAAGATGTAATGTCAATTTAAAATTACATATGAGCAGAAAAACAAAAAAGGAGTTTTTGAAGTACTGTTTGTCAAAAGCATTTTGGTAGCATTTATTGACATATATAAAACAATAAAACACACGTCCAGTGTCAGATATTTACACTATTACCGTCAGGCCATACCACCTCAATAAAAAAACGAATCATGTACCCTCCACTACTAAAGGTTAATCAGTGCAGCGTTCCTTCAATCAGATTAGTAATACTGTAATCGAAGATTATAATCCATGAGCAATGCAATGCCATGCAGTTATGGAACGCCTTCATAGACTGTCTCCAAAGAAGCAATTTCCACAGCACAAAATCAAATGGCCAGTTTCAGAATGTTTTGCAGCAAATTAGTAATAAAGTGTAGCAGTCATTTCACATCCATAATAGCTGTTCTCACTTATTTATATTGACACAAAACTGTTACAGTGTGTCTCCTGCGTCACAGTGCCTCATATGAAGCTCCTTGGCTTCCAACTTAATATAACTCATTTTGATACAAGTCATTATAACCACCGTAAGAGACAAAACAGTCAATTCACCTTTTAGCTGCTGGTGCAATCTAACTCACTCGCTCCTCGCGCACTGACTTACTCATCACTATTTCTCTTACTTCCCGATATGTTAGGAAGCTGAAATGTAACATAGGTATTCTGCAGGTGGGAAATAGAAAAACTATGCAATTAGAATTTTAGTAAACCTCCCCTAAGGGGATGAAAAGGGGGTTGACATAATGACGTCATTACCGATGCGTGGCTTGCTTTGCATGAGCGATAACGCCCAAACGGACAATCGGATCAAAATTTGGATTGCACCTCCACTGTGTAGAATTTAATAAACTACAAAAATGGTCCTGTCACTTTTTACCGTATCTGCTGTGGGTGCTCCTCGGGTAACGCCAAGAACTATGGATTAATATTTAATTACATTAAGACGTCTCAAATTTACATCTCTATAGATTTACCATATTTTGAGCACTCATTTATATTTACAACTGTGAAAATCAGAAACTCCCGTGTGAAGAACTGGTAGAACAGCTAGTCCTATATATGCAGCTTTACAGGGTGGTATTTGTTTCCACTTAATGCTAGCTTACTGAACTCACTGAAGAGATGTAAAATGTAGGCATACCTAATGGAAAAATGCAAACAGATAAAAATAAATCTCTTGATTACATTCCAAATGGCAGCATTAACGTTAGTACTCCATGTGCTAATAATAACACTTAATCCTGGAGGAATCCTGGTGATGAAGGCTCATTTGATTAGCCAGGTGGTGTGCCCAGTATTGGAACACTTTGGGGCCTGCTTTTATATTTATAAGTCATTTGAAATTGATATTCCATATTGCTTGCTTACTGTTTTATTACTAAATTATTAATGTATTTACCCTATGGTGACAATTCATGTGCTGGTTAGATGTTTGGTAACCTATATTTGTTCATGTATTAGAATAGTTCAGAAATATTCTGTTAGGAGCAGTAATTAAATTGTTAAGTATATAATTGGAGGGTGTATCTAATTTTTTTTTTTTTTTTGGGGGGGGGTTTATTTACTGCCAGTATTTTACTTAATCTTTTACTCCTTCATTTTAACAAGAGATGCCTAGTCCCCTCTGAGGAATAGCATGCCCACATTCTGTTTCTAGGCAGTGCCTGGGTGGTATGATGCAGCCTCAATTTGATCACCATTGATCCTACAATGCTCACTGTGACATCTAGACACTTTGCTGTTACCTTGTAGCCTTTTCCTTTATGTGCAGGTCTATAATGTTATCGTTCTTTTTCTTACAGTGCTCTTTTCTTTGGTCTTTATTTTTGCAGCTTTCCTTCAGAGGCACTACCTGACCAATGTTATTTTAATTACCTTTTTTTTATCAAATAAGAGTTGACCTTTATTACTGATTGACAGGTAGAGGCTAATTGGTAAGGCAGTATCTTTTGTCTGTGTAAACCTGGAGCATCCACAGAACAGGAATTGAATACTTATGCAAGAATTTAATTCTTGTGCAAATGCTTATGCATTTTTTGGTTCACACAATACTTTCTGGAACGATCCGTATATTACAGACAAATCTGTTGACTTTTTAGGAGAGAGAATATTTTTGCAAGTCATTTATATCCGGCATAATTTCTGTCTGCTTCCCTAGTTGGCTGCAGCCCCTAAAAGTCGGATAAGGATGCCGTGATAGGCTCCTGTGATATTAGGTGAGTGGCTTCCCATTGGAAGCGTTGTGTTATTGCTTTCTGGACTGGCAGTCCCAGGGGGAGAAAACACCTCCTCCTAGGACTTCCTGTCCAACACGTGATTGGCAGGAAGTGCTTCTAATGGGAAGCCAATGCACTAGTTCAGTCACTGTGGTGGCAGGTTTTACTGGTTGGGAAAGAGCTGGTCTCTGTAATCATTATACTCCTGGTGGGCATCTACAGTTTGAGGGATTGCTGCTAAACCCCCCCCCCCCCCCCCCCAAAAACAAAACAAAAAAAAAAACCTTAATGGTAAAAACTGAAGTACACTGGGAATAGATCTGTGCAGTGTACTCTTTGTCAATATGATGATTCGCCTACAAGTATACCAGCCTAACATGTACCCACCATGAGCACCCACTGGGAAAAGTCATTTTGCAGATTGAACCAACAGTCATCCCATCAGTTTAATGGGAATGAGACCAGCCCTGGAGGTCACCTTCAAATCTGAAAATGCTAAAAAAAAGTAAAAATAATAAATAGTAGAACAGAGAGCATTCCATGCCCAGAAGCCAGTCTCAGGTTGCACATCTCCAATGGATCCTGCAGGTGAGAATCCCCGCAGCTTACATCAACAAGTCTACCATGTATGCAGCTTCATTTCTCACACCCTCTCTTACTATTATCGGTCAACTGACGTGGGTAACTCCTACGCTCATGCCAAGTCTCGGTTGCGTAGTGTCACTGGACTGAACTAGAACCTTGACAAATATCTAAATTTAACCTAACACCCATATAGTTTAATATTTTAATCCTGTTTAATATGTACATATATGCTCACAATTTTATAATCGGAGTCCATGGCGTGTTCTATCTAGGTCCGATTATTAAGAACCTTTATTTCTCTAACGTCCTAGAGGATGCTGGGGACTCCGTAAGGGCCATGGGGATAGACTGGCTCCGCAGGAGACATGGGCACTTTAAGAAAGACTTTGGATCTGGGTGTGCACTGGCTCCTCCCTCTATGCCCCTCCTCCAAACATCAGTTTGATACTGTGCCCAGTGGAGACTGGGTGCTTTCAGGGAGCTCTCCTGAGTTTCCTGTTAAGAAAGTATTTTAGTTACGTTTTTTATTTTCAGGGAGCCTGCTGGCAACAGACTCCCTGCATCGAGGGACTGAGGAGAGAGAAACAGACCTACTTCTCTGAGTTTCAAGGCTCTGTTTCTTAGGCTACTGGACACCATTAGCTCCAGAGGGATTGGTACGCAGGTCTCACCCTCGCCGTCCGTCCCAGAGCCGCGCCGCTGTCCACCTCGCAGAGCCAGAAGATAGAAGCTGGGTGAGTATGAGAAGAAAAGAAGACTTCAGAGGCGGCAGAAGACATCTTGATCTTCATAGAGGTAACGCACAGCGGTGAAGCTGTGCGCCATTGCTCCCATTCACCTCACACACTTTGGTCACTGTAAGGGTGCAGGGCGCAGGGGGGGCGCCCTGGGCAGCAATAAAAATCTCTCTAATGGCAAAAGTACATATATACATGTACAGCTGGGCACTGTACATGTATATAAAGAGCCCCTGCCATGTTTTTAAGAATTTTGAGCGGGACAGAAGCCCGCCGCCGAGGGGGCGGGGCTTCTCCCTCAGCACTCACCAGCGCCATTTTCTCCACAGCACAGCACTGAGAGGAAGCTCCCCGGACTCTCCCCTGCTTACTGACAGTGACAGTGGGTTTTTTAAGAGGGGGGGGCACATAATTGGCGCATATACATTCATAACAGCGCTACTGGGTAAACATTCTGTGTTTTTTCCTGGGTCATATAGCGCTGGGGTGTGTGCTGGCATACTCTCTCTCTGTCTCTCCAAAGGGCCTGGTGGGGAACCTGTCTTCAGAAAAGAGCTTCCCTGTGTGTGTGGGGTGTGTCGGTACGCGTGTGTCGACTTGTATGAGGTTGAAGGCTCACCTAAGGAGGAGGGGGAGTGTATGAATGTAAGGTCTCCGTCGGTAGCGCCGACACCTGACTGGATGGATATGTGGAATGTCTTAAGTGCTAATGTAAATTTATTGCACAAAAGATTAGACAAAGCTGAGGCTAGGGAACAGTCAGGAAGTCAAACCATGTCTGTCCCAATGTCGCCGGGACCTTCGGGGTCTCAGAAGCGCACACTATCCCAAATAGTTGACACAGATACCGACACGGATTCAGACTCCAGTGTCGACTACGATGATGCAAAATTACAGCCAAGAGTGGCTAAATGTATTCGATATATGATTATTGCAATAAAAGAGGTTTTGCATATCATAGAGGAACAGGGGGTTCCTCTGTGAAAACCCCTGACACGAGGTTACACATGTATAAAGGGAAAAAGACTGAGGTCACCTTTCCATCCTCACATGAGCTGAACGAATTATGCGAAAAAGCTTGGGAAACCCCAGACAAAAGACTGCAGGTTCCCAAAAGGATTCTTATGGCGTATCCTTTCCCGCAAAAGGACAGAATACGGTGGGAATCCTCTCCTAGGGTAGACAAAGCATTGACGCGCTTATCAAAAAAGATAGCGCTGCCATCCCAAGATACGGCTACCCTCAAGGATCCTGCTGCTCGCAAGCAGGAGGTTACCATGAAGTCCATTTACACACATTCTGGTGCAATACTCAGACCGGCAATTGCGTCGGCCTGGGTTTGTAGTGCTGTAGCAGCATGGACAGATTCCTTATCAGCGGAAATTGAGACCCTTGATAAGGATACCATTTTAATGACCCTAGGGCATATAAAAGATGCTGTGTTATATATGAGGTTTGCTCAAAGAGACATTTGTTTACTGAGTTCCAGAATAAACGCTATGTCTGTTTCTGCTAGGCGAGTCTTATGGACCCGACAGTGGACGGGTGATGCCGACTCGAAGAAGCATATGGAGTTGTTACCTTACAAAGGTGAGGAATTATTTGGAGAAGGCCTCTCGGACCTCGTCTCCACAGCTACGGCAGGTAAATCGAATTTTTTGCCTTATGTTCCCTCACAGCCTAAGAAAGCGCCTCATTATCAAATGCAGTCTTTTCGTTCAAATAAAAGGGGAAGAGTATGTGTATCGTCCTTTCTTGCCAGAGGTAAGGGCAGAGGAAAAAAAGCTACACAACACAACTAGTTCCCAGGAACAAAAGTTCTCCCCGGCCTCTGCAAAATCCACTGCATGACGCTGGGGCTCCCCTGAGGGAGTCCGCTCCAGTGGGGGCACGTCTTCGACTTTTCAGCCACATCTGGGTTCACTCACAGGTGGATCCCTGGGCAATAGAAATTGTTTCTCAGGGATACAAGCTGGAATTCAAAGAGGTGCCCCCTCACCAGTCTTTCAAATCGGCCCTGCCAGCTTCTCCTTCAGAGAGGAAGTTAGTGTTAGATGCGATTCAAAAATTGTATCTTCAACAGGTGGTGGTCAAGGTTCCCCTACTGCAACAAGGGAGGGGATATTACTCAACCCTGTTTGTGGTCCCGAAACCGGACGGTTCGGTTAGACCCATTTTAAATTTAAAATCCCTGCACCTATACTTGAAAAGGTTCAAGTTGAAGATGGAGTCACACCAGGGCGGTCATCGCCAGCCTGGAAGGGGGGGGGGGGGTTTATGGTATCCCTGGACATAAAGGATGCGTACCTTCATGTTCCAATATATCCACCTCATCAGGCGTACCTGAGATTTGCGATACAGGATTGTCATTACCAATTTCAGACGTTGCCGTTTGGGCTTTCCACGGCCCCGAGGATTTTCACCAAGGTAATGGCGGAAATGATGGTACTCCTGCACAAGCAAGGTGTCACAATTATCCCATACTTGGACGATCTCCTCATAAAAGCGAGATCTCGAAAGAAATTACTGAACAGCGTGTCACTTTCATTGAAGGTGTTACAGCAACACGGCTGGATTCTCAATATCCCGGAGTCGCAGCTGGTTCCTACGACTCGTCTGACCTTCTTGGGCATGATTCAGGACACAGAGCAGAAAAGGGTTTTTCTTCCGACGGAAAAAGCTCAGGAACTCATGACTCTGGTCAGGAGCCTGTTGAAGCCAAAACAGGTGTCAGTGCATCACTGCACTCGAGTCCTGGGGAAGATGGTGGCATCATACACAGCCATTCCCTTCGGCAGGTTCCATGCGAGGACCTTCCAATGGGACCTACTGGACAAGTGGTCCGGGTCACATCTACAAATTCATCAGCGGATCACCCTGTCCCCCAGAGCCAGGGTATCTCTCCTGTGGTGGCTGCAGAGTGCTCACCTCCTAGAGGGACGCAGGTTCGGCATTCAGGACTGGATCCTGGTGACCACGGACGCAAGCCTCCGAGGTTGGGGAGCAGTCACACAGGGAAGAAATTTCCAAGGTCTTTGGTCAAGTCTAGAGACTTGTCTCCACATCAACGTCCTGGAGTTGAGGGCCATATACAACGCCCTACGTCAAGCGGAGGCATTACTTCGCGACAAACCAGTTCTGATCCAGTCAGACAATGTCACTGCAGTAGCTCATGTAAACCGCCAAGGCGGCAAAAGGAGCAGAGTGGCAATGGCGGAAGCCACCAGGATTCTTCGCTGGGCGGAGAATCATGTAAGCGCGCTGTCAGCAGTGTTCATTCCGGGAGTGGACAACTGGAAAGCAGACTTCCTCAGCAGACACGATCTGCATCCGGGAGAGTGGGGACTTCATCAGGAAGTCTAAGCGCAGATTGCAAGTCGGTGGGGACTGCCCCAAATAGACATGATGGCGCTCCGTCTCAACAAAAAGCTAAAAAGGTATTGCGCCAGGTCAAGAGATCCTCAGGCGGTAGCTGTGGACGCCCTGGTGACACCGTGGGTGTTCCGGTCGGTCTATGTATTTCCTCCTCTTCCGCTCATACCCAAGGTGTTGAGAATAATAAGACAAAGAGGAGTGAGAACAATCCTCATTGTTCCAGATTGGCCACGAAGGACCTGGTATCCGAATCTGCAGGAGATGCTCACAGAAGATCCGTGGCCGCTTCCTCTAAGACAGGACCTGCTGCAACAGGGGCCCTGTCTGTTCCAAGACTTACCGCGGCTGCGTTTGACGGCATGGTGGTTGAACGCCGGATCCTAGCGGAGAAAGATATTCCGGATGAGGTCATTCCTCTGCTAATAAAGGCTAGGAAGGATGTGACATCTAAACATTATCACCGAATATGGCGAAAATATGTTTCTTGGTGTGAGGCCAGGAATGCTCCTACGGAAGAATTCCATCTGGGCCGCTTCCTTCACTTCCTACAAACTGGAGTGAATTTGCGCTTAAAATTAGGATCTATTAAGGTTCAGATTTCAGCCTTATCCATTTTCTTTCAAAAGGAATTTGCCTCTCTTCCCGAAATACAGACGTTTGTGAAGGGAGTACTGCATATTCAGCCTCCTTTTGTACCTCCGGTGGCGCCTTGGGACCTTAACGTGGTGTTAAGCTTCCTTAAGTCACATTGGTTTGAACCACTCAAAACGGTGGAGTTAAAATATCTCACTTGGAAGGTGGTCATGTTGTTAGCCTTAGCTTCCGCTAGGCGAGTTTCGGAATTAGCGGCTTTATCTCATAAAAGCCCCTATCTGGTTTTTCATATGGATAGGGCGGAATTGCGGACTCTTCCTCAATTCCTACCTAAAGTGGTCTCATCCTTTCATATGAACCAACCTATTGTCGTGCCTGTGGCTACGCGTGACTTGGAGGATTCTGAGTCCCTTGATGTGGTCAGGGCTTTGAAAATTTACGTGGCCAGAACAGCTAGAGTCAGGAAGACAGAAGCACTGTTTGTCCTGTATGCAGCCAACAAGGTTGGCGCTCCCACTTCAAAGCAGACTATTGCTCGCTGGATCTGTAACACGATTCAGCAGGCGCATTCTACGGCAGGATTGTCGTTACCAAAATCGGTTAAGGCCCATTCCACTAGGAAGGTGGGCTCTTCTTGGGCGGCTGCCCGAGGGGTCTCGGCACTACAGCTGTGCCGAGCTGCTACTTGGTCGGGGTCAAACACCTTTGCAAAGTTCTATAAGTTTGATACCCTGGCTGAGGAGGATCTCCTGTTTGCTCAATCGGTGCTGCAGAGTCATCCGCACTCTCCCGCCCGTTTGGGAGCTTTGGTATAATCCCCATGGTCCTTACGGAGTCCCCAGCATCCTCTAGGACGTTAGAGAAAATAAGATTTTAAACCTACCGGTAAATCTTTTTCTCGTAGTCCGTAGAGGATGCTGGGCGCCCGTCCCTAGTGCGGACAGCTTCTGCAAGACTTGTATATAGTTTTTGCTTACATAAGGGTTATGTTATGGTTTCATCGGTTTTGGACCGATGCTATGTTGGTTTTTCATACTGTTAACTAGATAGTGTATCACAAGTTATACGGTGTGATTGGTGTGGCTGGTATGAATCTTGCCCTTGGATTAACTAAAATCCTTTCCTCGTACTGTCCGTCTCCTCTGGGCACAGTTTCTCTAACTGAGGTCTGGAGGAGTGGCATAGAGCGAGGAGCCAGTGCACACCCAGATCCAAAGTCTTTCTTAAAGTGCCCATGACTCCTGCGGAGCCCGTCTATCCCCATGGTCCTTACGGAGTCCCCAGCATCCTCTACGGACTACGAGAAAAAGATTTACCGGTAGGTTTAAAATCTTATTTATATATATATATATATATATATATATATATATATATATATAAACAAAAACAATAACCAATTGCGCTTGGTATAACTTTAAAACACTCAGATTTTAGTATTTCCAGTAGCTGTTCTTCCACGGTGTGGATTCTTATAACTGGTATCACCTGCAAGTATACCCTCACACCAGAGAACACACCCGAACAAAAAGACGGCCAGAATGGCCTAAATTAGATATGATACCAATTTGTTTTTATTAAAAAACATTTCTCTATCGTCCTAAGTGGATGCTGGGGTTCCTGAAAGGACCATGGGGAATAGCGGCTCCGCAGGAGACAGGGCACAAAAGTAAAGCTTTTACAGGTCAGGTGGTGTGTACTGGCTCCTCCCCCTATGACCCTCCTCCAGACTCCAGTTAGATTTTGTGCCCGGCCGAGAAGGGTGCAATTCTAGGTGGCTCTCATAAAGAGCTGCTTAGAGAGTTTAGCTTAGGTTTTTTATTTTACAGTGATTCCTGCTGGCAACAGGATCACTGCAACGAGGGACAGAGGGGAGAAGAAGTGAACTCACCTGCGTGCAGGATGGATTGGCTTCTTGGCTACTGGACATGAAGCTCCAGAGGGACGATCACAGGTACAGCCTGGATGGTCACCGGAGCCACGCCGCCGGCCCCCTCACAGATGCTGAAGCAAGAAGAGGTCCAGAATCGGCGGCTGAAGACTCCTGCAGTCTTCTTAAGGTAGCGCACAGCACTGCAGCTGTGCGCCATTTTCCTCTCAGCACACTTCACACGGCAGTCACTGAGGGTGCAGGGCGCTGGGGGGGGGCGCCCTGGGAGGCAAATGAAAACCTTTAAAAAGGCTAAAAATACCTCACATATAGCCCCAGAGGCTATATGGAGATATTTACCCCTGCCTAAATGTACTAAATAGCGGGAGACGAGCCCGCCGAAAAAGGGGCGGGGCCTATCTCCTCAGCACACGGCGCCATTTTCTGTCACAGCTCCGCTGGTCAGGAAGGCTCCCAGGTCTCTCCCCTGCACTGCACTACAGAAACAGGGTATAACAGAGAGGGGGGGCAGAATAAATGGCAATATATTAATATAAAAGCAGCTATAAGGGAGCACTTAATCATAAGGCTATCCCTGTCATATATAGCGCTTTTTGGTGTGTGCTGGCAGACTCTCCCTCTGTCTCCCCAAAGGGCTAGTGGGTCCTGTCTTCGTATAGAGCATTCCCTGTGTGTCTGCTGTGTGTCGGTACGTGTGTGTCGACATGTATGAGGACGTTATTGGTGTGGAGGCGGAGCAATTGCCAAATATGAGGATGTCACCTCCTAGGGGGTCGACACCAGAATGGATGCCTTTATTTGTGGAATTACGGGATAGCGTCAACTCGCTTAAGCAGTCGTTTGCCGACATGAGGCGGCCGGACACTCAATTAGTGTCTGTCCAGGCGCCTCAAACACCGTCAGGGGCTGTAAAACGTCCCTTGCCTCAGTCGGTCGACACAGACCCAGACACAGGCACTGATTCCGGTGGTGAAGGTGACGAATCAACCGTATTTTCCAGTAGGGCCACACGTTATATGATTTTGGCAATAAAGGAGATGTTACATTTAGCTGATACTACAGGTACCACTAAACAGGGTATTATGTGGGGTGTGAAAAAACTACCAGTAGTTTTTACCGAATCAGAAGAATTAAATGACGTGTGTGATGAAGCGTGGGGTGCCCCGATAAAAAACTGCTAATTTCAAAGAAGTTATTGGCTTTATACCCTTTCCCGCCAGAGGTTAGGGAGCGCTGGGAAACACCTCCTAGGGTGGACAAAGCGCTAACACGCTTATCAAAACAAGTGGCGTTACCCTCTCCTGAGACGGACGCACTTAAAGATCCATCAGATAGGAGGATGGAAAATATCCAAAAAGGTATATACACACATGCAGGTGTTATACTACGACCAGCTATTGCGACTGCCTGGATGTGCAGTGCTGGGGTAGTTTGGTCAGAGTCCCTGATCAAAAATATTGATACCCTGGACAGGGACAATATTTTACTGTCGTTAGAACAAATAAAGGATGCATTTCTTTATATGCGTGATGCACAGAGAGATATCTGCACACTGGCATCACGGGTAAGTGCTATGTCCATTTCGGCCAGAAGAGCTTTATGGACACGACAGTGGACAGGCGATGCGTAGAGGAGTTATTTGAGGTCGGTCTATCGGATTTGGTGGCCACGGCTACGGCCGGGAAATCCACCTTTCTACCTCAAGTCACTCCCCAACAGAAAAAGGCACCGACTTTTCAACCGCAGCCCTTTCGTTCCTTTAAAAATAAGAGAGCAAAGGGCTATTCATATCTGCCACGAGGCAGAGGACGAGGGAAGAGACAGCAACAGGCAGCTCCTTCCCAGGAACAGAAGCCCTCCCCGGCTTCTACAAAAGCCTCAGCATGACGCTGGGGCTTCGCAAGCGGACTCGGGGGCGGTAGGCGGTCGTCTCAAAAATTACAGCGCGCAGTGGGCTCACTCGCAGGTAAATCCCTGGATCCTGCAGATAATATCTCAGGGGTACAGGTTGAAATTAGAGACAGAGCCACCTCGCCGTTTCCTGAAGTCTGCTTTACCAACGTCCCCCTCAGAAAGGGAGACGGTTTTGGAAGCCATTCACAAGCTGTATTCTCAGCAGGTGATAGTCAAGGTACCTATTCTACAACAAGGGAAGGGGTATTATTCCACTCTATTTGTGGTACCGAAGCCGGATGGCTCGGTAAGGCCTATTCTAAATCTGAAGTCCTTGAACCTGTACATAAAGAAGTTCAAGTTCAAGATGGAGTCACTCAGAGCAGTGATAGCGAACCTGGAAGAAGGGGACTTTATGGTATCCTTGGACATCAAGGATGCGTATCTCCACGTTCCAATTACCCCTCACACCAGGGGTACCTCAGGTTCGTTGTACAAAACTGTCACTATCAGTTTCAGACGCTGCCGTTTGGTTTGTCCACGGCACCTCGGGTCTTTACAAAGGTAATGGCCGAGATAATATTTCTTCTTCGAAGAAAAGGCGTATTAATTATCCCATACTTGGACGATCTCCTAATAAGGGCAAGGTCCAGAGAACAGCTAGAGATGGGTTTAGCACTATCTCAAGAGGTGCTAAAGCAGCACGGATGGATTCTGAATATTCCAAAATCCCAATTAATGCCGACAACTCGTCTGCTGTTCCTGGGGATGATTCTGGACACAGTTCAGAAAAAGGTTTTTCTTCCCGAAGAAAAAGCCAAGGAGTTATCTGACCTGGTCAGGAACCTCCTAAAACCAGGAAAGGTGTCTGCACATCAATGCACAAGAGTCCTGGGAAAAAATGGTAGCTTCTTACGAAGCAATCCCTTTCGGCAGATTCCATGCAAAGGGATCTGTTGGACAAATGGTCAGGGTCGCATCTTCAGATGCACCTGCGGATAACCCTGTCGCCGAGGACAAGGGTATCCCTTCTGTGGTGGTTGCAGGAGGCTCATCTATTGGAGGGCCGCAGATTCGGCATACAGGATTGGATCCTGGTGACCACGGATGCCAGCCTGAGAGGCTGGGGAGCAGTCACACAGGGAAGAAATTTCCAGGGAGTGTGGTCGAGCCTGAAAAAGTCTCTTCACATAAGCATTCTGGAACTAAGAGCAATCTACAATGCTCTAAGCCAGGCGGAACCTCTGCTTCAAGGAAGACCGGTGTTGATCCAGTCGGACAACATCACGGCAGTCGCCCATGTAAACAGACAGGGCGGCACAAGAAGCAGGAGGGCAATGGCAGAAGCTGCCAGGATCCTTCGCTGGGCGGAGAATCACGTGATAGCACTGTCAGCAGTATTCATCCCGGGCGTGGACAACTGGGAAGCAGACTTCCTCAGCAGACACGACCTTCACCCGGGAGAGTGGGGACTTCATCCAGAAGTTTTCCACATGCTATTAAACCGTTGGGTAAAACCAATGGTGGACATGATGGCGTCTCGCCTCAACAAAACACTGGACAGGTATTGCGCCAGGTCAAGAGATCCGCAGGCAATAGCTGTGGACGCGCTGGTAACACCTTGGGTGTACCAGTCGGTATATGTGTTTCCTCCTCTGCCTCTCATACCAAAGGTATTGAGGATTATACGGCAAAGAGGAGTAAGACTAGTGGCTCCGGATTGGCCAAGAAGGACTTGGTACCCGGAACTTCAAGAGATGGTCACGGACGATCCGTGGCCTCTACTTCTGAGAAGGGACCTGCTTCAGCAGGGTCCTTGTCTTTTTCAAGACTTACCGCGGCTGCGTTTGACGGCATGGCGTTGAATGCCAGATCCTAAAAGGAAAAGGCATTCCAGAAGAAGTCATTCCTACCTTGATAAAGGCAAGGAAGGAAGTCACCGCGAAGCATTATCGCCGTATTTGGCGAAAATATGTTGCGTGGTGCGAGCAGCGGAGTGCTCCGATGGAGGAATTTCAACTGGGTCGTTTTCCTACATTTCCTGCAATCAGGATTGTCTATGGGTCTCAAATTGGGATCTATTAAGGTTCAAATTTCGGCCCTATCAATATTCTTCCACAAAGAATTGGCCTCAGTCCCTGAGGTCCAGATTTTTATCAAAGGAGTACTGCATATACAGCCTCCTGTGGTGCCTAAGGTGGCACCGTGGGATCTAAATGTAGTTTTAGATTTCCTCAAATCCAATTGGTTTGAACCACTAAAGAATGTGGATTTGAAATATCTCACATGGAAAGTGACTATGTTACTGGCCCTGGCTTCGGCCGGGAGAGTATCTGAACTGGCGGCTTTGTCTTATAAAAGCCCTTATTTAATTTTCCATTCGACATAGGGCAGAGCTGCGGACGCGTCCGCATTTTCTCCCTAAGGTGGTATCAGCGTTTCACCTGAACCAGCCTATTGTAGTGCCTGCGGCTACAGACGACTTGAAGGACTCCAAGTTGTTGGACGTTGTCAGAGCCTTAAAAATATACATTTAAAGGACGGCTGGAGTCAGAAAATCTGACTCGCTGTTTATACTGTATGCACCCAACAAGTTGGGTGCACCTGCTTCTAAGCAGTCGATTGCTCGTTGGTTTTGTAACAAAATTCAACTTGTACATTCTGTGGCAGGCCTGCCACAGCCTAAATCTGTTAAGGCCCATTCCGCAAGGAAGGTGGGCTCATCTTGGGCGGCTGCCCGAGGGGTCTCGGCATTACAACTCTGCCGAGCAGCTACGTGGTCAGGGGAGAACACGTTTGTAAATTTTTACAAATTTGATACCCTGGCAAAGGAGGACCTGGAGTTCTCTCATTCGGTGCTGCAGAGTCATCCGCACTCTCCCGCCCGTTTGGGAGCTTTGGTATAATCCCCATGGTCCTTTCAGGAACCCCAGCATCCACTTAGGACGATAGAGAAAATAAGAATTTACTTACCGATAATTCTATTTCTCGGAGTCCGTAGTGGATGCTGGGCGCCCATCCCAAGTGCGGATTATCTGCAATACTTGTACATAGTTATTGTTAACTAATTCGGGTTATTGTTTAGGAAGCCATCTTTCAGAGGCTCCTCTGTTATCATACTGTTAACTGGGTTTAGATCACAAGTTGTACGGTGTGATTGGTGTGGCTGGTATGAGTCTTACCCGGGATTCAAAATCCTCCCTTATTGTGTACGCTCGTCCGGGCACAGTACCTAACTGGAGTCTGGAGGAGGGTCATAGGGGGAGGAGCCAGTACACACCACCTGACCTGTAAAAGCTTTACTTTTGTGCCCTGTCTCCTGCGGAGCCGCTATTCCCCATGGTCCTTTCAGGAACCCCAGCATCCACTACGGACTCCGAGAAATAGAATTATCGGTAAGTAAATTCTTATTATAGAATTCCATAAATTCATATGAACATTTTTTTTCACAGATAAAAGGTTCCATACATTTATATAAACATTCTTAAAAGAAAAACATCCAGATACAGTCAATAGGTTTTCTGTTCAAGCCTTTAAAGAACACCCTCACCCTTATAGGTGTATATTCTGTAGGGTGTATTAATGAACTAGATAAGAGACCGTAACGGATTCGACCCAACGCGTTTCGTCAGAACGACTTCATCAGGGGTTTCTGTATGGTATCACAAAAAAAGGAAGGAACAAAGGCCTTCATGGATTTAAAACATCCATAGCCCATATATATAGGACCAACTTTTAATAGAGATGGATAATTCACCCAGAATGGTTGTAGGATGGTAAAACCAAGCATAAACGCATACGCCTTTAAGGGTATTCAGCTAGTTAATGAACCTGGTTGCAGACTCTTTTCAGTTTTTATGCAGGGTCTGTTAAATTTGAACCTGCAGCCACCAGGAAAGAGACACAAGTAACAGCCACATCCAAAATGAGTCATTTTGGATGTGGCTGTTACTTGTGTCTCTTTCCTGGTGGCTGCAGGTTCAAATTTTTTGTGATACCATACAGAAACCCCTGATGAAGTCGTTCTGACGAAACGCGTTGGGTCGAATCCGTTACGGTCTCTTGTCTAGTTCATTAATACACCCTACAGAATATACACCTATAAGGGTGAGGGTGTTCTTTAAAGGCTTGAACAGAAAACCTATTGACTGTATCTGGATGTTTTTCTTTTAAGAATGTTTATATGAATGTATGGAACCTTTTATCTGTGAAAAAAAATGTTCATATGAATTTATGGAATTCTATATGTTTTTTAATAAAAACAAATTGGTATCATATCTAATTTAGGCCATTCTGGCCGTTTTTTTGTTCGGGTGTGTTCTCTGGTGTGAGGGTATACTTGCAGGTGATACCAGTTATAAGAATCCACACCGTGGAAGAACAGCTACTGGAAATACTAAAATCTGAGTGTTTTAAAGTTATACCAAGCGCAATTGGTTATTGTTTTTGTTTATGTTATTCTTTGAAAGTTCGCTAACAGGGACTTTCTCCATATTGCTGCTGGTGGGTTGAGCGCGGGGTGGAAGACATTTTTTTGTATTTATATATATATATATATATATATATATATATATATATAAAAATAAATCCAAACAGTCCACTTACTGGAACTTACAGGGATGAACCAGCACAGCTTTGCACATAGCCAAACACCTAATTAGTCGACCTGTTAGCAGCATAAACATATAGCAGCATGGATATAGTCATAGACCTGACTCAGGGTAAACATCATATACAGTACTTGCAGCATGTCACAGTCATGGACGAGTCAAATTATTATGACCACCAGCTAATAGCCAGTGTGCATCATGGACAGCAGCTAGACGAAATGCAATACTAATGTGCGGCATTATGTGTATAAGGTGTATTACAGTACTTTGTGGCGTAACGTATAGATAAGGCACTACTGTGTGGTCTAATGTGAATAAAGAGAAATATGGTGTGGTGTAATGTGAATAAGGGGCACTACTGTGAAGAGTAACGTGGTACTACTGTGTGATGTATCGTGAATAAGAGACACTATTGCATGATATAATATGAATAAAGTTGCAGTACTGGGTGGTGTAATTTCAACTGGGGGTATTATTTTGTGGCCATGCCCCTTCCCAGGAACCAAATGTGCATACTGTTTCTATTTAAAATATAGGGGGTAGAAGCACCAAAATTAGCACTGCCATGGGTGAGGGGTGATGGTGCTGAGAAAGGGGTACAGGGTCAGAGGTGGAACTAGCGTCTGTGCAAGGGGGCACCAGCCCAAATCTTGCCTAGGTCATCATATTGTTTAGGGCCGGCTCTGCATGTAGTGCACCCGCAGTTTCCACATCGTTAATTCGCAATAGTTCCATTGGTCCAGTCACGATCCATCTTCACCACAGCAGCACGCGAACAGTTCACAAACTGCGCTGTTTCAGAAATACTGCCACCCTGCCGATGTCAAATGTAAGTGGTGGTCTTCATAATGTGTCTTGACCGTGTATACTATATATATATGGAAAAAGCACTAAGTGCTGCAGAGTTTCTTACTCTGTTCTCTGCAGCACTTAGTGCTTTTTCCAGTCATGTTTTACACGAGCAACGGCAATACATCCTGATGACGGAACTAGGTCTTGAAACGAGCCGTTGAGATTTTGTCATGCTGCACATTTAATCATTGTATGTCTATGGAATTTGTCATGGATCATTAAAATCCTTTTTTTCAGTAACCTGGAGTGACGTGCTATTTGCTTATTCAGCAATAGAGGGACTATATATATATATATATATATATATACACACACACACACACACACACACTGTATAGATATGGTTCGAAACAATGGGCTGGCACTCATAGGTTTTTAAAAACGTATGAGAGCGCCGTTCAATTGTTTAGAACTATTGATTCATGGTGCCCCCGTGATTGGACTGGATCGCCAAGGTATTTATTGAGTGCCGACACTCTTGGAGATATATATATACAGTGGGGCAAAAAAGCATTTGGCAGCCACCGATTATGCAAGCTGACCCACTTAAAAAAGATGAGAGAGGTCTGTAATTTCCATCATAGGTACACTTCAACTGTGAGAGACAGAAAAAAAAAAAACCAGGAAATCACATTGTATGATTTTTAAACAATTTATTTGTATATTCTTGCGGAAAATAAATATTTGGACAATCAAAAAGTTTTGCTCAATAATCTGTAATATAACCTCGGTTGCCAATTACAGAGGTCAAACGTTTCCTGTAGTTCTTGACCAGGTTTGCACACACTGTAGCAGATATTTTGGCCCACTCTTCCATGCAGATCTTCTCTAAATCTGTCATGTTTTGGGGCTGTCGCCGGGCAACACGGACTTTCAACTCCATCCACAGATTTCCTATTAGGTTGAGGTCTGGAGACTGGCTAGGCCACTCCAGGACCTTGAATGCTTCTTAGGGAGCCACTCCTTAGTTGCCCGGGTGGTGTGTTTGGGGTCATTGTCATGCTGGAAGACCCAGCCATGTTCCATCTTCAATTCTCTTACTGACGGAAGGAGGTTTTTGCCCAAAATCTCACGATGCATGGCCCCTTTCATCCTCTTCTTAATACGGATCAGTCGTCCTGTCCCCTTTGCAGAAAAGCAGCCCCAAAGCATGATGTTTCCACCCCCATGTTTCACAGTCGGTATGGTGTTCTTGGGATGCCATTCATCATTCTTCTCCCTCCAAACACGGCAAGTGGAGTTTATACCAAAAAGTTGGAATTTGCTCTCATCTGACCACATTACATTCTCCCAATCCTCCTCTGGATCATCCAGATGATCACTGGCAAACTTTAGACGGGCCTGGACATGTGCTGGCTTAAAAAGGGGGGGACCTTTCGGGCGCTGCAGGATTTCAATCCATGACGACGTAGTGTGTTACTAATGGTAACCTTTGTGACTGTGGTCCCAGCTCTCTTCAGGTCATTGATCAGGTCCCCCTGTGTAGTTCTGGGCTGATTCCTCACCGTTCTCAAGATCATTGATACCCCACGAGGTGAGATCTTGCATGGAGCCCCAGGTCGAGGGAGATTGTCAGTGATCTTGTATTTCTTCCATTTTTTTATAATTGCGCCAACATTTGACCTCTTCTCAGCAAACTGCTTGCCTATTGTCGACTAGCTCATCCCAGCCTTGTGCAGCTCTACAATTTTGTCCCTGGTGTCCTTAGACAGCTCTCTGGTCTTGGCCATGGTGGAGAGGTAGCAGTCTGACTGTTTGAGGGTGTGGACAGGTGTCTTTTATACAGATAAGCAGTTCAAACAGGTGCCATTAATACAGGTAACGAGTGGAGGATAGAAGAGCTTTTTAAAGAAGAAGTAACAGGTCTGTGAGATCCAGAAATCTTGCTGCTTGGTAGGTGTCCAAATATTTATTTTCTACAAGAATAGACAAGTAAATTGTTTAAAAATCATAGAATGTGATTTCCTGTTTTTTTTGTTTTTGTTTTTTTCACAGATTCTGTCTCTCACAGTTGAAGTGTACCTATGATGGAAATTACAGTCTTCTCTCATCTTTTTAAGTGGTTCAACTTGTACAATCGGTGGCTGTCCAAATACTTTTTTTGCCCCACTGTGTGTGTGTGTGTATGTGTATATGTATATATATATATATATATCATACTTACCTACTCTCCCGGAAGCTGTGGGAGGCTCCCGTTTTTTGGGGGTAGCCCCCCGCACCCCGGAAGAGTGGGCAGGTCTCCCGCATCCTGCTCGCACCCTAGTGATGCGAGCAGGATGGAGAGATTACCTCCCGCAATCGTGGGTCCGTCGGGTGGGGAAGGGGTTAAAATGACGCATATTGCGTCATTTTAGCCCCGCCCCCTTCCCGCGGACCCGCGAATCGCGGCATTTCCCGATGCGGGGGCGGAGCTTAGTGATGTCACAGTCCGGCCCCGCCCCTCCCGAAGACACGTGCAGCGTCTCCTCTCCGGGCTTCTCCCGGAGAGGAGAAATCAAATGTAGGTAAGTATGATATATATATATGTTATAATATCTTTGTATACCATGATCAAAATTACAGCTCAATGACACATACTAGGAGAATTGATGCTCACACTGTATACTTGAACATAATGATAACAAAAATGTGACTTTGTTCCCACTACAGACCCCGACTGGTGTAACATAAGTAAAATCCATTTGTTTGTTTGTGTTTTCTTTATGTTTGAAAGAATTTCCCTTAAATGCACATTCAATATAAAAGCGATGAAGCATTGTAATTTCAAGTATGTAGAAAAAGTCTGGTAACCTTTTGTGTCACAGTGAGAGCCTAGAACAATGCCACACAGAACAAAATGGGCAACAATCTGAACTTTTAATAGCGAAGCTTTTCATTTACACTGGGGAAAGTGCGTTCTTTAAGCTGTCACTCAGTACCTAAACCTTAACCAATTGCTTTTAAATGCTTTTGACAGAATGAAAAGATAAGTATTCTATCTAGTGTAACTGGCTTTTCCCACTAAATGTTTTTTTTTCAGTATTATTTTTTATTAGCGGTCGTGCTGCTAACAGGTTGCACGTAACTTCAATGTTTGGATTTTCTGGCATGTCATTTAAAGATTTGGGGGTAATCGCAGAACCTGCGTGTTCACATCTCAATTTAGCTTCTTAGTCTCCCTAAGCACAGCAAGACTTAATCCCTGTGAGTATTTGTGAAGAGGACTCCTGGATGTGAGGTTTTTTTCATGTCTGCTTACAGCTGGACACAGGGAAAGGAAAGCTTGTGGTTATGGCTGATATAGGCAAGCTGTTTAATAACTGAGCCGTATTCCTAAACAAAAAGTCTTCACATTCAGCCTAGATGTGATTCACCTGTACTTTCTACTACAATAGAATTCTACCTTGTCTGAAAAGAGGGCTTATGTTATACAGTAGGAGGTTATATACTATCTATCTATCTATCTATCTATCTATCTATCTATCTATCTATCTATCTATCTATCTATCTATCTATCTATCTATCTATCTATACACAAACACACACACACCCACAAAATGTTTAGAGGGCACTAATCCTTTTAGTTTGTAAGACACTTTGATTGGGAAATTTATTAGCGACAATAATACCTTAAAACGTCCTTAGGGGGTTATTCAGATTGCATCGCTAATCAATGCGATCGCAATAACTCCGGCCCCGGCACCAGTGCACGTGCGCAGGTCCTGCCCTGCACGACCAGCCAATGCGATCTGATCGCATTGGCAGCGAACGTCTCTGCCTGTCACGTTCGTGGGGCAGACGGTGGGCGACGATGGGGCGTTGCAGGGACTGGGAAAACAGGCAGGTCAACTGCTTTTTTCGGGGATGCTGCATGACATCACACGCAGCCCCTCAGATGAGAAAAATGGCGGCTGACCACCTGCATACGCAGCGGCTGCACGTTGTCATCCACAGTCGCTGCACCGCACCCGCTGGGCAGGCCATTCTGTATGCTGGGCGGCCTTGCCCTGCTATGGGCAGCCCCCAGCATGTGAAAAAAAGGATTGCACATTCTGCTTTTTAGCAGAATTTGCAATCTGTACTGAATAACCCCCTTCATACATAAAATCACCCAGACATGTAGCAATTCCCTTTAAAACCGTATCCTTAATGTATTTGACATACGAACAAAGCTTCTTACAAAAAGGTATAACAATTGTTAAAATCTCAGTACACATGTCCACATTGAACGCCAGTGGATTATTACTGCTCATTTGGATGTCCTTAAGGACAAGCTCTGTGGATAATCAGATTTCCAGCTGAGTGTGTGAATATTGCGCTTTTGGGGGGTCATTCCGAGTTGATCGCTCGCTAGCAGTTTTTAGCAGCCGTGCAAACGCTATGCCGCCTCCCACTGGGAGTGTATTGTAGCTTAGCAGAAGTGCGAACGAAAGGATTGCAGAGCGGTGGCAAAAAAAATTTGTGCAGTTTTAGAGTAGCTAAATACCTACTCAACGCTTGCAATCACTTCAGACTGTTCAGTTCCTGTTTTGACGTCACAAACACGCCCTGCGTTCATCCAGCCACGCCTGCGTTTTTTCGAACACTCCCTGAAAACGGTCAGTTGACACCCAGAAACGCTCAATTCCTGTCAATCACTCTGCGGCTAGCAGTGCGACTGAAAAGCTTCGCTAGACCTTGTGATAAACTACATCGTTCGTTGTAAATTTACTTTGCGCATGCGCAGAAGTGACTTTTTTGCCTCATCGCTGCACAGCGAACGAAAGCAGCTAGCGATCAACTCGGAATGACCCCTTAGATCCTATGCATTTCATCCTACGGACTTCATCAGTGGGTAAATCAATACACAGATTCAACTTTAACCACTGGCCTGTCTATAATGGGTGCATTCTGTGCAGTGCACACGGGGCCCTGAGTCCAGAGCAAGGTTACATAAAAATCTGATTATTTATTTTATATAAATAAAAAAAATCAGATTTATTTGATTTACTGTAAATCAGTTTTTATTGATTTAAATAGGATTTTTTTATTAACTTTTTTTACGTAAACTGTTTAATTTTAGATGTTCACACCATGTTTTAGTAATACATGAACATTTTTTTAAGTGAGAACAGTAATAAATTAACACAGTAATAGAATAAATACACACTAAACAGTTGCATCAAGAAGTACAATTAGGCTCTGATTTTCTCTCAATCAGTTGTTTGAGTCTGAGTCAAACATGTACATGTCTTTGTCCACGTCCTCACGTTTGTCCTCAACAGAAAAGGCTCTGTAGCATGCAACCAGCTTAGCTGCTTCTTCACTTCCCAATCTGTTGCGTGTTTTGGATTGTTCAAAACCATACATTGAAAAAATCCTTTCAATTCCTGCACTTGATGAAACTGCGCTGAACATCTGCTTCAGAAGACGTACTGTCCACTTCAAACATGTATGGTGCAAATGGTTTCATGGATGCACGAAATTTGATGATGACCGGCATAATTTGATGATGAGCAAACTCTATAGCAGTCTCAATTTCAGCAGGACTAGGCTTTTTCTCCTGTACATAGGATCAAGCAGATAAGCCAGCAAGTGGGCATCTCTGAATGCAAATTTAGCCCTTGCCTTTGCCATCTTTACTAGTGTGCTGTGGTGTACACTCTCTTCAAGATCAGGTAACAGCTTCTTCCACACTTGTACGACCTCACTGATTGTGCAGTTGCGTCTTTGTGCACGATCCAGGGCTACAGCTACAGGTTTCAGTCGAGCCAAATAATCTTCAGCACTCCGCCTAATACCAAAGTTATTAACTTTGTTAATAATGTCTTGTGGGATATCATCTTTGTTTTCATCACATACTGTAACAAGAATGGGACAGTTTTTCAGAAAGGACTCCAAACAGTCTGCCATAGTATTCCAGCGTACGTCACTTGGTAGCATATACTTGGTAGAATCTACTATACATCATCCATTATTCTCCCCAACTGAGCTAAAAAAAAAAAAGGACTGCCCCCACCTACACGTCTATCTCTTTCTAAGCACAAGTTGTAGTTTTTTTACATTTTGATTTAATAATTTGATTTAAATAGTTGATTTAATTATTTGATTTAAATAATTTGATTTAAATCGTGCAACCCTGGTCCTGAGGGTGCGCACACTGCACCCATTTTTTTTAATATATTTTTTTTAATACTTACCTTACCGGAGTCCCACGCCGACGTCAGCAGCGCAGTAGAGAAATCACTAGGAAAATGGTCGCCGCGCCATTTTCCCTGTGATCTGCGCATATACAGTGGAGTCTGAGCCCTCTAGTGCTCAGACTCTCCAGCGCTGCCGGCAGTGATGAGGGCGCCTGGACGGAGAAGACTTGACACTGGCCTCCTCTTCTCTTAAAGCGCCCCTGACATTAACAGACTGTTCACACATCTATTTCCAAATAGGCTGAAGCCGAATACAGTCAAATGGTGGCGTTAAACCTCTCATCCACTGCTGAATATATTGGAAGTACCTCAAATTTAGCCAAAAAGCACAATGTGCAAACAAAGCTCCCCCATGTGATTTCTCCGTGTATATACAGCTGTTTACCAAAACATTCAACTTAAATAATGAATATGGTTATAAAGTGCAGTCAGCTTTAATTTGAGGGCATTTGCATCAAATTTGGAGGAACTATTTAATATGTACTGTAATTCCCTTTTTTTCAAGAGACGAAACGTAATTAGACATTTGACTCCTATTCCTTTGTTACTTCTTTATCAATTAAGCAGACAATGCGGGGGGGGTATTCAATTGTTTGAAAAGTCAGTTGGGTCAGTTGTTCTTCCTGTCTATCTGATAGACAGGAAAAACAGACACCCAACCGAATTTTCAAACAATTGAATATCTCCCATTATGTCTGGAGCTAATACTATATGTGGCATTTGCATTTGGAAGTTGTTGCTGTAAGCCCACAACGTAGCTAAAGGAGCTCTCAATGCAAATGCACATCATTGAACTGCAAAAAGGAAAAACAATCCATCAGAGAGACAGTGGGAACCTTAGTAGTGGCCAAACCAACCGTTTGGTAAATCCTGAGAAAAAATAAACAAACTGGTGAGCTCAGCAATACAAAAATGCCTGAGCATCCAAGGAAGACAACAGTGGTGGATTATTGCAGGATCCTTTCCATAGTACAGAAAAAAACCTTTACAATGTAGTGCCAAGTGAAAAACACTCTCCAGGAGGTAGGGATATCATTATATCCAAGTCTACCATAAAGAGAAGACTGCACAAGAGCAAATACAGAAAGGTCAACACAAGGTGCACATCATTCAGAATCCTCAAGAATAGATTAGACTGCAAAAAAAAAAAAACTCTAAAAAGCCAACCCAGTTCTGCAACAGCGTTCTTTGGACAGATGAAACTAAGATAAACCTGTACCCAAATAATGGGAAGAAAAAAGTATGAAGAAGGCTTAGAATGGCTCATGATTTGAAGCTTAGCACTTTTTCTGTATACACAGTGGAAACAGTGTGATAGCATGTTCCTGCATGGCTTGCAGTGGCACTGGGTCACAAGTGTTTATAATGTAACATAAGACAGAAGCAGCTGGATTCATTCTGAAATATACAGAGCTATAGGGATGTAGATATGATCCTGGTGGTCAGCGTACCGATGCCGGGATCCCAGCCGCCAGAATGCCGGCAGGGTGCCACGGACTATTTCCACTTGTGGGTGTCCACGACACCCACAGAGTGGGAATAGCATCTGTGGCGAGCCACCAAGCCTGCAAGGGACTTCGTTGCGCTTGCCCCCTACCGGCATTCTGGCGGCCGGGATCCCGGTGTCGGTGTCCTGACCTCCGGGATCCCGACCACCAGTCACTCGATTCCAACCCGGGCAATACAGTCAGTAAAGCTCATAGGACGTCACTTCACAATACAGATGGACAATGACAGAAAAACGTACTGTGAAAGCAACCAATTAGTTTTTTTGAGGCAAAGAAGTGAAATAAACTGCAATAGCCAATCATCTGATCTCATCCTGACTGAGCATGCGTTTCACTTGCTGGAGACAATACTAAAGGCAGAGAGGACCACGAACAAACAACTGAACAGAACTGTGGTAAAGGCCTGGCAAAGCACAACAAAGGAGGCAGAATTTGGTGATGTCCATGGGTTCTAGACTTCAGGCAATCATTGCCCGCAAAAGATTCTCAACAAAGTATTAAAACTAAACATTTTACTGTATTTCTGAAAATGATTATTAGTCCAATTACAGATAAGCCTGAGAATACGTGACTGTGTTTAAAAATGGTTGCAATTCCTAAACATTTCATTATGTGAAGTTGGTCAAAGCTGAGAGAGGTTGGTGGTCATGATGGAATAGCAGAGAATAGATTGTTCATTCCCCATGTCTGTATTAGTGTGCCATTGGAGGAGAGGCTGGAAGTTGTAGTGTGAACAGCAGAGGAAAAGTGCTCATTGCTAGTGTCTGTATTGGTGATTCAGTGGAATAGTGAGTAGGGCCCCGGGTGTGAGTAGAGGCTGCGGGATAAGATGCTCATTGCCTGTGTCTTTGTGATCCAGTGAGTGTGGCCCATGGCAGTAACAGTTATAGGAGTAGGTGGCGATTTCCTGTGTCTTTATTGGTGGGTCAGTGGTACAGTGAGTGGCACCCAGGGTATGTATAGCAGCAGAGATCGGATAGTTGCTCTTGCCTTTATGTTATGTGTCTTCATCAGTAGCTTAGGAAAGTTTTTTTTTTTTTGCACTTGTTGCACCCAAACATACTAGGTTTATCTGCTTACAATCGCTAAACTCATCCTTTGTGCTGGTCGTGACGTAAATAGTGCCATTTAGGTGGTCAAATGGGTCACTCTAAGCTCATTTCAGCTCACCACGTCTGGTGCTGGTAGCTGTTTGCGTCCGAATTAAGCAATAATTGAATTGCTCTGTTGGGCGCCATCTAGTGGCTGTTGGCGCGCTAAATAATTGAATTTCCCCAAAATGTATAAGAGTAAAACTTGTTTATTCTGTAACCTGTGTCCTTCCCTGGACCAACCCGGCTTATTTTTCAGGGACCCTTTCACACCGAGCCGTGACCCTGGTTAATGCTGCGCTGTGGAAGGATAACTCCTAGTTAAGACACTGTCACCTGCATGGGATGCCCTACTATAACAATGTATTCAGTTCAGGAAACTTGATTTTCAGGTTGAATAAAATTAGTTGTCTTATTGTTGTAGTCATTTTGTTTTAAACAGCAACAGTTCTACATGAAGTCTAAGCTGTGTCATTTTTTCAGGAGGTTCCTGTACAGTAGGTCGCAGAATTCCTGCTACAAATCGTTTTTTTTTTTTTTTTTTTTTCTTTATTGTGTGGCTGATTTATATGGATTACACTGCCCAAAACTGCTGAGCCAGTCAGTTAGGAAACTCTTTGGTGATCATGTGATGTCAGCCGAAAAAAGGGGCGCGGTGGGACGTTATAAACATTGTAAAGATTTCCTGCAAACTGCTGTACAAAATAAAATATTGTGATTGTATTTGCCATGGTAATCACCATGAGAAGACTGTAACTCATTAATAGCAGATTGAATTAAAGCTCTACCGAAAAGTAGATAACCCCATGGGCTGTCTTACAGTATGTCAAAGTGATTTATGTAAAAAAAAAATAAGTACATATCATTTTTATGTGAGGTTGAACTTTTTATCCAAGAATTTAATGTATTTTGATATGTATATCCGAAGTTTTGTTTGTATTGCTTTTTTTTAACTAAATACTAGTTAAAAGCCAGTCAAATTTACACCAGGGCCGATGTAGCCAAGTAGTTAATGGGTATCAAAACATTACTGAATTTAGATGGACAAATAACAATTTCACTGTCTACTCTTCAATAGACCGCACAACGCTGTCCTAGCTTGTCAACTACTAAGCATACCTCCCAGCTGTCCCGATTCTCACAGTACAGTCCCGTTTTTTTGTGACTATCCCACTGTCCCGCTGTGGGCGGGGTCAGTTAGGAGGGCCCCTGGCACTCTCTGCCCTGGTTCGCACAGCGCCTATTCACGGGAGATAGAGGGACCGGGGGCAAGCCAGCAGCTCACAGAGCGCTGGGCATGCCCCATCAGTGAGAAAAACGGCGGCATGGCTCAAGATTGTGGTACTCTCGCAAAGGCCTGCCCCTTTCCCATAGACCACGCTCTCTTTTTGGTCACAAGAGAGTCACGCTTTTCTGGATACAGATGTTGGGAGGTATGCTATAAAACCCTGAAACCTCTACACATTTCCGTTTATTATCTGGCCTCATTAGTCACGTGCAGACCTTCTGAGGATCACCAATCTTTAATGATCTTATACTAAACTCAGCCCAATAAAGAGTCAGCTTAGCCATACTCCCCAGTCCAATCACAGACCATGACAGTGAAGGCAGATAATGAACCCATTGATAGAAAAAGTGTGGCCTCATTGAGTGATGTATTGTCCCACATGTGACCACTTAACACAGAACCTCCCACACACATACATTTATATAGGTATTATTTAACTTGCAGTGATTTCCTGGCACAGTGTTTAGCATCGTTGTCTCACAATACTTGGTTCTTTTGTTATATTTACACCTTATGGGATATTCAATTTGCCCCGAAGAGACATCGGGAGTAAAAACTCCTGATGATTCTTACGGTTTTGCGTTCGGCCTTTCCATTTAATCGGCTGCTAAAAGTGCAATTTCACCCGAAAAAACACACAGGTTCAGTGAAACCTATGTGTTTTCGGGTGAAATAGCCCCATTTTTGGATGAAAACGGGGCTGTTAGCGGTGATTTTGCTTCCCTGATAAGCCGTGGCTTATCGGGGCCAATTAGATAGCCCCCACCGGCGAGACTTATCACCCGACAGTGACGGGGCTAATTGAATATCCTGGTTAGACTATGGGGAATTTGTATGTTCTTTCAGGGATTGTACGGACTTCCTGTGGATGCTCCCATTTCGTACTATAAAGTCCAAAAATATATTGGTAGATTAATTAGCTTGTAAAAAACTGGGGCCTTAGGGATAAAGTTACTAAGGTGGGAGTTTTTTCAGAACTTAGCAACCAATCAGATTTTATCTATTATCTTCTAGAAGCAGCTACAGTAGTTAAATGTTCCACCTTAGTAAATTTACCCATAAATATGTATGTCTTTGTGATAGGGAATTTAGATTGTTAGCTCCAATGGTGCATGATTACTTAGGTTAGCAACTGATCATGCCCAGGTTGGCTCTCTTTTGAAGTACTTTTGAGTCCTATTCAGTAGCAGGACAATATGTAATGAATTATTATTAACAGGTCACTCGAGGCTATTGGCTTATACCTATTTGCATTTATTTCTCACTACAAGTTAAGTATGATCATGTTCGCTCTCATCAGTGCAACTTGCTAGCCTTATACTGTGCTTAGTGCATCGTGTACCTCTGCGCTCATTTACAGTTACACCAGTATGTTTTATCCTTTAGCAGCGGTCAAAAACCTAACATCATGTTTCCATGCTGCAGAGCTTAATAAATGTGCCTGATTACATAATCATATAACATGTGGCTTCCTAATGAGCACAGCCAGTGCTGACTACAAACCTCATCCACAGTGATCACTCTTAACGCACAACACCAGTGTTACAGACATTACAGATTAAAGCAGCGTAAAGTGATTCAAAGATAGAATTACAGAATATATTGTGGGTAATTACACACACTTGTGTCTTACAGTATATTGCATGCATTGTGCTGTAAGTACTAAACTCTTAATAGTCCAGTTATATATATATATATACAGTGGGGATCGAAAGTTTGGGCACCCCAGGCAAAAATTCATTTAAATGTGCAAAAAGAAGCCAAGGAAAAATGGAAAAATCTCCAAAAGGCATCAAATTACAGATTAGACATTCTTATAACATGTCAAAAAACATTTTTTTCATGGGTGTCATATTCAAATGCTTAATCGAATGATAAAGAGGGACTAGATATTAATATCATACATAACCTAATCTATGATGATGGATGTATGCAAATCTCTCTAAAGATGATTAGAAGCAGATTTATAGAGAATTTCTACAAAGGATAAAAATGCTTCTTGTCAATCACTTTCCAATGAAATCTTCATTGCGAACGGGATCGCAGCGGCACAATGACGCATGCGCAGTTGCCAATAATCACTCCGTAGTGTGAACATCGGCCATATCGAACAAACATGAATCAGGTCCGAAGACAGGAAAATGATAGGGGTGAGCTACACCATGCATTGCTATGCTTTATCTCTTCATTTATAGTAATTCCTTTACACTAAAAACCTTCATTTGAAGTACTTAGTACTCTTTGGGCCTGACTCAGAGATGTACGCACTGCTGATGTTGGACGTAGGGGAGCGATTTTTTTCTAGCGCACGTGTCCTGATTATGTCTGTGCAGGTGCACGCAGGGAGAATTGTACTGACAATGTAGTGGGCAGTTACAGGGCTTAGCGCATGCACAGAGATGGTCCGCCGCGTGGGCATATTATGGGAGTGCCACTGGCATGTCAGTGAAAGTGGTTGTGTACTCAGACGCATGACTTCTCATATAGGAGGCCATATACACGGACGTAGAAACTTCACCTGCCATGGGGCTGGCTCAAGTGTTGATGGCTTTACCGATGGTGGCATCTAAGGGCACACTAATCAGGGCATTAATACGTGTACAGATGCTGAAAGGGATCTTGTACAGGTAGACACATGGATGTACACAACGGAAGGACTTTGTCACAGACGAGCCACCACTAGTAGACGCAGCTGCGGGTGTCCAAATTTGAACCAGGCCCTGTATGAGAATTAAGATGAAAAACAGAGTAAATAGTGCACAGCGCGGGACTCGTAGCAGGCATCTCGTGCCATATGGTGTATGGGGGGTTCACTACGATATGCCGGCGGTCGGGCTCCCGGCGACCAGCATACCGGCGCCGGGAGCCCGACCGCCGGCTTACCGACAGTGTGGCGAGCGCAAATGAGCCCCTTGCGGGCTTGCTGCGTTCGCCACACTACGGGCACGGTGGTGCGCTATGCGCGCCACGGTATTTTATTCTCCCTCCAGGGGGGTCGTGGACCCCCACGAGGGAGAATAAGTGTCGGTATGCCGGCTGTCGGGATCCCGTCAGTCGGCATACTGAGGACCACCCGTATGGGGACATAGCTGTATGCTGGTCCTTACTTTAGGTGGAGTGTGCTTACGCTGTACAGTATATTAGTCCCAGCATTTGGTGGTGTTTGTCTTTACACTAGTGCTTTCTTTAGGCAGAGTTGGTTTATAATGTATTCTGGTCCTTAATGGCAGTTTGGGTTTATATGTTCTTTTATACGATGGTCTTTACCTTTGGCTGAGTTTGTTTCTACTAACTACTGATTTTGTTGTTTGCTAAATGTCTGTTTTACTACTTTCCAGGCCGACCCAAATGTGCTCGTCAGGATGGTTACAAGCTATGTCTCTGATTACGCCAATGCCAACTGGCCAATAGAGCTGTTGCCCCTGATTGAACAGCTGCACTATTACAATGAGCGGCTGGTGGACTTCACTCAGGCTCAGATCCTCCAAGGTCTTGGCAAGGGAGTGGATGTGCAGAGGTTTTCCAAAGACAGCCAGTACAAAACGGAGACTATACTAGGACTTGCTGAGTGAGTATTACATGGATATTCTGTGTTCTATCATATATACATATATTTATATACACAAGGGGTGTACAGTAAGTTTCCAGGTGCACAATATTTACTAAGTGAACATTACGTTTTTTCCCAAAGTGTTCGCCAGAGGGGTTTAGGCAAAGTTGCATGCGTTCAAACCACTTGTCGAGGCATCTGAACTAGTCCGAAGCAGGTATATCTTCTACATGCTGGATGAAGGTCTCTAATGCAGCTTCCGGTGACGTAATAGGAATCTCACGCATCTAGTGCTTGATTTGAGGGAACATGAAGACATCACGGGGTCCAGGTATGGGCTGTATGGCGGATGACCAAGCTCCTGGATGAGTTCATGGCCAGAAAATTCACCACTTTCCTGGACTTGTGGGCAGGTGCATTGTCATGATGGTGAAGGGCACTACAAGCGCCAGTTCTTGGATGGCGCAAAGAAATAGCTCCCATCACTTGCGGCAGGCATTGTTTGGCGTTCCAGTCCCCAGTAACGGTGACCTGCTGCGGGAGTGGTACAGTAGCTACATGACCAGTCTAGACCACAAAAACAACTACGATCTGCTTGGCTGCGCTGCTCTCATATTGGAACTTCTGTGGCGGTGCACCTCCAACTGGGGTCCACCGTTGTTTCGTTTCGGGGTTGAAACTGTAGATCCAGAATTCATTGCCACTGATGATCTCCCAGACAGAGTTTAAGCAACCACCATCAATACTGGCTAACATGTTGCCGCACCAAGTCATTCGAGTCTCCTTCTGCTCTTGAGTCAGCTGCTGGGGCACCTAGCTTACAGAAACCTTGCTCAGGCCAAGATTTTTGTGGAGTATCAAGCGGATGATCCCAATGAGATTCCTATCTCCTCCTCTAACTGATTTACAGTCACCCTGGCATCCACCTCAACTATGGCCTGCACGGTAGCAACGTTGTCCTTGGTAGTAGCGGACACAGCACTCCTCGTCTTCCAGGTACCGTCTCCCGTGCTGAAATTCTGTAAAACACTCAAACACAGTGATTTGGGATGGTGATTCCACCACAAAAGCAGCTCGCAATCGGTCAATACTCTCCTGCTGTCGCACACCACTTTTGTAGTCATAGAAGATCATGGCTCTCCAGGGGCCTCTGTTGAGCTCCATAATGAGTTTGTGAAGGAAGAAGAACATGCCGACTTGCTTATATACGGATCTGTGCCCTGACATTTCACAAGAAGAGAATAGTAGAAGAACTGTAGAGATTACAGTTCAGAAATTACAACCAGATAGACAGATTGTGTCTACTCTACCTATGCACTGCACATCAGGAAACATATTGCTCACCCCTTGTATTTACTCTATTCCGCCTGTAAGCATACAACATGTCTAATATCTATAGATGAAAGTAGAACATGGGTACTGTAATTCTATTTTCAGCAAAGCTGTTAATAAACCATAGAGCTTACGCATAAACACACACAGTTACACACACCCGTGCGTAGCCATGTACTGTAGAAAAGGCTGTGTATGACCTTACATATGCTGGGGTATGGCGCGGAAAGATAAAATGGAGATGAACAGCGGTATAGGTCCATCTACCACAATCAGTAGATAAAATTTATATAAAAAATGCGGTTTGGATAAACTGAATGAGTTGTTTAATAAGATGATAAATGCTAATAGCATAAAAACATTTAAAAATGACAAATACATACACTGTATGACGCATGTCCTAAATCAGCTGGTTAGTTCTGTAATGTCCATAAACCGGTCTATTGTGGATAAATAAGAAGGACAATTTCCACTCACTTAATGCACTTGAAATGAAGATACGATATATACTTTGAATTTTAAAGACACAGTCACTGGATGCAAAGTGGTTATAAAATTCCAGTAATCCGGTGTATTACCCAGGAAGACAAGAGAGTTTTTACCCAGTCCATGCAAACCGTCTGGTCCCTGCTGGCAAGTATTCCTTGCTGCGAGTGTGCAGGCGGACAGTGCATCTGTATCCATTCATACACCTATCCTCTTCTTTTTTATACTTTTTCCTCAATTGTGCATCACAGCTTGCATATGCTGTACCTGGTACTTCGTTTTTTTTTCAAAGGAATTACTATAAATGGCAGATAACTATGCATGGCTCTGGTCACTCGCATCACTCCTATCTTTTTTACCTTTTTACCCTAAATTGTGTATTTTTGTCCTAAATTTCGGTACTTTCTGCAGCGGAGTACACTGGTATTCCACAGGAAATAACATCGGGGTGTAGAGTTGGATCTTGAGCCAAGGCACCAACAGGCTAAAGCTTTGACTGTTCCCATAATGCACTGCACCACCTCCTCTATAGCCCCGCCTCCAGGCACTGGAGCTCAGTTTGTAAGTTGGTTCCTGCAGTGTAGGTCACTAACAGGGGGGGCTGCGCTTGGCAGCCCTTAAAAGAGCTTTTTAAGAAGACTTCAAGGGCCGCAGCACTTTTATTTCATTCTGACATGATGTGCTGCGGCTCCATCACCTCCCTCAGCGGGGCTACATACTCACGCGGCCTGGTACCCGGGTACGTGCAGCGGGGACACACCGGTTTCTAGGCACACCACTGCTGCTGCTCTCCTGGATCGTGTGGCTGCATGACAGGATGACAGGATGTAAGAGGGTCCCCCAGGTGGGTAAATCGCGATCCGGTCTCGGTCCCAGGAGACAGACCGCACCGCTGGCGTGGACACTGTGGCCATACAGGGACCCCACTTTATCCACCAGGGCAAGGAGCACAGGTCGGATTTACCAAAAATCCGTTTGTAATAGGCTCCACAGTACCCGGTGGTGAGGACCAGCATAGGGCATAAGGCGTTGACCTGTAGCCCTTCCCCCAGCTCCGGGTGTCATCTACTGCTGGTGTTCCCGCCATGGAGCTGCATTTCTCTCTCTTTCACTCCCTGCTGAGATTTTGGCGCCATCTTCACTACTATCTGGGCTGATCTCCGAGATTGCTGGGTCCTGCCTCCTCTGTAAAACCGCCTGTCTTGTCAGCGCTGTGTATTTACAGACACTTAAGTATTCTACATGTCATTTTAGACAGTGTTAGTTAAGACCAAGTGTACTGCTATATGAATATTTAGTACAAGTATTCTGTGATAGACATCCAGTGTTTACTGTGCATTGTTATATCTGTATATATACATATCTATATGTAGATTTGCTAGTCCAGTGCTGTCTTATTGTTTATATCTAATACTTTCTGCATTGTACCTGTGACTGTGTGTGCCTATAGCTGCTGTGTGGATTCTATTCTGTGTATCACACGTATTGCTATCACTATATTCTGTACCCTGGGGGGCTAAGTGCATCAGGGTCTCATTTAAAATATAGTGTTCCACAGGATATACTGTTTTGTATTTTTCACTGTGTGTTTTAGTCACTTCACACCGCTTAAATCCTCTGTTTTGTGCTTTGCATTTGCTATCACATAACACAGGTTTTTCTGCTGCGGGGTACACAGGGCTCCACAAGGATAGACATAGGGGTGTAGAGTAGGATCTTGATCCAAAGCACCAACAGGCTCAAAAGCTTTGACCTTCTTCCCAAGATGCATAGCGCCGCCTCCTATATCACCCCGCCTCCGTGCACAGGAGCTCAGTTTGTAGTTGGTGCTTGCAGTGCAAGCATGTGACAGGAAGAGCTGCTCGCAGCAGCTCTGAGGAAAAAAGAAGACTACAAGGGCTGCAGCAGAGGCACAGATTGTGCTGGATGTCAGTAGACATTGCCTGCTGCAGCTCCATCTCTCCCCCAGCGGCGCTGTACACTCCCGTGCCCTGGTTGCCGGGTACCTACAGCAGGAGGCTCCGGTTTTCTTCCAAGTTAGTCACACACGGCTGGGGCTCTCCGGGATCGCGTGGATGCACTTCGGGAGGAGGTAAGCGGGTCCCGCTCACGGGACCCGCACTTTATCGCGATCCGGCGCGGCCGGTGGACACTGTGGCAGTACAGGCGATCCCACTAGATCACCAGGGCATGGGTGCAGGTTAGGTTTTCTCTCTAAACCTTTTTTACAAGTAGCCCGGTGGTTTTGCCAGCAGAGGGGATAAGGCTTAGACCTGGAGCCCCTCCCCCAGCCCCAGGGCGCCATTTCCCGCAAATGTTCCCGCCCTGGAGCTGCATATCTGTCTCTCCCTCACTCCCTGGCAGTGTCTGCGGTGCCATTATCCCTCAGCTCACTGTTCCTGGGAATGCTTGGGCAAATCCTCCTATGTAAAGCTGCCTGGTTGTCAGTGCTGTGACTTTACAAGACACTTAAGTATTCTACCTGCCTTTTTTAGTCAGTGTTAGTTAAGAAAGAGTGCACTTAGGGTTTCCTAGTACAATTACCCTGTGATATACATCCAGTTCTTACTGTGTACTGTTATATCTATTGTTATATAGCTGTGTAAGCTAGTCCAGTGCAGTATTATTGTTAGTAATAACCTCTGCATTGTACAGACTGACTATTTGTGTGTGCATTTGATAGCTGAGTGGTGTCCATTTTGTGTCTTTCACTCAACCTGCTATCCCTATATTCTATAACCTGAGGGGGCTTGGTGCGTCAGGTTTTATCTAATATAGGATTTTCACAAAGATATACTGTATTACGTATTTTTCACTGTGATTTAGTCACCATATCGCTCCTTTATCTCTGCTGGTGCTGACTACACTGCGCAGGGGTTTGGGCTAGAGGTATTGTGCTGCTGACAAATTGTACTGTGTTACCTGATACTGCAAGTTATATCATGTCTGCTTCTGAGGGTAACGGTTCTGGGGCTGAACACACTGCCGGTGTTTGCTGAAGCCACAGATACCTATGAGGAGAATATAGCAGCTTTGGGCTCTGGTTTTGGGGGCTCCGTGCCCCCGAGTGGGACGGTGGCAACGGGGGCAAATAATGACCCGCCGTGGGCCACTTTTTCCACGCTTCTGCATACGCTAGTTCATAAACTAACACCCCCTATGGGATCCCCAATGCTGGTGCAACCATTTGTGGTCCCTGCAGCTAACCCGCCGTGGGCGGACGATTTATCTGCTCAAATAATGAAGTTGAACCAGTCCCTGACTACTAAAAAGTCTGACCATTGCTCGCCTACGTCCAAGTGGTCCTCTAAGCGAGCGCTTGTCTCCTCACAATCCACTGCTGTCACTGACACCTCGTCGGATGAAGACGGCACTTACACTGACCCCACAGGTTCTGACTCGGATACGGCTGATGGGGAGGGTGGTTCACATGTGGATGTTCCTGATCTTTTGGAGGCTATTAAGTTGCTTTTACAGTTTACGGATGATCCCGAGCCATCCGTTCCTCTTAAGAAACCAGATAGGTTCAAGCGTCAGAAGGTGATTAAACAAGTTTTACCTCACTCTGACCACCTAATTGATATACGTCAGGAACCCTGGGAAAACCCGGGTACGAAGTTTGTGCCTCAAAAGAAGATGCTGGCTCGCTATCCCCTCGTGCCGGAGCTGTCTAAGAATTGGGAAACGCCTCCTCCAGTAGACTCACATGTGGCTAGGATGGTGGTTTCCTCAGCTCTACTGGTCACCACCGTCACGTCTCTAAAAGAGCCTACGGATAAACGTGTGGAGGGTTCTCTGAAAGCGATTTACACCCTCACGGTTGCTGCACAAAGGCCCACTATTGCAGCTACTTGGGCTGCAGAGGCCATTGAAGCATGGGCCTTGGAGTTAGATGCTGAAATCTCCTCTGACCATGCTAGACAATGCTTGTCTTATATTGTCACAGCTTCTCGTTGTATTAAAGAGGTGGCTTCTGATGCCGGTATCCTGGCAGCCAAGGCCTCTACTACGTCAGTCCTGGCTCGCCGGATATTGTGGCTGAGATCCTGGTCTGTGGATCTGGACTCTAGAAAAACCCTGGAGGTACTCCCTTTTAAGGGAGATATTCTGTTTGGGGAGGATTTCAATAAGATTGTGGCTAACTTGGCTACTACCAAAACTGCCTGTCTGTCAAGTACTGCTCCTTCTGTGTCGAAGGCTAAAGGTACTTCCTTTCGCCCCCTTCGTCCTTCAGGTAAAGCAAAAGGTCAGGCGTACAACAAGCAGGCCTGCACTTCCAAACCTGGTGAGCCTAAGCCCAAAAGAGCCTGAGCGGTCCGTCAGCAAGCTTCCAAGACAGATAAGCCTGCCGCATGACGGGTCGGGCCTCCCTCTGGGGCATCCCAGAGTGGGGGGCCGGCTTCTAGGGTATACCCAGGAATGGTTGAAGACCACTTCAGATGCCTGGGTACGGGAAGTCGTCACTCGAGGTTACGCCATAGCCTTCAAAAACCGACCCCTCATCGATTTTGCCAGACAGATGTCCCGTTGGACAAGACAAAGGCAAACACTCTACATTCGGTGGTACAGACCCTCCTGGATACAGGAGTCGTAGTACAGGTGCCTCTTGCGCAGAGGGGCCGGGGGTACTATTCTCCGCTGTTTCTAGTCCCGAAACCGAATGGGTCCTCCCGGCCCATTCTCAACCTCAAGGCATTGAACAGGTTTGTGAAGATTTCCAAGTTCCAGATGGAAACCCTTCGCTCTATAGTTCTGGCCTTGGAACCTGGGGACTTCATGGTCTCCCTGGATATACAGGATGCTTACTTGCATATTCCTATAGCAGTTTCTCATCGGCAATACCTGACATTTGCGATTGGCAACTGCCATTACCAGTTTCGGGCGTTACCTTTTGGTTTAACTACAGCTCCGCGAGTCTTTACAAAAGTCATGGCGGTGATGACGGTGGTACTCCGCCATCAAGGGGTCAGGATACTGCCGTATTTGGACGACTTGTTAATCCTGGCAAATTCCCCAGAACTTCTCCTGCGTCATCTAGATGTGACGGTCCGGTTTCTGCAAGCCCATGGGTGGCTCATCAACTGGAAGAAGTCATCCCTGATCCCTGCTCAGAGCATGGTGCATCTGGGAGCACTATTGGACACTCACAACCAGCGGTTGTTCCTGTCTCAGGAGAAAGTCCTGAAACTTCAGGACAGGATTCGTTGCTTCCTATCTCGTCCGCAAGTGTCGATACATTCGGCGATGCAGGTGCTGGGCCTCATGGCGTCAGCATTCGACATGGTGGAGTGCGCTCAAGTTCGCTCTCGCCCTCTCCAGAGGCTGATTCTAGCCAAATGGGACGGCCTGCCTCACCGAATCAGGTCTCAAATGATCTCATTGACTCTGGAGGTCCGTCTGTCGCTGCTCTGGTGGTTCCGGGACCAGCAACTGTGCAGGGACCGTCCGTTCTGGATATCCGGCTGGGTCCTGTTGACGACAGATGCCAGTCTAAGAGGTTGGGGTGCGGTGCTGGAGCAACACTCCCTTCAGGGGCGGTGGACCAAGGAGGAGTCCCTCCTCTCGATCAATATTCTGGAGTTGCGGGCGGTCTTCAATGCCTTGAACCTAGCCCAGCATTTCATTCAGAACCGTCCTGTTCAAGTACAGTCGGACAACGCCACCACAGTGGCTTACATAAATCATCAAGGCGTCACTCGAAGCCGCCTAGCAATGAAGAAAGTCTCACGGATTCTACAGTGGGCAGAACACCATCTACCGGCCATATCGGCAATATTCATTCCGGAAGTCCTGAATTGGGAAGCGGACTTTCTCAGTCGTCAGTACGTGCATGCCGGCGAGTGGGGCCTCCATCCAAGTGTTTCAACTCCTAGTGGAAAGGTGGGGCCTTCCAGATGTAGATCTGATGGCGTCTCGACACAATCACAAGGTTCCGGTCTTCGGAGCAAGGACAAGGGATTCTCAAGCAGCATTCGTGGATGCGCTGGCGGTACCGTGGAGGTTTCGGCTGCCGTACGTGTTCCCTCCGGTGTCACTCCTGCCCATGGTAATTCGGAAGTTCAAGCAAGAAAAAGGAATTCTGCTACTCATAGCTCCAGCATGGCCCAGACAGCACTGGTTCTCAGACCTGCAAGGCCTAACGTCAGAGCGTCCAATTTTACTTCCACAACGCCCAGACTTCCTCGTTCAGGGCCCCTGTGTCTACCAGGACCTAGCCCGGCTGTCTTTGACGGCGTGGCTCTTGAAGCTTCCGCCTTAAGGGCTAAAGGGTTTTCTGAGGCGGTCATTCAAACTATGTTGCGGGCCCGGAAACCGGCTTCTGCTCGGATTTACTATAGGGTCTGGCATTCTTACTTTGTTTGGTGCGCATCTAACGATTATGATGCTTCCAAGTTTAGTATAGTCAAGTTGTTGGCTTTTCTTCAGCAGGGCCTGGACTTAGGCCTGCGTCTGGCCTCCCTCAAGGTTCAAATATCTGCCTTGTCGGTGTGGTTTCAGAGAAAAATTGTGACCTTACCTGATGTGCATACCTTTACTCAGGGCGTGTTGCGTATCCAACCTCCCTATGTCCCGCCTGTGGCTCCTTGGGACTTGTCGGTGGTTTTGGGGGCGTTACAAGAGTCTCCGTTTGAACCTCTTGGTTCAGCTGACCTTAAGTGGCTTTCCCTTAAGGTGGTGTTTCTGCTGGCTATTGCTTCATTTAGAAGAGTGTCGGATTTGGGTGCCTTGTCCTGTAGTTCCCCATATCTGATATTTCACCGTGACCGGGCGGTTCTTAGGACTCGTCCCGGCTATCTACCTAAGGTGGTTTCTTCGTTCCACCTTAATCAGGAGATTGTAGTTCCGGCACTTGTTTCTCCTGATCTGTCTCCCAAAGAGCGGTCTTTGGATGTGGTACGGGCTCTCCGTATCTATGTGAAGAGACCTGCTCCTATTAGGAAATCTGATTCTCTTTTTGTTGTGTTTGGGTTTCTCAAACGGAGCTGGCCTGCTCACAAGCAAACTCTGGCCAGATGGATTAGAATGGTGATTGCACTTACTTATGTGAAAGCTGGTCTCTCTGCTCCTGATCACATTAAGGCCCATTATACTCGGTCTGTTGGACCTTCTTGGGCGGCCCAACGTGGTGCGACCCTTGAACAATTGTGCAAGGCGGCTACGTGGTCCTCTGTGAACACGTTAATAAGGTTCTATGCCTTCGATACTGCCGCTTCCCAGGATGCTTCCTTTGGACGCAGGGTTCTTGTGCCCGCTACAGTGCATCCCCTCCCATAAGGAACTGCTTTAGGACATCCCCTTTGTCTATCCTTGTGGAGCCCAGTGTACCCCGCAGCAGAAAACGAGTTTTATGGTAAGAACTTACCTTTGTTAAAACTCTTTCTGCGAGGTACACTGGGCTCCACAAGGCGCCCACCCTGACGCACTTAGCTTCTTTGGGTTGGTATGGCATGAGACGCTGACACTTCTCCTGTCGGGAGAGTGTGGTGTATGTGGCAACTGGCAGTTGTCGTCTCTTTTACTTGCTACTGCATTGGGCTGGTTAACAAAACTGAGCTACTGTGCACGGAGGCGGGGTGATATAGGAGGTGGCGCTATGCATCTTGGGAAGAATGTCAAAGCTTTTGAGCCTGTTGGTGCTTCGGATCTAGATCCTACTCTACACCCCTATGTCTATCCTTGTGGAGCCCAGTGTACCTCGCAGAAAGAGTTTTAACAAAGGTAAGTTCTTACCATAAAACTCGTTTTTTTTATGCAGGTATTGTGTTTGGCTATATTGTACTGTCGTGCCCTGAGGCTACATTCCCAATAACGTCTGCTACACAGGGCGGGAAATCCACAGACGCTCCTGCATCATGCAGTGCCGGCGCCACGGATTTAACTGAGGAAAAGGTTTCAGCTTAGGGTTTAGGTACTGTGTGTCCTGCACCTTCCAGTCAGTCTGCAGCACCTGTGGCAAATCAAGACCCACCAAGGCTGCTTTTTCAAATATGCTGACGACGCTTGTAACGCGGCTTACGCTCCCTGTGGGACCTCCTGTGCCATTGCAGACACATATTGTCCCTGTAGTTAACCCGCCTTGGGCGGATGCTCTGTCTACCCAGTTACAACAATTAAATCAGTCTTTGGTTTGACAATAACCTACCCCTCGCCCTGCTGGAGCCAAGGGGTCATCTACACGTGCCATTTCTTCCTCACAATCCACTAATATTTTGGATGATTCTTCCGATGAGGATGGGGATTACATTGATCCGTCAGACACTGATACACTTGCTTATGATGAGGAATCTACAACTCAAGTTGATGTTCCTGACCTAGTGGAGGCTATCAAGCTGATTCTCCAGATTGATGATAATATTGAGCCCCCCGCTACGTCTAAGAAACCTGATAAATTTAAACGTCAGAAGGTTGCTAAAGTAGTTTTACCGCATTCTGACCTTTTAATTGACATACGTCAGGAATCCTGGTCATCTCCAGGGAAGAAATTTCCCTATCCAAAAAGATGCTAGCTCATTACCCTATCCCTGCGGAGTTGAGTAACAAGTAGGAAAGTCCACCGCCGGTGCACTCTTATGTCACCCGTCCAGTGGCATCTTCTACTCTGCCTCTCACCACTGTCACCTCACTGAAGGAACCGATGGATAAGCGTGTGGAGGGATGCCTGAAGTCTATTTACACACTTAGCGGTGCTGTGCATAGACCCACTATGGCAGCCTCTTGGGCTGCAAAGGCTATTGAAGCATGGGTTCAGGCAATTGCGAATGAGCTACCTCTAAATTTTTCTGACACTGCCAGACAATATTATTATTATTAGTATTATTAACAGTTTCTTATATAGCGCAGTAAATTGCGTTGCGCTTTACAACTGGACACAATTAGAAGACAAAACTGGGTAAAAACAAACAGTCATAGAGGTAGGAGGGCCCTGCTCGCAAGCTTACAATCTATGGGGATCTGTTGTATATCACAGCCTCTCACTATATTCAGGAGGCGGCCTCTGATGCAGGCATAATGGCGGCCAAGGCGTCTACTACGTCTATCCTGGCTTGCTGGATTTTGTGGTTAAGGTTCTGGAAAGTGGACCTGGACTCCAAAAAGACTGTGGAGGTTCTCCATTTTAAGGGAGACATACTATTTGGAGACTTGGCAACAGCTAAGACTGCATTTCTCCCAAGTACTAATCTTTCTGCTCCGAAGGCTAAGAGTACCACTTTTCATTCCTTTCGACCTCCAGGTAAAGCAAAGGGTCAGGCATATTCAAGACAGGCTCATACTTCCAAAACCTCCAAGCCCAAGTTTAAGCAATCTTGGGCCGCCCGTCAGCCTGCTTCCAAACAGGATAAGCCTGCGGCATGACGGGGCGGGCCTCCCCATGGGGGACCCCAGGGTGGGAGGCCGACTTATGCAGTTCACCCACTGCTGGTTAAAAACCACTTCAGACGCCTTCGTGCGGGAAGTTGTCTCTCACTGGCATGCGATCTCCTTCAAGAGTCGTCCCCCTCACCAGTTCTGCTCGATGGTTATCCCTTCGGATCCGCCGAAAGCACAGACTTTACAATTGGTTGTACAATCTCTCCTAGATACTGGAGTGATTGTGCCGATACCTGTCTCAAAGATGCAGGGGCTACTATTCGACCCTGTTTCTAGTCCCAAAACCAAATGGGTCCTCCCGGCCTATACTCAACCTCAAATCTTTGAACAAATTTGTGAGGGTATCCAAATTCCGTATGGAAACTCTGCACTCTATTGTACTGGCCATGGAACCCAAGGACTATGTGGTATCCCTGGACATACAGGATGCTTACCTGCACATTCCTATTGCCATGTCGCATCAGCAATATCTGCGGTTTGTTATTGGCAACCTACATTATCAATTCCAGGCCTTGCCTTTCGGACTAACCACGGCTCCTTGGATCTTCACTAAAGTCATGGCAGTCATGATGGCTCTTCTCTGCCGTTAGGGTGTCAGGATCATGCCGTATCTGGGCGACTTGCTGATCCTGGCGAACACCCCAGAGGCTCTCCTCAGTCACCTGGGACTGACAGTCCAATTTCTACAAGCCCACGGGTGGCTCATCAACTGGAAGAAGTCTTCGCTGGTCCCTGCTCAGAGCATGGTGCAACTGGGGACATTGATGGACAATCACAACCAACGATTGTTCTTGTCTCCAGAGAAGGTCCTGAAACTTCAGGACAAGATCAGATACTTCCTCTCTTGCCAGAGAGTGTCAGTGCACTCGGCGATGCAAGTACTATGCCTCATGGTGTTGGCGTTCGACATGGTAGAGTATGCTCAATTTCATTCCCGCCCTCTGCAGAGGTTAATCCTTTCCAAGTGGAACGGCCTGCCTCACCGGATCAGGTCTTAAATGATCTCCTTGACTCCGGAGGTTCGTCTGTCACTGAGCTGGTGGCTACAGGACCAACAGTTGAGCAGGGGACGTCCCTTCTAGATCTCCAACTGGGTTCTCCTGACAACTGACACCAGTCTGTGAGGTTAAGGCGCGGTGTAGCAACACTCCCTCCAGAGTCAGTGGACCAGGAAGGAATCTCTCCTCCCGATAAACATTCTGGATTTGCGGGCAGTGTTCAATGCATTGACACTGGCCCAGCCTCTGGTACAGAACAGGCCTGTTCAAGTACAAGCAGACAACGCCACCACGGTGGCGTACATAAATCATCAAGGCGGCACCCGAAGCCGCATGGCAATGGTGGAAGTGTCAAAAATCCTCCAATGGGCGGAACGCCATCTGCCAGCTATATCAGCAGTTTTCATTACGGGAGTCCTCAACTGGGAAGCGGACTTCCTCAGTCGTCAGGACGTGCACGCCAGAGAGTGGAGCCTTCATCCAGAAGTCTTTCAACTCCTAGTGGACAAGTGGGGCCTACCAGATGTAGACCTGATGACAATACCATGAAATTTTCGGTTGCCATACGTGTTCCCTCCAGTGTCACTCCTGCCCAGGGTAATACGGAAGTTCAAGCAAGAAGGAGGAATACTACTTCTAATCGCTCCAGCGTGGCCCAGACGGCATAGGTTCTCAAACCTGCAGGGTCTCTTGATAGAGCGTCCTCTTCTACTTCCCCAACGCCCAGACCTCCTCGTTCAGGGCTCTTGTGTCTACCCGGACCTGGAAGCATAACTCCTGAGAGCAAAAGGATTCTCTGAGGCGGTCATTCAAACTATGTTAAATGCCCGTAAACCAGCTTCAGCTCGGATTTATTACAAGGTCTGGTATTCTTACTTCACATGGTGTGCTTCTAAGAATTATGATGCATATACTTTCAGAACTTCCAGACTTTTGGCTTTTCTACAACAAGGCCTAGACTTGGGCCTTCGTCTGGCCTCCCTCAAGGTTCAAAAATCTTCCTTGGTGTGGTTTCAGAGAAAAATTGCGTCTCTTCCTGACGTTCACACTTTCACTCAGGGTGTTCTAAGGATTCAGCCTCCCTATGTCCCTCCTGTGGCTCCATGGGATCTGTCTGTCGTCTTAAATGCCCTGCAAGAGTCTCCATTTGAACCTCTTGAATCTGTGGACCTTAAATGCCTTACGCTTAAGGTCGTCTTTCTGTTGGCTATTGCCTCTGCTAGGAGGGTGTCGGACTTAGGTGCTTTGTCCTGTCGTCCACCCTTTCTGATTATTCACCGTGACCGGGCAGTTCTTCGAAACCACCCTAGTTATTTACCTAAGGTGGTATCATCTTTTCACCCTAACCAGGAGATTGTGGTTCTGGCCTTCATCTCTTCTGGTTTGTCCTCCAAAGAAAGATCTTTGGATATGGTACGGGCTCTCCGTATTTATGTGGAAAGGACTGCTTCTATCAGGATGTCAGATTCCCTTTTTGTACTTTTTGGTTTTCACAAATGAGGCTGGCCTGCGAATAAGCAAACCTTGGCCAGATGGATTAGAATGGTGATTGCACAAACTTATGCACAGGCTAGGCTCCCAGCTCCTGCTGCTGTCAAGGCCCATTCTACTTGGTCGGTTGGACCTTCTTGGGTGGCCCGCCGTGGCGCGTCCGCAGAACAATTGTAGAAGGTGGCTATGTGGTCCTCAGTGAACACGTTCATCAGGTTCTATGCCTTTGATACTTCCGCTTCCCAGGATGTTTCCTTTGGACGCCGGGTTTTTGTGCCTGCTGTAGGACATCCCCGCTGTTATTCCCTGTGGAATACCAGTGTATCCCGCTGTAGAAAAGGAGATTTATGGTAGACTTACCATTGTTAAATCTCTTCCTGCGAGGTACACTGGATTCCACAGGGCACCCACGCTGACGCACTTAGCTTCTTTGGGTCTGTATGGCATTAGCCGCTAGTCCCTTCTCCTGTCGTGAGAATGTGGTTCTATGTGACTAACTTCTATCGTCTCTCTTACCTGCTACTGCATTAGACTGATTAACAAAACTGAGCTCCAGTGCCTGGAGGCGGAGCTATAGAGGAGGTGGTGCAGTGCATCCTGGGAACAGTCAAAGCTTTAGCCTGTTGGTGCCTCAGATCAAGATCCAACTCTACACCCCGATGTTATTCCCTGTTGAATCCAGTGTGCCTGGCAGAAAGAGATTTAACAATGGTAAGTCTACCATAAATCTCCTTTTCGTTTAATTGTGCTACTTTTTCCTCAGCTTTTTCCTAGCTCCCTTATAGTGTACTAGGTACTTCGGATTGGTGCTTTGGTGCTGCTGAGTTAGAAAGTCTGTGGCGCGAAACGGGTCAAGTGGGCGTGGTTTGAGGAAAGGTGTATGTGGGCACATTTGTGCTAAAAAAAAAGTTGTTTTTTTATCATAAGACTAACTTTTCTTGTGTTTACAGTATATTAGTCATTTTTGTATTTTTCTTAAAATATCTGCAAGCGTTATTTAAGAATATTCATTATATAGCTCCAGCATATTCTGTGGCGCTTTATAAGTCAGTACAGTTATTCTCAGGTGCTCAGGAAAGTTATACAGTATTGTACTTTTTTCCCTCTGCCTCTCTGTAACGAATCTCTGCTTTATTTTGCGACACACAGTTGCAGAATGGATGATGTACTCGAACCCCAGACATTTGTAATGGCTATTTCACTAAAATATCCATCTATTCAACAAGCAGCCAGCCTGCGTCCACATTACAGTGAGACAGTGCTGTGATAGATGGCCGCTCTACAGCGATGGCATCTCATGCAGCCTTGCAATGCATTAACAATAGATAATCTTCTGAGCCTGAAAATCTGTCTTTGGAAGGAAAAAAAAGGGAGGGAAGGTGGGGGAATTGGCCCAGGTTCTGTGATGCTACATGAGAGCGCTTGAAGATACAATAATTAGTTTGCAAGATTAGAAGAACGTCTCTGTACATAATAATGATGTATTTGCACTGTGGCCTTGAATCTGACAGTAGTACTCGCTTGCCTTGTTTAATAGTGCGCTTTCAAAGACGCAGAAGACAATGCAGGGCTATCCAGAAATATAAGCGTGGTGAGGGGAAGCAATGACTTGCCATCTCCATACTTTGGCCCGTGCAGTTTTACCTTTGCATCCCTGGTGTGTGTGGCAGAGAGCAGACAACGCAGAAGGTAGTTAAACCACTTACATTCTGTTTTGAAACAGTTTGGTATATGCATCCCTACTAATACAGTACTTATTATATGTTTCATGTTAGAGTGGGGGTCCAAGATTTACACACAACTCTATTATTTCCCTTTCTCTGACTTGTTCCCATTGGTCAATATAGATAATAGTAACTTGCGCCCCAACAGCAGCTCGGGCTCCGATCCTAAGAGCACTACTTCTTAACACAATCAGAGCAGAAAAAATGGAATGATCCCCAAGCGCTATTCTCTACATAAACTTGTATCCTTCTGCTGGGCTCCAACCACAGGTATCCTCAAAGAGAAAAAGATGTTTGAACCATATGAACATTCAAATCCACTATTTTAGAGAGGAGCAAATGTTCCCATTGTTCCTATTGGTGTGTGGCAGATGACAACTCCTGGGATCACACAGACGGCAATCTGTGACGTTTTCACCGGTCCGTGCTCTCTTACATCCTTGCCCAGGACACAAGCCATATTGTTCCCATTCTTTTTCTCAATAAATGACCACACGGTATTCAGAAGTGCTGCTTAATGTGATGTTGGATACAGAATAACTTATATACAGAAACCTTATAGGACAAGTGAGCAGCAGAGAGTTTAATGATGGAAGCCTTATTGCCACCTGCTGAGTTCTACCTATCTTCCATACTGTTAGGCAGGGGTGTATCTACCTATTGGCCAGGATGGCACTCGCCAGGGGCGCCAGGCAAGAAGGGGGCGCCGCCTGGCTGTGCCACCTGCGGCCAAAGGATAGAAAAGCAGTACTGTCAGACTGTACCTGGTGAGAGTCTGTTACTGCTGGAGCAGTGCTGGTGTCCGGCAGCACCGCACTTGTAATCAGACTCAAAATAAACTACAGCTCCCAGCAGCCCTTGTTGCTGGGAGCTCCCGGCAGCAAGGGCTGCTGGGAACTGTAGTTTATTGTGAGTCTGATTACAATTGCGGTGCTGCCGGACACTAGTCTGATCTAGTGCAGTGCGGTGCTGACAGACACCGGCGCCACGCCTGCAATAACAGACTCTCACCAGGTACACAGCAATTGTTATATAGCACAGTACTATAGATCTATTTGTTGTTGAAGATAATAAAAATGTGGCAGTGTTTGGGAGAAGGGACTGTAGTACCTGGAAAACTACACGATTTTCATGCATGTTAGATGTAAGTAAGTAGCGAAAACTTTAACTTGTTGAGTGTAATAAAGAAAATACATATCTTACCTATTTCAAGGCCATGTTCAAGGAAATGTATATCAGTTAATTGTATAATTGATCATTTTATCTTGGAAGTGATGGCACCCTGATGTTTTTGCTATCAGGAAGCACTTCTACCATCCAACTAATGGTGTTTGGTTAATGGCTGGGTTCATTTGAGGCTCATCTCACAGCAGCTCATTAGCATTTCATTCAGGATGCAGTCAAGATGCCGGCGTTTGGCATCCTGGCGGTCGGAAAGCTGACGCCAGCATCCCGAAACTGCTTGGAATGCTGATGCTGGCATCCAAACATAGATAGCGATACAGAATGCCAAAATCCGGATCGAGTTGGTGCAAAAGTCTCCACTGGCAAGCCACGTGAGAGGGTTAGGGTTAGGCTGCGAGGGCGGGAGGGCTAGGGTTAGGCTGTAGGGAGGGAGATTAGGAAGGGTGGGTTAGGGTTAGGCACCACTGAAGAGGCTTTTTGGGGGGGGGGGGCGGGTTAAGGTCAGGCTGTGGGAAAGGTGGGTTAGGGGGGAGGGATGGTGTAACGTGAATATGAGACACTACTGTGCGGTGTAATGTGAATGAGGGACACTACTGTGTGGCATAATTTGAATTGGAAGTACTATTGTGTCCACGCCCTTCCCCCACAAGACCATGCCCCATTTCCAATACTCACACCTTATTCCAAATGTGTGTAGGGGGGGGGGCGCCAGCCCCTTACTTTGCCAGGGGCGCTCGGACCCCTAGATACACCCCTGCTGTTAGGCAAGGGTGATGCCCAACTTTCTTTCACCTGGCGAAAAACTCAACTTGACAGACCTCCCTCCCTCTATGTTTTACTGCCCCTCCATATCTCTCTCAATGCCCTCTCCATATATCTCTGTCTTTTCAGTAGCCCCCCCCCCCCCCCCCCCAATAGTTCCCTCACTATCACTTCCATATCTCTCTCCTTATTGCTCTCATTGCCCCCTCCATGTCTCTATTATTGTTTCCTCCAAGTCTCCACCTTTGTCACAAAATGTTCACTGTATGTTACATAGTCAGTGAGGTTGAAAAGAGGCAAAATGCTCATCGGGTTCAACCTATATTCTGCGATAATCTGTTTATATTATAATGCACCTGCTGAAGTAATGGTTTAGTACCAATTGACAGCTATGATTCTTACCACTCCCAGATAATTTAATGTCAATATGTTAAATGCTATAGCCCTAGATACATGTTCCAGTTAGAAATTTGTCCAATCCGTTTTTAAATACATTTACAGAGTCTGCCATTATTACCTTCTCCAGCAGAGAGTTCCAAATCTTTATTGCCCATATTGTGAAGAACCCTTTCCTATGTTGTGTACAGAATTTTCTCTCCTGTAACCTCAGCGAGTGCCCATGCGTCTCATACAGATTTCTTTTAATAAACAAATCCCCTGCTAATTCCTTGTAATGAGTCTTTACATATTTGAAGATATTAATAATGTCTCTTTTCTAGTGTATACATATTCAACCTAGTAAGCCTTTACTTGTATTCCAGTGTCTCTGACACTTTAATCAATTTAGTAGCTCTTCTTTGAACTCTTTCTAGTTCCCCAATATCTTTTTTTATAATACGGTGCCCAGAACTGAACACAATAATCCAGGTGTGGATATACCAATGATTTGTACAGCGGCAGGATTACATCCTCGTCCCTTGTTTTAATGCCCCATTTAATGCACGCAAGCACCTTACTTGCCTTCTTTGCCGCAATTTGACATTGTGTACTGTTATTAAGCCTATCATCTATGAACACTCCCAAATCTTTTTCCACCATAGTTACCCCTATATTTTCCCCATCTAGAGTGTAGGATGCAAATGTGTTTTTTTGTCCCAAAATGCATAACTTAGCATTTTTCTATATTGAAACTCATTTTCCATTTAGACACCCAAGTTTCCAGTTTAACCAAGTCATTCTGTAGAGCAGGGATGGGGAATCTTAGGCCCTCCAGCTGTTGTTGAACTATACATACCAGCATGCCTTTCTACAACTCTGCTGTTTGATCATGCTAAAACTGTTGCAGGGCATGCTGGGATGTGTATTTCAACAACAGCTGGAGGGCCGAAGGTTCCCCATTCCTGCTGTAGAGACTGCACATCGCCTTCTGAATTAATTACCTTACACAGTTTAGTATCAAATGCAAAGATTGACACTGTGCTTTCCAGGCCTATTCCTAGATCATTGATAAATATAGTGAACAGCAGTAGGCCAAGAACGGACCCTTGTGGTATTCCGCTGACTACTGGTGCCGAGCTGGAGAACATCCCATTGACCACTACTCGTTGTACCCTGTTATCCAGCCAATTACCTATCCATGTACAAATAGTATATCCTAGGCCAAGTTCCCTTAATTTGCTGATCAGTCTCCTATGAGGCACTGTATCGAAGGTTTTTGCAAAATCTAAATACGCCACATCCACTGCTTTTCCCTGCTCAAGATTCTCGCTCACTTCCTTGTAGAAGCTAATTAAGGTGGTTTGACATGATCTGTTCCTTACAAACCCATGCTGACTTTTGCTAATAAACTTAGTAGCCTGTATTTGATCATCTATGCTATCCCTCAAAATACCTTCCAATATTTTACCCACTATAGAGGTTAAACTAACTGGTCTATAGTTTCCAGGATTATTTTTAGTTCCCTTTTTAAATAAAGGCACTACCTCAGCTATGCGCCAATCCTTTGGTACCATGCCTGATCTAATTGAACTATGGAAAATAAAGTATAGGGGTTTTGCTAGCTGTGACCTAAACTCCATAATAGCCCTCAGATGAAAACCGTCTGGGCCTGGTGATTTATTAATCTTCACGTTGCTCTGTCTCTCCAGGACTACTACTTCACTTAAACAAGCATCAAGCTAAGAGTCATTACCTTCACTGTCGTTATGTACTACTGTCACCGGCTCATCCTCCCTGCTGAATACGGAGGGAAAAAAATTGTTCAATATTTCCACTTTTAATTTCTCATTGTTTGTCCCCCCCATAATTCTTTCACTGCCCCCTCCATAATACTCTCAATGCCCCCTCCGTAGCACTCTCACTGCCCTTTAATGGCTGTCTCACTGCCCTCTCCAAATCTCTCTCATTGCCCCTCTATATTTCTCTCAGTGCACGCTCCATAGCTTTATCTTTCATGTCTCTCTCACTGCCCCAATTCAATAGTTTTATCACTGCCCCTACCATGGCTTTTTGACTATTCATTCTATATTTCTCTCACTGCTCCCTTCACATCTCTCACTGCTCCCTTCACATCTCTCACTGCCCCTTCTGTTGCTCTCTTGCTGCTCCTTCTGTGGCTCTCTCGCTGCCCACTCCGTGGCTCCCTCGCTGCCCCTTCCATGGCTCCCTCGCTGCCCCTTCCGTGGCTCTCTTGCTGCCCCGTCCTTGGCTCTATCTTGCTGCCCCTTCCGTGTGATAAAGCAGAATATTTATCATATATAAAACCCTTTATGAGGTCTAAGAACACTGTACGCTATTTACGTATGGAGTACCGTAAGGGTACGCTCGTTGCGTAACGATCGCTTAGCCGTGGTCGAGACGCTCAAGCGTCACGTTCGCTCACGGCCAAGAGATCACAGGCAGGCACGCTATTGGCTGCCGACTAACGTAATGATTCGCTATAGCGTAGCGGACGCTCGGGACCACGAGGAGATCACCAGCGGCGCTGACGCTCACAATGTTAAACCTTTATATCTAAACCATAAACAATGTAATATGCTGTAAAACCTTAGTGTAGAGATAGGGTGTAGATGCAACACAGTGTAACCTTATTAACTCAAAAGCTGTTTGAGCGTCACCGACGCTCTGAGAATACTTAACACTATAAGAAATACACAGATACCTGGGCTTAGGGTCCAACGCCTAATATATATATATATTATGAATGATATACTTGCAAAAGAATTAATACAAATACAAATCATACACTACAATATAACATAGACTACCTAACCAGATAACTACACAGGAAATATAATACAATTACTATTTAAAGGAAAATAAGAGAGAAAGAGGAGAAGAGAGAGAGAGAGAGATTGGCCCACAATAACAAGAAGATCAATATAGTTGCGGAGAAACACTTACGCACAAGGGGAAACGATCGCATGCGCCTCTGGACATCCAGCTCCCGATTTTCAGCAATGATAACCGTTGAAGAGTGAGAGCTGGATGTGATCGGCCTGTCTATTTATGCCCCACACACAATGCAATTCAATGGTCCCTACAATCTCATTGTTCATTGGACACAGGAATTCCTCCTCGCATTATAACAAAAGGTCATAGGTTGATTCATACAGGTGGGCCGTGACTATTTCCAACAGCTCAGGTGGGAGGGAAACTGGGTTTCCCGCCGCATGGATAAGTAAGTGCAAATACAGTAAATGTTCATAAACTTCTTATGTCCATAACTATTCGCACGAGCGATTAATCCGCTTCAAACCAACACCGGAATATTGCTAATTAAATACTCTTCCGATGGGTACTAAACACCACTGTATTACTCCTGTCTGACCCTTCGTATCAAACAAAGAGGGATTTCTCTGTTCACGAACATTCTATATTAACCAAACTTTCAGAATCTATCAAAGGGACCATGATCTACAAAATACATTATATAGTGAAAATATGTAACGATTGAGTCGCACGCTACGATCACATAAACTCTACCGTAAATACGCATACCGTGCGCCTGCGGGTGCCCGCGACTGTGAGTATGCGCACGTACGGGAGAGCGTACGCATGCGCAGCACGGACCTGTGTGAGGTGCAAATATGGTAGTGTGTATAGAGATATTTTTCTGACTTTGACACGTGGCACTGTCACTGCTCCCACTGTGGCTCCCTTGCCATCCCATCTGTGGCTCCCTTGCCGCCCCTTCCATGGCTCCCTCGCCACCCCTTCCGTGGCTCCCTCACTGGCCCTTCCATGGCTCCCTTGCTGCCCCCTCCGTGGCTCCCTCTCTGCCCCCTCCGTGGCTCCCTCGCTACCCCCTCCGTGGCTCCCTCGCTGCCCCCCTACATGGCTCCCTCGCTGCCCCCTCCGTGGCTCTCTCGCTGCCCCCTCCATGGCTCTCTCGCTGCCCCCTCCGTGGCTCTATCGCTGCCCCCTCCATGGCTCTGTCGCTGCCCCCTCCATGGCTCTGTCGCTGCCCCCTCCATGGCACTCTGGGTTGTGGGCTCTGTTACCACTCTGGGTTGTGGGCTGCTTCTGTCTAAAGTCTTCTTGAATTGATCACAGCTATCCGTGACTTTTCGATGCCAGGTGCACAAGACCCACCATTTCCTAAGTTCGCTTCTGGTGTTAGGGGACGGGGTAATGTCATTAAGGCACAACAATCTACACACCCCAAAAATGGACAAAATATAAGAATAAAGAATTGAAGAAATGGACATAAGTAATTTAATATCTACTCTCAGTCAAAATGAGTTTGTCTAAGTAATGTTTTAAAGTTTCTTTGTTGTTTTGAATAAGCTATGATTTTCTCTTTATTCTATGTGACAATTGAGTTGCTGAGAGCAGAGCAGCGGCGGAGCGTGATCTCTGCTGCTTTCTCATCACATCAATATTCCTACAAAACAGAAAACTACAGGAAGATTACACCCTTATTGATTAGACCAGTACAATGGTATAGCCATTTTATATTTTCCATTAATTCACACGTTGATCTCAGAAACGTAGACAAGTGTTTGCTGCTAACTAGGGTGCCGACAGACGTGATAAAATGCCTTTCTTGTGATGCATTGCCGTGACGGCTCACAGAGCTCTCTATAATTGCTGAACTCAATATGGAACTAAATAAGTAAGAGAAAAATCCATATGTACTGTCTTGCTATTCCTCACATGTTAAAAACACCCACACACCATCACCCACACACACATATATGTGTGTGTATATATATATATATATATATATATATATATGGCAAATGCCACTGACGCATCACAAAATCTTCTGAACCCTAAGGTCCAGAAACTTGAAATTTGGACAGTAGCTTGCTTTTGTGACGTAGGTGCCCACTAAGAAGGGATTTTTCAAAATTCTACCCATAAAGGGGTTAAAAGGGGTGAGATGATTATTGGGAATTCCCCCCTCACAGAGGAGAGTTAAGACAGCCTACCCAGTCGGGGCTATAAAGAATGCATTCTGCCAGCAATACCAAGTCGCGGAGATGGGAGGACACAGTGCTCTATACCTTGACTTCCTTGCCAGTGGCAGTTGCAGAGCAGTACATTATTAAAATAGTGGAGCCACATCAACTGCCACCCCCTAAACACTGTCAAACATCGCTGGGTGTGGCTCCCCTATTTGAATATTGGACTGCTCTAAAACTGCAACTGGCAAGGAAGTGCAGCCTTATGGTTCAGGAGATTTTGTGATGAGTCAGTGGTATTTGCCATATATATATATATATATATATTTCAGATATAAGTACTTAACCAACCTATTTCCAGTCAGGAGAGGATAGTGCCTCAGTTATGAGAGGTTAACCTGTCACTTAAACTAAGCATTGCCGAACCTCTCAGAGAACAATAGGAGGAAAGGAAAGATAGATATTTTGACTCTTAAATGCATAAAAGGAAAGATTGATAGTCAGCAACTGCTTATCTGCTGTGTAAAGGCTACCGACAGCTCTCCCAGTGACCTTAAGTGTTGTGCGAAAATCTTAACTTTTTACCTCAAAGGAGGAGCCCTAAGGAGAGGTAGAAGCTAAGCAAGGAGACCTAGGGCCCTTTGGAATAAAGTTAGCCCATCCCTGCAAACATTGGAGCAGATGTATTAAGCTTGGAGTAGTGATAAAGCAGTGATAAGTGTACCAGTCGATCATTACGGGTTTGAAAAAAGATAGTTAGGAGCTGATTGGCTGGTGCGTTATCACTTGGCCTGTCATCCCGGCTTTTACAGCACTGAGCATGGCAGCGTCAGAGGCGGGACGGGGCAGAGAAGGAGGCGGATTATTCTCATCAGCGCCAGCCTTTTAATAGCAACAATCCGGGGAAGGCCCACCCGGAGGCAGGACCTGACAAAGATTGGCAGCGGAATACACACAGAATACTCGAAATTGCGTAGCGAAGCACAGGTATTCAGCTAGTACAACATAAAAAAGCAGGATGGCTTTGGTGGGCACAGGCTAAGGTTGGGTTGTTGCCTGCTACTCATTGTCAAAACCCCTGTAGTATCAGTAGTACCTTGCCAAAAACAGGACTCCTGCATGGTTTGTTTCACACAGAGATGTAAATTACCGGGTCTAGAATTTCGACCCGGTAATTTGCAGATCAACACGGGTATTTTGTCTGTGTGAAAGGGTCAACCCGTGTCGAAATTCCCATGTCTCTGACCCTGGTAGATTCCAGGGTCGAAGTCCCGGGAATTTCAACCCGGGTCGACCCTTTCACATGAAATTATCGTCTGGAACTACTTCACCCGGTTATTTAATTTTCTTTCTGAAAGGGGTATTAGAAAGTGGGCTTTGGGAACAATGAATCCCCAACAAAATGGCCTCCAATGAGGATTTATTCCTTGTCCTTAAATAAATAGACAGCTAGCACTACCTAACCACCACCTATGGTTCTACTCAGACCCCCGAAGGGGGTGGGCTTCACTATGGCCCACCCCACGCTATAGTGCCACAGTTCACCACAATCGCATCGTCGTGCTCCCAGAGTCTGGTAGAACTATCCAAAATTTGTGAGTTTCCTGGATATTTCGGCATAACAGGCTCATACGGTTCTGCTTGAGGCCACATACATCAATAAGTCTCTGCCTACTGTATATATCTTTGTCTCTACTAGGTGGTCTGTTACCAGATGTAAGAAATCCTCTGGCAGTGCCTGTGTTATAGAGCGTTTGTGACAGGTTATTTACAGTGCAACAGGCCTGCGCGCAGAATCCTAAAAGATTATTCCGCGCACACTAAACTCAAATCTGCATCATAAATAAATGACTGTTCACACAGCAAAACTCCAGCCGGTTAGCCCATGATATCCCAGAATTAATCTTTTAGACTTTGCCCTTTGCTAAGATGGGAAACATCATTGAATTTGTACCAAATAAATGATTGCGTTTATACGGCATAATAATGTGTTTTTTTGTCATCCTGCTGTATGGGAACAACAAAGTGTGAAAGAGCCAATTACGGCATGCTGCTGATCTCTGAGACGCCCATGAATCATTTTTATAGTGTTTTTATATGCTTTTAATTAGACCTAGCAGTGCAAGAGGCTGTGTGAGACGCATTGGTATGCAATGCGGCTTCACCGCACTTCTTACGGGAAAACATACAGGGTAAAGAATGCAATTGAAACCATAGAGAGATACTTCATTACAGCTAATGGGGTTTGCTCATCTTAAAATGAAATGTTAGGGCCTGTTATTGACGTGCTAACTATTATGCGTTTGAGCACAACCTCAAACATTTGGATGTCAGACGTGCCCCTACTAATGCTCTTTATTAAAGATTCAACTATGTTAAAGTGTTGGCTGTAGATAAAGCAAAGCTGTTTCCCTGACAACCACCATGATGATAAGACGATTAATACATATTTTCTTCTGGTTAATTTAATTCAAAGATTGAATTTATTAACTATTTCCATAAAGATGGACAACATCCTGGCGTCATCAGCAGCTACAGCCATGCCTGCCAACTCTGACATTTGTCCCTCCAGGAGTGTTTTTGGAGGGGACATGCAGCTGATCGCTGAGGGGTGCAGAGTGCTTCTCATCATCAGGCACCCCTAAGAATCATGTCCTAGTACACTCTGTCCTGCTCATTTCAATAGGAAGAAGGGACAAGGGTGGTTTAAGAGAGGAAAGGGCCCCTTGTGCAGGCTCTGTCCTGGACTCCCTATTCTCCACTGCCCACATGCAGGTCTCCGGCAACATGGTGATTTCTCTGCTGCACAAATCTCTGGGAAAATGGCTGCCACACCATTTTCCCAGTGATTTCTGCTGCTGCGTTGCCACAGAACGCCGGAGAGGTTGTATAAATATATGGGTGCAGGGTGTGTACCCCCTAGACCCAGGGGCCCATGTGCACCACACATTGGTGGTCATTCCGAGTTGTTCGCTCGCTGACGATTTTCGCTATGCTGCGATTTGTTGCTAAAAGCGCATGGTACGCAGCGGGCATGCGCTTAGTTATTTTAATAAAAACTTAGCAGTTTTGCTGTTGATCCTGCGGCGCTTTTCAGTCGCTCTGCTGATGGGTGAGTGATTGACAGGAAAGGGGCGTTTCTGGGTGGTAACTGAGCGTTTTCCGCCGGGAGTGTGCTAAAAAACACAGGCGTGTCAGGGAAAAACGTGGGAGTGTCTGGAGAAACGGGGGAGTGGCTAGCCGAACGCAGGGCGTGTTTGTGACGTCAAACCAGGAACTAAACGGACCGAGCTGATCGCAATCTGTGAGTAGGTCTGGAGCTACTCAGAAACTGCAAGAAAATATTTAGTAGCAGTTCTGCTACTCTTTCGTTCGCTATTCTGCTAAGCTAAGATACACTCCCAGAGGGCGGCGGCCTAACTTTTGCATTGCTGCTAAAAGCAGCTAATGAGCGAACAACTCGGAATGAGGGCCATTATGCGCACATTATAGATATACCAATAAGTAGGGGGCTGGAGGGGGTCCTAATCTACAGGGTGTCCCTATTAATCCCTAAAAACATAGGAGTCCCCTGGCCATTCCAGGAGATTAGGCAAGCATGGTGAGCGATTCGCTGTTGTTGCTGTGTTTGGTTTGTATGCAGGGCAGTAGTCACTACCGCTGCTGTATAAGTCTGAAAAACATTGTCTTGTCACTGGCCCCGGTGGTCCTTTATATTTGACATGACGATTCTCCCACAGCTCCCCAGTGCCTGTGCCGAGTGACGTGTGGGCTGTAAGCAGAAGCAGGTTCTGTCAGTCCCCTGCTGCTCGGGAACCTGCACTGCTGATAGCATGTAGCAGAGCAGGAGCAGCTCTCACACACTCTTACTTGGAGAACAGCCAAGGATCTGATGCACAGTGTAGATTCATTGCCCCCCACCCCCCCTTCCCCACCCACCTTGAGCAGAGGAAAAGGTTGTAGACCGCAGTGAGAACTGGACAGTCAGCTGGGAGAACTTGGAAATTAATCAATAAAAGAAAAACTAAAATAGAAAAATAAACACATTCATATATAACATTATATACACTTTTATATTTGAACAATTCATGGCAGATGAGGTTGATACCATATAAAATCCACAAAAGGGGGGGGGGGGAGCAATGGTCATTATATGTTGCACGTGGTAAGATAGAACAGGGTTGTATGCACCTTCATTAATATAGTCTGGATGGGATCCGATCACGTTACCAGTGCTCGGATTCCCGGCAGTCACAGTGCTGACGTCGGGATCCCGAGCGATCAAAAGCCCTACAGTTGGACGACACCCATAGAGTGGGAATAGAACCTGTGGCGAGCCAACAAGCCCGCAAGGGGCTTTGTTGTGCTCGTTCCCCCTTGCCGGCATTCTGCAGCCGGGATCCCAGGGTTGGTATGCTGACCGCTTAAATCCCCACCGCCGGTCACCCAGCACCAACCCGTCTGAATGGGTCTGAGACATCTCTGCTCTCTCTCATGTGAATAAGCTGGTTATGCCACTGTGTGTACGGTTATGTACAGTAGTTTATGAAGATTCAGTTTTGGGCAAATAGATGTGTTCTGCAAGCAATGGAATTACTAGGGCTCATACGTTCTAGAAACAGAGAATTTGACGGCAGATAAGCCACTTGGCCCATCTTAGTCTGTTCACACATATTCCGCAGCGCTTTACAGAGAGAATTTAGGCCATTCACATCAGTCCATGCACCAGTGGAGCTTACAGTCTATGGGGGTGATTCAGAGATGGATGCAGACCTCTGAATATGGAGCAAGACCTGATTCCATCTCCTCACATGCTGGGGGTGCTGTTATTTTTTTTATTTGGAGCGGCTTTGTGTCATGTCATTCGGGTCTGAATGACCTCCTAAATACAGTAGGTGTGTAACTGGGGCGAGTGTTCTGAGAACATGACGCGGGTGTGTTGGCGGAGGTACTCTATGAGGCGTTATACAGTGACTCATCTGATTTCAGACGCTTCTTTCACCCCAATGCAAAGGGTTGGTGCAAATGCACTGATGGTGATGACAGCAACTTTAACAAGTGGCGTGTTATGCTAAATAATACAGACACACTGGGGCAGCCGGGTGTGGCTCATTAGGTCGACATGAGTTACATCGACATACATTGGGTCGACATGTGCTTGGTTGACATGGGAAAAGGTCGACATGAGTTTTTTAACTTTTCTTTGTGTCGTTTTCATCGAAAAGTGACGGAGGAACCCCAATTAGTGCACTGTGACCCCTCGCATGGCGAGCGAACTTCGGGCACGGTGGCTGGCTCCGTTACCGCTGCGCTCGGCACAGGTTATTGTTCCAAATTGTAGTCCACGTGGACCGTTAAGTATGAAAAGGGTAAAAAAAAAAATAGTGGAAAACTCATGTCGACCTTTTCCCATGTCGACCTTGTACACGTCGACCTAGTGATCATGTCGACCTAATGTATGTCAACCATGCATGGTCGACCCAATGTATGTCGACCTAATGTCCGCCATCCGCGGCAGCCTTGGCGAGAGATAAAGTGCCAGCCAATCAGCTCCTAACTGCCACGTTACAGGCTGTGTTTGAAAAATGACAGGAACTCCACTTTATCACCCTCCAATCTGCCCTATTGTCTGTATAAAATGATGCAGTAGTGTCCATGAACAAGGGTTGTGATATAGAGTGTGTGAATATGGCAGTAACAATTCTAATCTCGTACTGTACAAAGACTGTGCACAATGTGCAAATGTTGTCCATTTTGGAAAAGTAACATTTTTGCACTGCAGGCAGCAAAGTGGCTAGGCGCACAGCTGCCGATCTCACGCAGCGGGTGGAGTGACACAAGGTTCATATGCTTGTTGTAAACAACTTGGCTTCACTCATATCTGCTTAGTACCCTGGATGTTGTTTAAGAAGTACTTATCGTGTGTCTACAGATCTGGCTGGGAGGAAATGCCTGTAGGAGATGGAGATCCTGGCTGTCTTATCTCTTCTGCTCTTGTCAGTTAGATATGCAAATCAACGCCTTCCTCTTGGTTTGAATGACAAGAACACATCTTTGTGTCCTTCTGAGCTCAGTACCAGTGCAGCGCTGTTCCTCAAAAATGACATTTAATGGAAGCACTAAATGTAGATGAATATTTCGGAACAAAAAAAAACAGTAAATCCCTTGTGTTTACTTTTAAATGGTTTTAGAACTTCAGAAAAGTTTGTTCTGTGAATGAACATAGGCTTCTGATGACATATTACGGCTGCAGCCAGCAGGGGTTCTGTCTTTCTCCCTCTTCTCTGTCATCTTTGTAGCAGCATGAGTATGTAATCACATTTTCACTCAAAACTATTACTGAACGGAGTGTATTGCTACAAGCCATTTCATGGAGCACACAACTCCACCTTTCCGTGCAAGGGCTCACATTAGTAAAATAACTGCCATTCTCTTCGCTTTTGTTGTTACCATTTTGTGTGTGTATATGTGTATATATATATATATATATATATATATATACACACCCATCAGCCATAACATTAAAATCACCTGCCTAATATGTGTAGGTCTTCCTCATGCCGCCAAAACAGCTTTGACCGGCCGAGGCACGGAAGGTTTCCTGTGGTATCTGGCACTTTAGCTGCAGATCCTTTAAGTTTAAGTTAGTCGCAAATTAAACCCTCCATGGCTCGGACTTGTTTGGAGGCCAAGTCAACACCTTAAACGCTTTGTCATGTTCCTCAAACCATTCCTGAATACATTTTGCAGTGTGGCAGGGTGCATTATCTTGCTGAATCAGGCCACAGCCATCAGGGAATACTGTTGCCATGAATTGGGGGTACTTGATCTGCAACAATGTTTAGGTAGGTGGTATGTGTTAAAGTAACATCCGGAATCAGTATGGGATTCCGGCGGTCCATTGACCGATGGCGAAATCCCAAAAGGCGAGATCCTGACGGTGAACGTAGCGTGTCCCCTTGCGGGCTTGCTGCACTCACCACGCTTCAGGCCCGAGTCGCCACACTCATTTATTTCCCCTTGGGGGGTGGCGTGGACCTCCCCCCGAGTGGGGATTCTGGGCCCCGGTTGGAAATGCGACCACCAGGTTTCCCCTGGCTGTTGGGATTCCGGCGTCGGTATCCTGACCACCCGTATCCCGACAGCCGGGGAACTAACTGCTTCCCTATCATCCACATGAATGCCAGGACCCAAGGTTTCCCAGCAAAACATTGCCCAGAGCATCACACTGCCACTGCTGGCGTGCATTCTTCCTATAGTGCGTCATGGTGCCATCTCATTTCCAGGTAAATCACGCACACGCACCCGGCAATCCACATGATATAATAGAAAATGTCATTCATCAGCCCAGGCCACCTTCTTCCATTGTTCAGTGGTCGAGTTCTAACGCTCATATGTCCATTGTAGTCTCTTTCAGCGGTGGACAGGGATCAGCATGGGCACTCTGACCGGTCTGCAGATACCAAGCAAACTATGACGCACTCTGTGTTCTGACACCTTCCTATCATACACCCAAAATTAACTTTTTCAGCAATTGGTGCTGCAGTAGCTCTTCTGTGGTTTGGACTAGACGGGATAGCCTTCGCTCTCCAAGTACATCAGTAAGCCTAGGACACTTATGACCCTGTCGCCTGTCCTTCTTTGGAAAACTTTTGATAGGTGCTGACCATTCCATACTAGGAACACGCCACATAGCCTGGTATATAAGAGATGTTCTGACCCAGTCATTTAAACATAATTTATTACCCCTTGTCTGCATACCTGTGGAATGGGCGAGAAAAGCTTCATCCACAATCCACACAGTCCATCCAAAATTGTTTTCTATGTACTGGGATCTGGCAGTAGAATTTTACTAGATGTCACAAAATGTTAAAATACAAAATCAAAATAGAGTAACTCCTACCCCAATCGTTGCCGCACAATGGTAATTCTTGCCTCGCTGTCCCTTTTCCTCAGGATTTTTTTGTCGGCGTTCACATAAGAACTGGTTCAGTCTGTTTTCAAAGGGAGCCCATTTACTACAAAGTACACCCAGACGACTTACAGTGCAGGGATGTGGTACTGTATCCTAAACTCCTGGGGAAGGAGACGATTACAGCGCTGCAATCTCTGCATGACAGTCTGAGAAGATTACCTACTTGTCACTGCAGTGCAGCCCTGATTGCTAATGAAGCTGGGATTTGTGCACCAATGAACCGTTAATGTTTAGTTTAGTGAGTCTTCGTGATGTGCTAGTGTTGTTAATTGCACACAGACACATCACATCTCAATAGCAGCACAGTGAGCATTTGTAGATTTATTAATTAATTCATTGTGGCAGTACGGATGGTGTAATGGTTAGCATTACTGCCTCACAGCACTGAGGTCATGGGTTTGATTCCCATCATGGCTCTACCTGTTCGGAGTTTGTATATTCTCCCCGTACTTGTGTGGGTTTCCTCCGGGTACTCCGGTTTCCTCCCACAATCCAAAAATATACTGGTAGGTTAATTGGATCCCAACACATATTAACCCTAGTATTTATGTGTGCTCGTGTACATGTGATAGGGAATATAGATTGTAAGCTCCACTGGGGCAGGGAACGATGTAAATGGGCAAATAGTCTCTGTAAAGCGCTGCAGAATATGTGTGCGCTATATAAATAACTGATAATAAATAATAATAATTAGCATACAGAGATCAGAGTGCCACTCCATCAATGTTGGAGGCTTTTACTGAAAACCACTGTATTTTGGAACATTCATTGTTTTAATTCTGTGCCAAATGTGCAGCATTTATGCCCTATTCAGGGTTTTCATGATAGAAATAAGCAAACTATACTCACTGATCATTTTATTTTCTTGACGTTCTCCAAGGCAGCCCTGCCAAATTGGTTACTCCTTCTTAGCGGAGTAGAGACCGGATACAAAGTTCCCCGTCCCGGAAGTACATAGAGCTACGTCTCCTGTGTTGTCTTTGAGTAACTTCCCCAGCTACAGATAACACGGGAGGAAATATAGGGGCTACCATGGAGTAGTTTAAGGAAATGTAATTATTGGTGAAAACAATTTGCTTTTCTCTTACGTCCTAGAGGATGCTGGGGACTCCGTAAGGACCATGGGGTATAGACGGGCTCCGCAGGAGACATGGGCACTATAAAGAAATTTTAGAATGGGTGTGCACTGGCTCCTCCGTCTATGCCCCTCCTCTAGACCTCAGTTAGTTCCTGTGCCCAGATGAGACTGGGTGCATTACAGGGGAGCTCTCCTGAGTTTCTCTGAAAAAATAATTTTGTTAGGTTTTTTATTTTCAGGGAGCACTGCTGGCAACAGGCTCCCTGCATCGTGGGACTGAGGAGAGAGAAGCAGACCTACTTTAGTGATAGGCTCTGCTTCTTAGGCTACTGGACACCATTAGCTCCAGAGGGAGTCGGAACGCAGGTCTCCCCTCGCTGTTCGTCCCAGAGACGCGCCGCCGTCCTCCTCACAGAGCCGGAAGAAAGAAGCCGGGTGAGTATAAGAAGAAAGAAGACTTCAAAGGCGGCAGAGCCATTGCTCCCACACACAACACACACTGCAGGCACATGGGTGAAAGGCGCAGGGGGGGGAGCCCTGGGCAGCAATATTACACCTCTAGGACTGGCTAGTACATATATAGGCTGCGGAGGCAGTATATATTAAAATTCCCCGCCAGTATTACAAAATTGAGCGGGACCGAAGCCCGCCGCTGTGGGGGGGGCGGAGCTTGATCCCACAGCACTAACCAGTGCCATTTTCTCCACAGAGCACTGCAGAGAAGCTGACTCCCCGGACTCTCCCCTGCTGAACACGGTGACACAGGGCAGAAAAGAGGGGGGGGGGAGGCATTTGTAAGGCGCAGTGAGTGTATTATATACAGATAATTATATATAAAAGCGCTATTTATCTGGGAATTTTGTTTCCAGTGTGAGTTGGTGCTGGGTGTGTGCTGGCATACTCTCTCTCTGTCTCTCCAAAGGGCCTTATTGGGGAACTGTCTCCATATAAATATATCCCTGTGTGTGTGGGGGTGTCGGTACGAGTCTGTCGACATGTCTGAAGCGGAAGGCTCATCTAAGGAGGAAGTGGAGCAGATGATTGTGGTGTCTGTCGGCAACGCCGACACCTGATTGGTTGGACATGTGGAATGTTTTAAATGCAAATGTGACTTTATTACATAAAAGGATGGACAAAGCAGAGTCCAGGGAAAAAGCAGGGAGTCAATCCATGGCTTTAGCTGTGTCACAGGGCCCTTCAGGGTCCCAAAAACGTCCTCTATCCCAAATAGCAGACACTGATACCGACACAGATTCTGACTCCAGTGTCGACTACGATGATGCAAGGTTACATCCAAGGGTGGCCAAAAGTATTCATTATATGATTATTGCAATAAGATGTTTTGCTTATCACGGATGACCCCTCTGTCCCTGACACGAGAATGCACATGTTTAAGGAAAAGAAACCTGAGGTAACCTTTCCCCCATCTCATGAGCTAAACGAGTTATTTGAAAAAGCTTGGGAAACTCCAGATAAAACTGCAGATTCCCAAGAGGATTCTTATGGCGTATCCTTTTCCTGAATGGGTACGGTGGGGTACGGTGGGAATCCTCGCCCAGGGTGGACAAGGCTTTAACGCGCTTGTCCAAGAAGGTGGCGCTACCGTTTCCAGACACAGCAGCCCTCAAGGATCCTGCTGATCGCAGACAGGAAAGTACCTTAAAATCTATTTTTCTCTGACGTCCTAAGTGGATGCTGGGGACTCCGTCAGGACCATGGGGGATTAGCGGCTCCGCAGGAGACAGGGCACAAAAGTAAAAGCTTTAGGATCAGGTGGTGTGCACTGGCTCCTCCCCCTATGACCCTCCTCCAAGCCTCAGTTAGATTTTTGTGCCCGGCCGAGAAGGGTGCAATCTAGGTGGCTCTCCTAAAGAGCTGCTTAGAGTAAAAGTTTGTTAGGTTTTTTATTTTCAGTGAGTCCTGCTGGCAACAGGCTCACTGCTACGAGGGACTTAGGGGAGAGAAGTGAACTCACCTGCGTGCAGGATGGATTGGCTTCTTAGGCTACTGGACACCATTAGCTCCAGAGGGAGTCGGAACACAGGTCTCACCCTGGGGTTCGTCCCGGAGCCGCGCCGCCGACCCCCTTGCAGATGCCGAAAAGTGAAGAGGTCCAGAAACGGCGGCAGAAGACTCTTCAGTCTTCATAAGGTAGCGCACAGCACTGCAGCTGTGCGCCATTGTTGTCAGCACACTTCATAGCAGCGGTCACTGAGGGTGCAGGGCGCTGGGGGGGGCGCCCTGGGCAGCAATGATAGTACCTTATTCTGGCTAAAAATACATCACATATAGCCCCTGGGGGCTATATGGATGTATTTAACCCCTGCCAGGTCTCAGAAAAACGGGAGAAGAAGCCCGCCGAAAAGGGGGCGGGGCCTATTCTCCTCAGCACACAGCGCCATTTTCCCTCACAGAAATGCTGGTGGGAAGGCTCCCAGGCTCTCCCCTGCACTGCACTACAGAAACAGGGTTAAAACAGAGAGGGGGGGCACTTATTTGGCGATATGTATATATATATTAAAATGCTATAAGGGAAAAACACTTATATAAAGGTTGTCCCTGTATAATTATAGCGTTTTTGGTGTGTGCTGGCAAACTCTCCCTCTGTCTCCCCAAAGGGCTAGTGGGGTCCTGTCCTCTATCAGAGCATTCCCTGTGTGTGTGCTGTGTGTCGGTACGTGTGTGTCGACATGTATGAGGACGATGTTGGTGAGGAGGCGGAGCAATTGCCTGAAATGGTGATGTCACTCTCTAGGGAGTCGACACCGGAATGGATGGCTTATTTAAGGAATTACGTGATAATGTCAACACGCTGCAAGGTCGGTTGACGACATGAGACGGCCGGCAAACAAATTAGTACCTGTCCAGGCGTCTCAAACACCGTCAGGGGCTGTAAAACGCTCATTTACCTCAGTCGGTCGACACAGACACGGACACTGACTCCAGTGTCGACGGTGAAGAAACAAACGTATTTTCCTTTAGGGCCACACGTTACATGTTAAGGGCAATGAAGGAGGTGTTACATATTTCTGATACTACAAGTACCACAAGAAGGGTATTATGTGGGGTGTGAAAAAACTACCTGTAGTTTTTCCTGAATCAGATAAATTAAATGAAGTGTGTGATGATGCGTGGGTTTCCCCCGATAGAAAATTATTGGCGGTATACCCTTTCCCGCCAGAAGTTAGGGCGCGTTGGGAAACACCCTTTAGGGTGGATAAGGCGCTCACACGCTTATCAAAACAAGTGGCGGTACCGTCTCCAGATAGGGCCGCCCTCAAGGAGCCAGCTGAGAGGCTGGAAAATATCCTAAAAAGGTATATACACACATACTGGTGTTATACTGCGACCAGCGATCGCCTCAGCCTGGATGTGCAGCGCTGGGGTGGCTTGGTCGGATTCCCTGACTGAAAATATTGATACCCTTGACAGGGACAGTATTTTATTGACTATAGAGCATTTAAAGGATGCATTTCTATATATGCGAGATGCACAGAGGGATATTTGCACTCTGGCATCAAGAGTAAGTGCGATGTCCATATCTGCCAGAAGATGTTTATGGACACGACAGTGGTCAGGTGATGCAGATTCCAAACGGCACATGGAAGTATTGCCGTATAAAGGGGAGGAGTTATTTGGGGTCGGTCCATCGGACCTGGTGGCCTCGGCAACAGCTGGAAAATCCACCTTTTTTACCCCAAGTCACATCTCAGCAGAAAAAGACACCGTCTTTTCAGCCTCAGTCCTTTCGTCCCCATAAGGGCAAGCGGGCAAAAGGCCAGTCATATCTGCCCAGGGATAGAGGAAAGGGAAGAAGACTGCAGCAGGCAGCCCATTCCCAGGAACAGAAGCTCTCCACCGTTTCTGCCAAGTCCTCAGCATGACGCTGGGGCCGTACAAGCGGACTCAAGTGCGGTGGGGGGTCGTCTCAAGAGTTTCAGCGCGTAGTGGGCTCACTCGCAAGTGGGCCCCTGGATCCTACAAGCAGTATCCCAGGGGTACAGACTGGAAATTCGAGACGTCTCCCACTCGCAGGCTCCTGATGTCTGCTTTACCAACGTCTTCCTCCGACAGGGAGGCAGTATTGGAAACAATTCACAAGCTGTATTCCCAGCAGGTGATAATCAAAGTACCCCTCCTACAACAAGGAAAGGGGTATTATTCCACACTATATTGTGGTACTGAAGCCAGACGGCTCGGTGAGACCTATTCTAAATGGGAAATCTTTGAACACTTACATACAAAGGTTCAAATCAAGATGGAGTCACTCAGAGCAGTGATAGCGAACCAGGAAGAAGGGGACTATATGGTGTCCCTGGACATCAAGGATGCTTACCTCCATGTCCCAAATTGCCCTTCTCACCAAGGGTACCTCAGGTTCGTGGTACGGAACTGTCACTATCAGTTTCAGACGCTGCCGTTTGGATTGTCCACGGCACCCCGGGTCTTTACCAAAGTAATGGCCGAAATGATGATTCTTCTTCAAAGAAAAGGCGTCTTAATTATCCCTTACTTGGACGATCTCCTTATAAGGGCAAGGTCCAGAGAACAGTTGGAAGTCGGAGTAGCACTATCTCAAGTAGTTCTACGACAGCACGGGTGGATTCTAAATATCCAAAATCGCAGCCGTTTCCGACGACACGTCTGCTGTTCCTAGGGATGGTTCTGGACACAGTCCAGAAAAAGGTGTTTCTCCCGGAGGAGAAAGCCAGGGAGTTATCCGAGCTAGTCAGGAACCTCCTAAAACCAGGAAAAGTGTCAGTGCATCATTGCACAAGAGTCCTGGGAAAAATGGTGGCTTATTACGAAGCGATTCCATTCAGCAGATTCCACGCAAGAACTTTTCAGTGGGATCTGCTGGACAAATGGTCCGGATCGCATTTTCAGATGCATCAGCGGATAACCCTATCTCCAAGGACAAGGGTGTCTCTCCTGTGGTGGTTACAGAGTGCTCATCTTCTAGAGGGCCGCAGATTCGGCATTCAGGATTGGATGCTGGTGACCACGGAGGCCAGCCTGAGAGGCTGAGGAGCAGTCACACAGGGAAAAAATTTCCAGGGAGTGTGATCAAGTCTGGAGATTTTTCTCCACATAAATATACTGGAGCGAAGGGCAATTTACAATGCTCTAAGCTTAGCAAGACCTCTGCTTCAAGGTCAGCCGGTATTGATCCAGTGGGACAACATCACGGCAGTCGCCCACGTAAACAGACAGGGCGGCACAAGAAGCAGGAGGGCAATGGCAGAAACTGCAAGGATTTTTCGCTGGGCGGAAAATCATGTGATAGCACTGTCAGCAGTGTTCATTCCGGGAGTGGACAACTGGGAAGCAGACTTCCTCAGCAGGCACAACCTCCACCCGGGAGAGTGGGGACTTCATCGGGAAGTCTTCCACATGATTGTGAACCGTTGGAAAAGACCAAAGGTGGACATGATGGCGTCCCGCCTGAACAAAAAACTGGACAAGTATTGCGCCAGGTCAAAAGACCCTCAGGCAATAGCTGTGGACGTTCTGGTAACACCGTGGGTGTACCAGTCGGTGTATGTCTTCCCTCCTCTGCTTCTCATACCCAAGGTATTGAGAATTATAAGACGTAGAGGAGTAAGAACTATACTCGCGGCTCCGGATTGGCCAAGAAGGACTTGGTACCCGGAACTTCAAGAGATGCTCACAGAGGACTCATGGCCTCCATGCCGCTAAGAAGGGACTTGCTTCAGCAAGTACCATGTCTGTTCCAAGACTTACCGCGGCTGCGTTTGACGGCATGGCGGTTGAACGCCGGATCCTAAGGGAAAAAGGCATTCCGGAAGAGGTCATTCCTACCCTGGTCAAAGCCAGGAAGGAGGTGACCGCACAACATTATCACCACATGTGGCGAAAATATGTTGCGTGGTGTGAGGCCAGGAAGGCCCCATGAAGAAATTTCAACTCGGTCGTTTCCTGCATTTCCTGCAAACAGGAGTGTCTATGGGCCTCAAATTGGGGTCCATTAAGGTTCAAATTTCGGCCCTGTCGATTTTTTTTTCCAGAAAGAATTGGCTTCAGTTCCTGAAGTCCAGAAGTTTGTCAAGGGAGTACTGCATATACAACCCCCTTTTTGTGCCTCCAGTGGCACTGTGGGATCTCAACGTAGTTCTGGGATTCCTAAAATCACATTGGTTTAAACCGCTCAAATCTGTGGATTTGAAATATCTCACAGGGAAAGTGACCATGCTGTTGGCCCTGGCCTCGGCCAGGCAAGTGTCAGAATTGGCGGAGTTTGTCTCAAAAAAGCCCATATCTGATTGTCCATTCGGACAGGGCAGAGCTGCGGACTCATCCCCAGTTTCTCCCTAAGGTGGTGTCAGTGTTTCACCTGAACCAGCTTATTGTGGTACCTGCGGCTACTAGGGACTTGGAGGACTCCAAGTTGCTAGATGTTGTCAGGGCCCTGAAAATATAGTTTCCAGGACGCCTGGAGTCAGGAAAACTGACTTGCTGTTATCCTGTATGCACCCAACAAACTGGGTGCTCTTGCTTCTAAGCAGACGATTGCTAGTTGGATGTGTAGTACAATTCAGCTTGCACATTCTGTGGCAGGCCTGCCACAGCCAAAATATGTAAATGCCCATTCCACAAGGAAGGTGGGCTCATCTTGGGCGGCTGCCCGAGGGGTCTCGGCTTTACAACTTTGCCGAGCTGATACTTGTTCAGGGGCACACCCTGACTGAGGAGGACCTGGAGTTCTCTCATTCGGTGCTGCAGAGTCATCCGCACTCTCCCGCCCGTTTGGGAGCTTTGGTATAATCCCCATGGTCCTGACGGAGTCCCCAGCATCCACTTAGGACGTCAGAGAAAATAAGAATTTACTTACCGATAATTCTATTTCTCGTAGTCCGTAGTGGATGCTGGGCGCCCATCCCAAGTGCGGATTGTCTGCAATACTTGTACATAGTTATTGTTACAAAAATCAGGTTATTATTGTTGTGAGCCATCTTTTCAGAGGCTCCGCTGTTATCATGCTGTTAACTGGGTTCAGATCACAGGTTGTACAGTGTGATTGGTGTGGCTGGTATGAGTCTTACCCGGGATTCAAAATCCTTCCTTATTGTGTACGCTCGTCCGGGCACAGTATCCTAACTGAGGCTTGGAGGAGGGTCATAGGGGGAGGAGCCAGTGCACACCACCTGATCCTAAAGCTTTTACTTTTGTGCCCTGTCTCCTGCGGAGCCGCTAATCCCCCATGGTCCTGACGGAGTCCCCAGCATCCACTACGGACTACGAGAAATAGAATTATCGGTAAGTAAATTCTTATTATATACATACGGGTGCTTTACTCAGGCCGGCAATAGCATCGGCATGGGTATGTAGCGCAGTTGCAGCTTGGACAGATACCTTGTCAGCTGACATTGATACCCTAGATAGGGATACCATTTTATTGACCTTAGGTCACATTAAAGACGCAGTCTTATATATGAGAGACGCTCAGAGAGACGTTGGGCTGCTAGGTTCGAGAGCCAATGCCATGGCGATTTCGGCTAGGCGAGCCCTGTGGACCCGCCAATAGACAGGTGATGCCGACTCAAAGAGGCATATGGAGGTTTTACCTTACAAGGGTGAGGTTTTATTTGGGGAAGGTCTCGCGGACCTGGTTTCCACAGCTACCGCGGGTAAATCTACTTTTTTGCCTTTTGTTCCCCCACAGCAAAAGAAAACTCCACAATATCAGATGCAGTCCTTTCGGTCGCTTAAGTCCAGAAGAGGTCGGGGCTCATCCTTCCTCGCCAGAGGTAAGGGTAGAGGGAAAAGGAGCAGAAGTCCTCCCCGCTTCCACTAAATCCACCGCATGACGCTGGGGCTCCACTGAGGGAGTCCGCACCGGTGGGGGCACGTCTTCGACTCTTCAGCCATGTCTGGGTTCTGTCAGACGTGGATCCTTGGGCACTGGAAATTGTGTCCCAAGGCTACAAACTGGAATTCGAAGAGGTGCCTCCTCGACGATTTTTCAAGTCGGCCTTGCCAGCTGCTCCCCCAGAGAGGGAAATAGTGTTAGCTGCAATTCAAAAGCTGTGTCAACAGCAAGTGATTATCAAGGTTCCCCTAGTCCAACAGGGGAAAGGGTACTATTCAACCCTGTTCTTGGTCCCGAAACCGGATGGCTCGGTCAGACCCATTTTAAATCTAAAATCCCTAAACCTGTACTTGAAAAAGTTCAAATTCAAGATGGAATCGCTCTGGGCAGTGATCTCCAGCCTGGAAGGGGGGGATTTTATGGTGTCACTAGACATAAAGGATGCATACCTTCATGTCCCCATATATCATCCTCGTCAGGAGTACCTGAGATTCGCTGTACAGGACTGTCATTACCAGTTTCAGACGTTGCCGTTTGGGCTTTCCACGGCCCCAAGGATTTTCACCAAGGTGATGGCGGAAATGATGGTGCTCCTGCGCAGGCAGGGAGTCACAATTATCCCGTACTTGGATGATTCCTGATAAAAGCGAGATCGAGAGATCAATTGCTGAAAAGCGTGTCGCTCTCCCTGAGAGTGCTACAACAGCACGGTTGGATTCTAAATCTGCCAAAGTCTCAATTGATTCCAACGACTCGTCTATCATTCCTAGGCATGATTCTGGACACGGAACAGAAGAGGGTTTTTCTCCCAATGGAAAAAGCCCAGGACCTCCAGAACATGGTCAGAGACCTGCTAAAACCAAAAAGAGTGTCTGTTCATCAATGCACTCGAGTTCTGGGAAAAATGGTGGCAGCCTACGAGGCCATCCCCTTCGGCAGGTTCCATGCGAGGACATTTCAGTGGGATCTTCTGGACAAGTGGTCCGGGTCCCATCTACAAATACATCAGAAGATAAGCCTGTCCCCCAGGGCCAGGGTGTCTCTCCTGTGGTGGCTGCAGAGTGCTCACCTTCTAGAGCAGTGCTGGCCAAACCGGTCCTCAAGATCTACCAATAGTTCATGTTTTCCAGGCCTCCTGGAGATCTGTAGAATTGTCAGTTAGGAATGAATGCAGCACTTCTTAATTAGTAATGACTACACCTGTGCACCAGCTAGGTGGTCTGGAAAATGTGAACTGTTGGTAGATCTCGAGGACTGGTTTGGCCAGCCCTGTTCTAGAGGGTCGCAGGTTCGGCATTCAAGACTGGGTTCTGATAACCACGGACGCGAGCCTCTGAGGATGGGGAGCAGTCACACAAGGAAGGAATTTTCAGGGACTATGGTCAAGCCAGGAGGCTTGTCTACACATCAACGTACTGGAATTGAGGGCCATATACAACGGCCTACGACAAGCGGAGAATCTTCTTCGCGACCTACCGGTTCTGATTCAATCAGACAACGTCACAGCCGTGGCTCATGTAAACCGCCAAGGCGTGACAAGGAGCAGAGTGGCAATGGCGGAAGCCACCAGGATTCTTAGCTGGGCGGAAAATCACGTTAGCGCTCTGTCAGCAGTCTTCATTCCGGGAGTGGACAACTAGAAAGCAGACTTCCTCAGCAGACACGATCTCCATCCAGGAGAGTGGGGACTTCATCAAGAAGTTTTTGCAGAGATAACAAGTCATTGGGGACTTCCTCAAGTAGACATGATGGCGTCACGCCTCAACAAGAAGCTTCGGAGGTATTGTGCCAGGTCAAGGGACCCTCAGGCAGTAGCGGTGGACGCCCTGGTGACACCAATGGTGTTTCAGTCGGTCTATGTGTTCTCTCATCTTCCTCTCATCTCAAAAATATTGAGAATCATAAGACGAAAAAGAGTGCAGACAATACTCATTGTTCCAGATTGGCCTCGAAGGGCCTGGTATTCAGATCTTCAGGAAATGCTCACAGAAGATCCTCTTCCTCTCAGGGAGGACCTGTTGCAGCAGGGGCCCTGCGTGCAGAGGCGTAACTAGGGTTTCTGGAGCCCAGGGCAAGATGGAAAATGGTGCCCCACCCCCCCTTTTTAAAAAAAAAAAACAAAAACACCAAAAGAAGCATGTGCGCGCGCCGAAGGCGCGCGCGCCAAAAAATGGGCGTGGTCACACTCAAGAAGGGGTGTGGTTACGCTCCAGAAGGGGTGTGGCCACTGAAAATGGCCCACAGTGCCAGTTACATTGCCCCACGGTGCCAGATACATGCCCCACTCAGTGCCAGATACAATGCCCCACTCAGTGCCGGATACAATGTCCCACTCAGTGCCGGATACAATGTCCCACTCAGTGCCGGATACAATGCCCCACTCAGTGCCGGATACAATGCCCCACTCAGTGCCGGATACAATGCCCCACTCAGTGCCAGTTACAGTGCCAGTTACAGTGCCCCACTGTGCCAGTTACAGTGCCCCACAGTGCCGGATACAGTGCCCCACAGTGCCGGATACAGTGCCCCACAGTGCCGGATACAGTGCCCCACAGTGCCAGTTACATGCCCCACAGTGCCAGTTACAGTGCCCCACAGTGCCAGTTACAGTGCCCCACAGTGCCGGATACATGCCCCATAGTGCCAGTTACAGTGCCCCACAGTGCCAGTTACATGCCCCACAGTGCCAGTTACATGCCCCACAGTGCTGGATACAATGCCTGACAGTGCCAGATACAGTGCCCCACAGCGCCAGTTACAGTGCCCCACAGTGCTGGATACATGCCCCACAGTGCCAGATACAGTGCCCCACAGCGCCAGTTACAGTGCCCCACAGTGCCGGATACATGCCCCACAGTGCCAGATACAGTGCCCCACAGTGCCAGTTACATGCCCCACAGTGCCAGTTACATTGCCCCACGGTGCCAGATACATGCCCCACTCAGTGCCAGATACAATGTCCCACTCAGTGCCGGATACAATGTCCCACTCAGTGCCGGATACAATGCCCCACTCAGTGCCGGATACAATGCCCCACTCAGTGCCGGATACAATGCCCCACTCAGTGCCAGTTACAGTGCCAGTTACAGTGCCCCACTGTGCCAGTTACAGTGCCCCACAGTGCCGGATACAGTGCCCCACAGTGCCGGATACAGTGCCCCACAGTGCCAGTTACATGCCCCACAGTGCCAGTTACATGCCCCACAGTGCCAGTTACAGTGCCCCACAGTGCCAGTTACAGTGCCCCACAGTGCCGGATACATGCCCCATAGTGCCAGTTACAGTGCCCCACAGCGCCAGTTACAGTGCCCCACAGTGCCGGATACAGTGCCCCACAGTGCCGGATACAGTGCCCCACAGTGCCAGTTACATGCCCCACAGTGCCAGTTACATGCCCCACAGTGCCAGTTACAGTGCCCCACAGTGCCAGTTACAGTGCCCCACAGTGCCGGATACATGCCCCATAGTGCCAGTTACAGTGCCCCACAGCGCCAGTTACAGTGCCCCACAGTGCTGGATACATGCCCCACAGTGCCGGATACAGTGCCCCACAGTGCCAGTTACATGCCCCACAGTGCCAGTTACATGCCCCACAGTGCCAGTTACTGTGCCCCACAGTGCCAGTTACTGTGCCCCACAGTGCCAGTTACTGTGCCCCACAGTGCCAGTTACTATGCCCCACAGTGCAACTACTGTGCCCCACAGTGCCAGTTACTATGCCCCACAGTGCCAGTTACTATGCCCCACAGTGCAGTTACTGTGCCCCACAGTGCCAGGTCCGTCCGTCCCCCCCCCCTGCCCCGTCACTCACCTGTGAGGGGAGGAGAGCGCAGCGCTTCTCCTTTCCCTCGCTGGCGCTGCTCCAGGTCTCCGGACGCCGGCGGCCGTCTGGCGCTGGTTCGCTAGCCAATCAGAGCTCGCGGACCGGCAGCCAATCAGGAGCCGGTCCGCAAGCCCTGATTGGCTAGCGCCGGAGACCGGACACGGCAGCGCTGCTCGTGCTCCAGCGGCGGTGAGGGGAGGGAGAGACGCTGCGCTCTCTTCTCCCCTCACATTTAGGTGTAACGGGGCGAGTGGGGCATGATGCCCTGGACGCCGGCGGCGCCCCCCTCTCCTGGGCCTGCCAGGGCGCCCAGGGCACGTGCCCCACTCGCCCTACCCTAGTTACGCCTCTGCCTGCGTGTTCCAAGACTTACCGCGGTTACGTTTGACGGCATGGCGGTTGAACACCGAATCCTAGCTGGGAAAGGTATTCCGGAAGAAGTCATCCCTACGCTGATAAAGGCTAGGAAGGAGTTGATGGCAAAACATTATCATCGTATCTGGAGGAAGTATGTATCTTGGTATGAAGCCAAGAATGCTCCTACGGAAGATTTCCATCTGGGCCATTTTCTCCACTTTCTACAGACAGGAGTGGATATGGGCCTGAAGTTAGGCTCCATTAAGGTACACATTTCGGCCCTATCTATTTTCTTTCAGAAGGAATTGGCTTCTCTTCCAGAAGTCCAGACTTTTGTAAAGGGAGTGCTGCACATCCAGCCACCTTTTGTGCCCCCAGTGGCACCATGGGACCTTAACGTGGTGTTACAGTTCCTAAACTCTCACTGGTTTGAACCGCTTCAGACGGTTGCATTAAAATTTCTCACTTGGAAGGTGGTCATGTTGTTGGCCTTGGCATCTGCGAGGCAGGTGTCCGAATTGGCGGCCTTGTCTCACAAGAGCCCCTATCTGATTTTCCATATGGATAGAGCGGAGTTGAGGACTCGTCCTCAATTTTTGCCCAAGGTGGTTTCATCATTTCATATGAGTACACACAAAAGGGAAACAAAAGGCACACAATAGTGTAGAGTCTTTTTGTCAGGCGATGATAATTCTTATTTCAATACATCACACTCACAAGAATCCATAAGATTTTGAGCATATCTTAGTTTCTTTGTGTCAAACAGTCTGTCTCATTCCACATAATCAGATAGAGAAGGGGGAGGGACAATTCATCTGGAGATTCAGGCTCCTACCATTCCAATTCTCATACAATAAAGAAAGAAAGGCAAATAGTGCAGCAAGCCTTTACAGATAACAGGTGTTTATTTTTAAAAAAATGCACTCACATAGTAACATAGATAAAAAGGCATATCACACAACGTTGTTCCCGATTTCCCAAAAGACACCTCACTGGCTCGCTGAGATATTATTCAGCAGGTATAGTCAGAGTCCCGGGCACTCACGGCTTTCCTTCCAGGTGGCGAATATGGAGTCTCAGGAAACGTCAGGATATCCAGCACAATCCCGCTTAACGCGTTTCGGTTATTACCTTTCTCAAAAGCGATATGCCTTTTTATCTATGTTACTATGTGAGTGCATTTTTTAAAAAATAAACACCTGTTATCTGTAAAGGCTTGCTGCACTATTTGCCTTTCTTTCTTTATTGTATGAGAATTGGAATGGTAGGAGCCTGAATCTCCAGATGAATTGGCCCTCCCCCTTCTCTATCTGATTATGTGGAATGAGACAGACTGTTTGACACAAAGAAACTAAGATATGCTCAAAATCTTATGGATTCTTGTGAGTGTGATGTATTGAAATAAGAATTATCATCGCCTGACAAAAAGACTCTACACTATTGTGTGCCTTTTGTTTCCCTTTTGTGTGTACTCTGATTGGTATATGCCATTAGAGACACATACTATATAGGTTGTGGCCTTTGGAAGAATTGTGTATGCAAAGGTGACGTGTTAAATCCGGAGAGCGCTAAAGTGGAATATATTATCTGTGTAAAAATTGTGACAATCCTGTGAAGTAGGTGAAACTTCATTTATATATATATATCACTGAGCTGATTTCTGGATTTTATTGCGCACACTAGAACCTCTTAAACCCTATTTTTCCACATCATTTCATATGAACCAGCCTATTGTGGTGCCTGTGGCTACGGGTGACTTGGAGGACTCCAAGTCCCTGGATGTAGTCAGGGCCTTAAAAATCTATGTAGCCAGGACGGCTCGGGTTAGGAAAACAGAGGCACTGTTTGTCCTGTATGCAGCCAAAAAACTTGGCGCTCCTGCTTCAAAGCAGACTATTGCTCGCTGGATCTGTAACACGATTCAGCAGGCGCATTCTACGGCTGGATTGCTGTTACCAAATTCGGTAAAGGCCCATTCCACTAGGAAGGTGGGCTCTTCTTGGGTGGCTGCCCGAGGCGTCTCGGCTTTACAGCTTTGCCGAGCAGCTACCTGGTCGGGTGCAAAGTTCTATAAGTTTGATACCCTGGCTGATGAGGACCTTGCGTTTGCTCAGTCGGTGCTGCAGAGTCGTCCGCACTCTCCCGCCCGGTCTGGAGCTTTGGTATAAACCCCATGGTCCTTACAGAGTCCCCAGCATCCTCTAGGACGTAAGAGAAAATAAGATTTTAAACCTACCGGTAAATCTTTTTCTCCTAGTCCGTAGAGGATGCTGGGCGCCCGTCCCAGTGCGGACTATTTTCTGCAAGGCTTGTATATAGTTATTGCTTACATAAGGGTTATGTTACAGTTGAAATCAGTCTTTGCCTGATACTGTTTTGTTCATACTGTTAACTGGTTGCGTATATTCCAGGTTATACGGTGTGGATGGTGTGGGCTGGTATGAATCTTGCCCTTGGATTAACAAAAATCCTTTCCTCGTACTGTCCGTCTCCACTGGGCACAATTCTCTAACTGAGGTCTGGAGGAGGGGCATAGAGGGAGGAGCCAGTGCACACCCATTCTAAAATTTCTTTATAGTGCCCATGTCTCCTGCGGAGCCCGTCTATACCCCATGGTCCTTACGGAGTCCCCAGCATCCTATACGGACTAGGAGAAAAAGATTTACCGGTAGGTTTAAAATCTTATTATTTCTTCCTCAGTCCTCTATGACAGACTTGACAAAGAGGGATATACCATAGCAATGACCCAGGGTGGGTCCAATGATATCAATACTGATCTATCCAAGCATATAAAGTAGCAGTTTATCCACTGCTTGAAGAACTTTCCGAAGATAATGATTAGAAAACATCAAAGTGTAGCTGTATCAATTTGAGAAAGTTGAGAAGTTGCCATGTTGGCAGAGTGTTGCGGTGTCGGATAGGGATGTTAGTCCACACAACGGCACTTAAGCAGGATGATTGGTTTATTCATATAACAGAGATAACAGCTTGTAGTATTTAGAAGATGTTCAGCAGCAAGATCTCACAGTATACATGTGAAGCAGTACAGCGGTGACACAGCGTCTCAGTACACACAGGGTGCGGCTGCCGGGTAGACAAGGTCACACACTGATGAGAGCAGAAACTGTACGTCAGTGCAGTTGTATCTCCCAGGAAGAACTCTCTCAGACTGTGCGCTAAGCACCTCCTCTTGCACTGAGCTTACACTAGGAGGGAAAACACTTGAGCAGGGAAGCTGCCTCTAGTGCTGGGAACGGAGACAAACCGCAGAGTTATCCACTATCTGACAGCCCATAGCAACCCATCACTTTCTAGCACAGTCTATACAAAGACACAAGCTAATGGGTTACTATGGGGAACTTTTCCATGCCACCCTGCATTACCGGGGCCCAGACATACGCTCTATGGCCCTGCATAAAACTTATTTTTCTGCATTTATATTCAGAAAAAAGTCCCTTGTTCTATAAAGGCTGAAGTTCTCCTACTTTCCAGGCAGATGTGCTTGCTACTACAGTATGTGAAGTGTTGTCTCAGAGCATGTTCTGAACCTAGAGGCTACAGGACCAGATAAAGATTTCTTGGTGCTACAAAAGGTTTGAGGTTTGGATGAATCCATTTGGCTGCTTGGAGAATCATATGAGATCATCTAACACCTCTCCTGTGACTAGGAACAAACTATGGGGTATATTCAATTAGGGTCAAAAAGACGACAGTTTTCGACTTTTTAAGGTTGAATCGTGATTCGACCTATTCAGTCCCCAGCATTTTTATTGGACAAGTCAGGGAATTTGACTTGTCAAATAGTACGTGAATCGGTGGTATAGCTGCTGATTCACGTACTTTTGAGGGAAACGGGGCCAAATTCGACAGGATTTGGCCCTGTTTCCGACCATCTCAGTCCGACATAAAAAAATGTCGGACTGAGGTGAGAGACCTTAGAGAAGGAGAAGGGGGAGAGCCGCGGGGAGACGGGGGGACAGCAGCGCCGGAGCAGACAATGAGGAGATGGGAGAACCGCGGGCACAGGGGGACAGCAGCACCAGAGGAGACGGGAGAGCCGCGACACAGGGGGACAGCAGCGCCGGAGTAGACAAGGAGGAGACAGGAGAGCCGCGGGCACAGGGGGAGAGCAGCACCAGAGGAGACGGTGGGGGCAGACGGGGGAGAGCAGCGCTAGAGCAGCGGGCATCGTAGCCGGAGGATGTCACAACCGCCGCTCACAGCAGCGTCCACCCGGCTCCAGCAAGCGTGACCTCGCTTGCTGGAGCCGGGTGGACGCTGCAGTGAGCGGCGGCTGTGACATCCTCCGGATACGCTGCCCACTGCTATAGCGCCGCTCTCCACCTCCCCCGCCCTTCTCTTCCGGCGCTGCCCGCCCCCTCTGCCCGCATCTCAGCTCCTGCATCTCAATTCGACTTCTTTTAAAGTCAAATTGAGATTGCTTTGAATAGCCCAGGTCGGATCCATTCCGACAAATGAATGTCGGCATGGATCCGACTGCAATTGAATATACCCCTATGTCTATTTTGTAAAACTTTTTGAAAGAAATTCAGCACCTGCTGTGTATGGGCAAATAACTCTAGAAGTTCACCAGAGTGCAATTGTACTGTATTTAAAATTCTGTGTTACTCTACTGAAGAATGTTTCTTTATCCTGTGTAATAGTTTCTCGATTAACTGGTTGGAGACTCCTTTACTTTTATGTGATAAGCCGCAATGTTTTCTGGGTTTCCGTAAAAAACTGGTCTGGTTGAAGAAATGGAGGAGGTTGTATGAGCAATTACCGTGCTACCACAAAGCATGGCAGGTGAGGCTAGAATGGAATAGTTGCCAACCTTCCACTGACGCCTCCTTTAGCATCTGCAGGAAGTGGATGGAACACATACAGTACAAAGCCTTAGATGGAGAGTAAGTCGACAGAGATAAAGTACCAGCCAATCGTCTCCTGTCATGCCATAGGCTGTGTTTGAAAAATGAGTTAGGAGCTGATTGGCTGGTACTTTATCTCTGTCCACTTTATCTCCATCCAAGGCTTAATAAATAGACCTCTAGTTTCCAAATTCCAGATTGTCACTGCATCTTCTCCGTCTGCCCTGCAGTGTCTGTGGTGAGAGGAGGATCACTGTATCTTGGTGTTTTTGTCTGTTGCCAACAGATCTATTTGAGGGAATTCAAAATTTCCAATCAGTTACTGGCACACATCTTTGTTTGCAACCTATATTCTAGGATCTGATTTCTGTTGCGATAATAATAATAATAATAATAATAATTTTATTTATATAGCGCTCTTTCTCCAATAGGACTCAAGGCGCTTAACAGATACATAGCATACTATAGTACAGAAAGTAATGAAGTACATTTTCATAAAATACAGAAGCATGAAGATACTAAAAGGGACATTATGGAAATGCTTGAGTAAACAGAAAAGTCTTGAGACTACTTTTGAAGGATTCTATAGTTGGGGCCTCTCGCACTGTCCGGGGAAGTGAGTTCCACAGAGTCGGAGCCGCATGACTAAAAGCTCGACCCCCAGATGAATTACGGTAGATTCTAGGTACTGCTAAAAGTCCTTCATCTACAGATCGCAGTAATCGAGTCGGGAAGTATGGGGCCAGAAGCTGCTTCAGGTACCTTGGGCCTTGGTCATGTAATGCTTTGAAACTCAGTAAGCCAATCTTGAAGATGATTCACCATCTTACAGGCAGCCAGTGAAGGGAGTAGAGGATGGGTGTTATGTGGCTAGACCGGGCTGGTTGGTTAATAGCCTGGCAGCTGTGTTTTGCACCAACTGTAAGCGTTGCAATTCTTTTGCTGGTAGACCAAGGTAGAGGGCATTACAGTAGTCTAAACGAGATGATACAAATGCATGTATGACTTTTGGCATATCATCTGAGGGAATTAAGTGCTTGATTCTGGCTATGTTCCTCAGGTGAAAGAATGAGGATTTGATTGTGGCTGATATCTGATGTTTAAGTGTCAAGCCACCATCCAGGACAACGCCAAGATTCCGTCTTGTTGCATTTACTTTCTATTGAAGTTGAATCCATTCCGACATGAATTTGTCGGAATGGATCCAACAGGACTATTCAATGACCATCTCAATCCAACTTTCAAAAAAGTCTGCTGAGAGGGGGAGAGCAGCGGCTACAGCAGCTTAGCCAGAACTCTTGTAACAAGTCAGGATCTCAAAGCAGCGTCCACCCGGCTCCAGCATGCGGGACCTCGCTTGCTGGAGCCGGGTGGACAATGCCGTGAGCGGCGGCGGTGCCCCATCCTCCGGCTACGCTGCACTGCATTCCAACGTGTGAACTCTTGTAACAAGTCAGAACCTCAAAGCAGCGTCCACCCGGCTCCAGCAAGTGGGACCTCGCTTGCTGGAGCGGGAGGACGCTGCCGTGAGCGGCAGTGGCACCCTATCCTCCGGCTACGCTGCTGTAGCCCCTGCTCTCCCCCATCTCCCCGCTGCTCTCGGCACCCTCATCTCCATCCAACTTTTTTTAAAGTCGGATTGAGATGGTCGGAAATGGGGCCAAAACCTGTAGGATTTGGCCCCGTTTCCAACATAAGCACGCGGATCGGCAGCTATTCCGCCGATCCATGTGCTTTACGACAAGTCGAATTCCCCGACTTGTCTGATAAAAAAGCCGGGGATTGAATAGGTTGGAACCCCTTCCGACCTGAAAAAGTCGAAAACTGCCGTCTTTCCGATAAGAAGGCAGTTTTGACTTCAATTGAATATACCCCTATGTGTAGAGCTGACAGAGACCTCAGATTGCTTCTTTCCAAGTAATGATGGTTTCATACAGCATTGTTTTGCTTTTGGTGCCTCTTTGCCAGTCTATAAATGCCTCTTCACGCTAGTTGTCTGAAAATATTTTCAGATGTTTGTTTCTCAATTGAGCTTCCCATGCAGTCTTCCTTCTCCTTACTCCCTACATCATTTTTCTGGTCAGTTGAGCTACATATACTTTGGTGCATGAGTCTACAGACAACCGCCTCTTCTAGTTCAGAAAGAGGTATTTGTTGGATGATTGGATCTAATTAGCAGTTGAGAGATTTCCTGATGTTCTTTGTAATTGTTATCCGCTGGTCAAGATGTTCTGGATTGCAATCCTATAGATAGAGAACCTCTAAATGAAGACATCTCATGCCATGTGTCCACGGCTGGACCTGTAACGTTGACGAAAATATTCCTAACACTTCCTTTTCAAAGTTTCTTGCTGACTGTTTTGGTAGGACAGTGCTGATTTGCAGAACTCCAAAGGTGATGAGTTGCATTTGTGAATAGATACTGTACAAGTGGATTTGGGCAAATCATGGTGGAGATTGGATGGATTAGAAGCAAAATTGATTTGGTGCAAAATAGAAGTCTTTTCCAGAGCAGAAATGTCCCCTACATGGAATGAATTGCCCCTTAAACTGCACTGTCTCTACCCATCTATCGTATGTCAATGAATCCACTCAGCCCAGTCGTGCATACTTTACAAGGAATGCCCTCATTCCAACCATTTCCACCTCTTGGCCTGTGCAAATGTCTGCTCCTCCATTTTGTTTCACAGACTTATGGGATAGACCTAGACAGAGTTAAGGAGCATGGACAGTCCAGTGCTGATGTTGCACTTTGTAAGTTTTACTGTGACTACCATGGGGTATATGTTCATCCGGGTGGTCTTCTGTTTGCCGGCGGTCAGGCTCCCGGCGCTCAGTATACCGGCGCCGGGAGCCCGACAGCCGGAATACCGACAATTATTTTCCCTCGTGGGGGTCCACGACCCCCATAGAGGGAGAATAAAATAGTGTGGCGCGCGTAGCGCGCCCGTAGCGTGGCGAGCGCAGCGAGCCCGCAAGGGGCTCATTTGCGCTCGCCAAGCTGTCGGTAAGCCGGCGGTCGGGCTCCCGGCGCCGGGATGCTGGTCGCCGGGAGCCCGACCGCCGGCCAGCCGTAGTGAACCCGTTCATCCACCACCGCTTGTCTAGCATCAGGAACGAGTAACTATGTAGGAAATGTTCCACAGAGAACTTGTTTACAAAAGCTAAATGTTAGACAGGAAATGATTAATCAGCTATCTAGAATAACATTTACTTAACTCATCCCTAGAGCCTAATTTAAAAATGTCAAATATTTTCATTGTATTGCCGATTCGTGTTTTTTTCTTCACATTTTTCTTATTAAAAAGAAAAAAAAAGCTAATAGGAAAGGGTAAAACGGCAGTATTTTCAGGCCATTAGCCGCTAATGTGTGCCGAGGATCATATGTTTGTTGCAGATCTTTTCTTTTGCTGGAAATGGCTGAGTTATTAGTGGAAGAACATATTTTTACTGGTCTGTTCGGCTTTTTCTGGATCCAGCACTGGAACACTGCAATGTATATATGCTGCTGCGGCTGAAAGGGACGGCCTTTTACTGCCAAGGATAAGCTTAAAAGTCTTTCGCTGAAGGGTTTATAATACACAGTTATCTCAGATTATACTCGCTATATGCTTTAACCCTTCGTGCTTTTTGTGTAAAAACAAGTACATGGAAATAATTCAGCGCCAGCTGGATCCATGGTTACAAGTATACAGGTTTAGAATATAAATATTAATATTCAAATTAATAAAAACTTGAAGGAAAAAAAATGTGCAATCTAGAAGAGCCCCTACCCTGCACCTCTTGTACCCTACAGCTGGCCATGTCTGGGAAAACAGGCAGCTGTTCCTTCCAATGACACTGTTACTATACACATACCTACATATCAATCCTGACAGGAAAATATTACACCATAATCAGTGGTGCAAGTAGAAATTTTTTCTTAGTGGTAGTGATAGTAAAAATGGCCGTAGTCACAGGTCATGAGAGGGTGTGGTCACATGAAACTAGGGGAGTGGCTAAATGACAATAGGGGCATGGCCACAGTATGCCACACACTGTAATGCCCCTTACACATTATGCCACACACCGTAATGCCCCTTACACATTATGCCAAACACCGTAATGCCCATTACACATTATGCCACACACCGTAATGCTTATTACACATTATGCCACACACTGTAATGCCCCTTACACATTGTCACACACCGTATTGCTCATTACACATTATGCCACACACCATACACCTATTACACATTATGCCACACACCGTAATGCCCATTACACATTATGCCACACACCGTGATGCCTTACATATTAGACCACACCGTAATGCCTATTACATATTATGTCACACACAGTTATGCCACTGACACCATTTTATGTCCCACACACAAAAATGCCCCTTATAAATTATGCCGCAGCGGTGGGCTGGTGACCATATTTCTTAATGGTACTACTATCACCTACCTTCAGCACTGACCATAATACTTATATCCAAGCAAACCACAAATGGCTCTCCCAAACCATGCTGATTTATGTCCGTATCATACTACCTCTCTGGTAGCCATTGTGTATTGTGCATTCTATTGCTTGTAGAACTACCAGGTATTGCTGAGACTTGTAGTTTCACAACAGTACATAAGTTGTATATATTTTAGTTTTTTTTACTATACTGTACACTAAAGATTAGAGATGAGCGGGTTCGGTTCCTCGGAATCCGAACCCGCCCGAACTTCAGCTTTTTTTACACGGATCCGAGCGACTCGGATCTTCCCGCCTTGCTCGGTTAACCCGAGCGCGCCCGAACGTCATCATGACGCTGTCGGATTCTCGCGAGGCTCGGATTCTATCGCGAGACTCGGATTCTATATAAGGAGCCGCGCGTCGCCGCCATTTTACACGTGCATTGAGATTGATAGTGAGAGGACGTGGCTGGCGTCCTCTCCGTTTAGAGAAGAAATAGATAGGAGAGTGAGAGTGAGACAGTGACACTTCATTTACTGGAGCTTAGGAGGAGTACTCAGACAGAGAGTGCAGAATTTTGCTGATAGTATTAGTTAGTTATACTAGTGACAGAGTGAGACAGTGACACTTCATTTACTGGAGCTTAGGAGGAGTACTCAGACAGAGAGTGCAGAATTTTGCTGATAGTATTAGTTAGTTATACTAGTGACTGACCAGTGACCACCAGTGCAGTTTTATATTATTTAATATAATCCGTTCTCTGCCTGAAAAAACGATACACAGTGACTCAGTCACATACCATATCTGTGCTCAGCCCAGTGTGCTGCTGCATCATCTATGTATAATATCTGACTGTGCTCACACAGCTTAATTGTGGGGGAGACTGGGGAGCAGTTAAGTTATAGCAGGAGCCAGGAGTACATATTAAAAAATTAAACAGTGCACACTTTTTTTCTGCAGGAGTGCCACTGCCAGTGTGACTGACCAGTGACCTGACCACCAGTATATAGTATACTATATTGTATTGTGAATGTCTGCCTGTAAAAGTTAAACACACGTCGTGTGACTTGTGTGGTGTTTTTTTATTCTATAAAATAAAAAACTCATTCTGCTGACAGACAGTGTCCAGCAGGTCCGTCATTATATAATATATACCTGTCCGGCTGCAGTAGTGATATATATATATATTTTTTATATCATTATTTATCATCCAGTCGCAGCAGACACAGTACGGTAGTTCACGGCTGTAGCTACCTCTGTGTCGGCACTCGGCAGTCCATCCATAATTGTATACCACCTACCCGTGGTTTTTTTTTTCTTTCTTCTTTATACATACTACATCTCATTATCATCCAGTCTATATTAGCAGCAGACACAGTACAGTACGGTAGTCCACGGCTGTAGCTACCTCTGTGTCGGCACTCGGCAGTCCGTCCATAATTGTATACCACCTACCCGTGGTTTTTTTTTTTCTTCTTTATACATACTACATCTCATTATCAACCAGTCTATATTAGCAGCAGACACAGTACGGTAGTCCACGGCTGTAGCTACCTCTGTGTCGGCACTCGGCAGTCCGTCCATAATTGTATACCACCTACCCGTGGTTTTTTTTTCTTTCTTCTTTATACATACTACATCTCATTATCATCCAGTCTATATTAGCAGCAGACACAGTACAGTACGGTAGTCCACGGCTGTAGCTACCTCTGTGTCGGCACTCGGCAGTCCGTCCATAATTGTATACCACCTACCCGTGGTTTTTTTTTTCTTTCTTCTTTATACATACTACATCTCATTATCATCCAGTCTATATTAGCAGCAGACACAGTACAGTACGGTAGTTCACGGCTGTAGCTACCTCTGCGTCGGCACTCGGCAGTCCGTCCATAATTGTATACCACCTACCCGTGGTTTTTTTTTTCTTTCTTCTTTATACATACTACATCTCATTATCATCCAGTCTATATTAGCAGCAGACACAGTACAGTACGGTAGTCCACGGCTGTAGCTACCTCTGTGTCGGCACTCGGCAGTCCATCCATAATTGTATACCACCTACCCGTGGTTTTTTTTTCTTTCTTCTTTATACATACTACATCTCATTATCATCCAGTCTATATTAGCAGCAGACACAGTACAGTACAATAGTCCACGGCTGTAGCTACCTCTGTGTTGGCACTCGGCAGTCCGTCCATAATTGTATACCACCTACCCGTGGTTTTATTTTCTTTCTTCTTTATACATACTACATCTCATTATCATCCAGTCTATATTAGCAGCAGACACAGTACAGTACGGTAGTCCACGGCTGTAGCTACCTCTGTGTCGGCACTCGGCAGTCCGTCCATAATTGTATACCACCTACCCGTGTTTTTTTTTTCTTTCTTCTTTATACATACTACATCTCATTATCATCCAGTCTATATTAGCAGCAGACACAGTACAGTACGGTAGTCCACGGCTGTAGCTACCTCTGTGTCGGCACTCGGCAGTCCGTCCATAATTGTATACCACCTACCCGTGGTTTTTTTTTCTTTCTTCTTTATACATACTACATCTCATTATCAACCAGTCTATATTAGCAGCAGACACAGTACGGTAGTCCACGGCTGTAGCTACCTCTGTGTCGGCACTCGGCAGTCCATCCATAATTGTATACCACCTACCCGTGTTTTTTTTTTCTTTCTTCTTTATACATACATACTACATCTCATTATCATCCAGTCTATATTAGCAGCAGACACAGTACAGTACAATAGTCCACGGCTGTAGCTACCTCTGTGTCGGCACTCGGCAGTCCATCCATAATTGTATACTAGTATCCATCCATCTCCATTGTTTACCTGAGGTGCCTTTTAGTTGTGCCTATTAAAATATGGAGAACAAAAATGTTGAGGTTCCAAAATTAGGGAAAGATCAAGATCCACTTCCACCTCGTGCTGAAGCTGCTGCCACTAGTCATGGCCGAGACGATGAAATGCCAGCAACGTCGTCTGCCAAGGCCGATGCCCAATGTCATAGTACAGAGCATGTCAAATCCAAAACACCAAATATCAGTAAAAAAAGGACTCCAAAACCTAAAATAAAATTGTCGGAGGAGAAGCGTAAACTTGCCAATATGCCATTTACCACACGGAGTGGCAAGGAACGGCTGAGGCCCTGGCCTATGTTCATGGCTAGTGGTTCAGCTTCACATGAGGATGGAAGCACTCAGCCTCTCGCTAGAAAACTGAAAAGACTCAAGCTGGCAAAAGCACCGCAAAGAACTGTGCGTTCTTCGAAATCCCAAATCCACAAGGAGAGTCCAATTGTGTCGGTTGCGATGCCTGACCTTCCCAACACTGGACGTGAAGAGCATGCGCCTTCCACCATTTGCACGCCCCCTGCAAGTGCTGGAAGGAGCACCCGCAGTCCAGTTCCTGATAGTCAGATTGAAGATGAAGATGTTGAAGTACACCAGGATGAGGAGGATATGGGTGTTGCTGGCGCTGGGGAGGAAATTGACCAGGAGGATTCTGATGGTGAGGTGGTTTGTTTAAGTCAGGCACCCGGGGAGACACCTGTTGTCCGTGGGAGGAATATGGCCGTTGACATGCCTGGTGAAAATACCAAAAAAATCAGCTCTTCAGTGTGGAGGTATTTCAACAGAAAAGCGGACAACAGGTGTCAAGCCGTGTGTTGCCTTTGTCAAGCTGTAATAAGTAGGGGTAAGGACGTTAACCACCTCGGAACATCCTCCCTTATACGTCACCTGCAGCGCATTCATAATAAGTCAGTGACAAGTTCAAAAACTTTGGGCGACAGCGGAAGCAGTCCACTGACCAGTAAATCCCTTCCTCTTGTAACCAAGCTCACGCAAACCACCCCACCAACTCCCTCAGTGTCAATTTCCTCCTTCCCCAGGAATGCCAATAGTCCTGCAGGCCATGTCACTGGCAATTCTGACGAGTCCTCTCCTGCCTGGGATTCCTCCGATGCATCCTTGCGTGTAACGCCTACTGCTGCTGGCGCTGCTGTTGTTGCTGCTGGGAGTCGATGGTCATCCCAGAGGTGAAGTCGTAAGCCCACTTGTACTACTTCCAGTAAGCAATTGACTGTCCAACAGTCCTTTGCGAGGAAGATGAAATATCACAGCAGTCATCCTGCTGCAAAGCGGATAACTGAGACCTTGACAACTATGTTGGTGTTAGACGTGCGTCCGGTATCCGCCGTTAGTTCACAGGGAACTAGACAATTTATTGAGGCAGTGTGCCCCCGTTACCAAATACCATCTAGGTTCCACTTCTCTAGGCAGGCGATACCGAGAATGTACACGGACGTCAGAAAAAGACTCACCAGTGTCCTAAAAAATGCAGTTGTACCCAATGTCCACTTAACCACGGACATGTGGACAAGTGGAGCAGGGCAGGGCCAGGACTATATGACTGTGACAGCCCACTGGGTAGATGTATGGACTCCCGCCGCAAGAACAGCAGCGGCGGCACCAGTAGCAGCATCTCGCAAACGCCAACTCTTTCCTAGGCAGGCTACGCTTTGTATCACCGCTTTCCAGAATACGCACACAGCTGAAAACCTCTTACGGCAACTGAGGAAGATCATCGCGTAATGGCTTACCCCAATTGGACTCTCCTGTGGATTTGTGGCATCGGACAACGCCAGCAATATTGTGTGTGCATTAAATATGGGCAAATTCCAGCACGTCCCATGTTTTGCACATACCTTGAATTTGGTGGTGCAGAATTTTTTTAAAAACGACAGGGACGTGCAAGAGATGCTGTCGGTGGCCAGAAGAATTGCGGGACACTTTCGGCGTACAGGCACCACGTACAGAAGACTGGAGCACCACCAAAAACTACTGAACCTGCCCTGCCATCATCTGAAGCAAGAAGTGGTAACGAGGTGGAATTCAACCCTCTATATGCTTCAGAGGTTGGAGGAGCAGCAAAAGGCCATTCAAGCCTATACAATTGAGCACGATATAGGAGGTGGAATGCACCTGTCTCAAGCGCAGTGGAGAATGATTTCAACGTTGTGCAAGGTTCTGATGCCCTTTGAACTTGCCACACGTGAAGTCAGTTCAGACACTGCCAGCCTGAGTCAGGTCATTCCCCTCATCAGGCTTTTGCAGAAGAAGCTGGAGACATTGAAGGAGGAGCTAACACGGAGCGATTCCGCTAGGCATGTGGGACTTGTGGATGGAGCCCTTAATTCGCTTAACAAGGATTCACGGGTGGTCAATCTGTTGAAATCAGAGCACTACATTTTGGCCACCGTGCTCGATCCTAGATTTAAAGCCTACCTTGGATCTCTCTTTCCGGCAGACACAAGTCTGCTGGGGTTCAAAGACCTGCTGGTGAGAAAATTGTCAAGTCAAGCGGAACGCGACCTGTCAACATCTCCTCCTTCACATTCTCCCGCAACTGGGGGTGCGAGGAAAAGGCTCAGAATTCCGAGCCCACCCGCTGGCGGTGATGCAGGGCAGTCTGGAGCGACTGCTGATGCTGACATCTGGTCCGGACTGAAGGACCTGACAACGATTACGGACATGTCGTCTACTGTCACTGCATATGATTCTCTCACCATTGAAAGAATGGTGGAGGATTATATGAGTGACCGCATCCAAGTAGGCACGTCACACAGTCCGTACTTATACTGGCAGGAAAAAGAGGCAATTTGGAGGCCCTTGCACAAACTGGCTTTATTCTACCTAAGTTGCCCTCCCACAAGTGTGTACTCCGAAAGAGTGTTTAGTGCCGCCGCTTACCTTGTCAGCAATCGGCGTACGAGGTTACATCCAGAAAATGTGGAGAAGATGATGTTCATTAAAATGAATTATAATCAATTCCTCCGTGGAGACATTGACCAGCAGCAATTGCCTCCACAAAGTACACAGGGAGCTGAGATGGTGGATTCCAGTGGGGACGAATTGATAATCTGTGAGGAGGGGGATGTACACGGTGATATATCGGAGGATGATGATGAGGTGGACATCTTGCCTCTGTAGAGCCAGTTTGTGCAAGGAGAGATTAATTGCTTCTTTTTTGGTGGGGGTCCAAACCAACCCGTCATTTCAGTCACAGTCGTGTGGCAGACCCTGTCACTGAAATGATGGGTTGGTTGAAGTGTGCATGTCCTGTTTATACAACATAAGGGTGGGTGGGAGGGCCCAAGGACAATTCCATCTTGCACCTCTTTTTTCTTTAATTTTTCTTTGCATCATGTGCTGTTTGGGGAGGGTTTTTTGGAAGGGCCATCCTGCGTGACACTGCAGTGCCACTCCTAGATGGGCCCGGTGTTTGTGTCGGCCACTAGGGTCGCTTATCTTACTCACACAGTCAGCTACCTCATTGCGCCTCTTTTTTTCTTTGCGTCATGTGCTGTTTGGGGAGGGTTTTTTGGAAGGGCCATCCTGCGTGACACTGCAGTGCCACTCCTAGATGGGCCCGGTGTTTGTGTCGGCCACTAGGGTCGCTTATCTTACTCACACAGTCAGCTACCTCATTGCGCCTCTTTTTTTCTTTGCGTCATGTGCTGTTTGGGGAGGGTTTTTTGGAAGGGCCATCCTGCGTGACACTGCAGTGCCACTCCTAGATGGGCCCGGTGTTTGTGTCGGCCACTAGGGTCGCTTATCTTACTCACACAGTCAGCTACCTCATTGCGCCTCTTTTTTTCTTTGCGTCATGTGCTGTTTGGGGAGGGTTTTTTGGAAGGGCCATCCTGCGTGACACTGCAGTGCCACTCCTAGATGGGCCCGGTGTTTGTGTCGGCCACTAGGGTCGCTTATCTTACTCACACAGTCAGCTACCTCATTGCGCCTCTTTTTTTCTTTGCGTCATGTGCTGTTTGGGGAGGGTTTTTTGGAAGGGCCATCCTGCGTGACACTGCAGTGCCACTCCTAGATGGGCCCGGTGTTTGTGTCGGCCACTAGGGTCGCTTATCTTACTCACACAGTCAGCTACCTCATTGCGCCTCTTTTTTTCTTTGCGTCATGTGCTGTTTGGGGAGGGTTTTTTGGAAGGGCCATCCTGCGTGACACTGCAGTGCCACTCCTAGATGGGCCCGGTGTTTGTGTCGGCCACTAGGGTCGCTTATCTTACTCACACAGTCAGCTACCTCATTGCGCCTCTTTTTTTCTTTGCGTCATGTGCTGTTTGGGGAGGGTTTTTTGGAAGGGCCATCCTGCGTGACACTGCAGTGCCACTCCTAGATGGGCCCGGTGTTTGTGTCGGCCACTAGGGTCGCTTATCTTACTCACACAGCGACCTCAGTGCAAATTTTAGGACTAAAAATAATATTGTGAGGTGTGAGGTATTCAGAATAGACTGAAAATGAGTGTAAATTATGGTTTTTGAGGTTAATAATACTTTGGGATCAAAATGACCCCCAAATTCTATGATTTAAGCTGTTTTTTAGGGTTTTTTGAAAAAAACACCCGAATCCAAAACACACCCGAATCCGACAAAAAAAATTCGGTGAGGTTTTGCCAAAACGCGGTCGAACCCAAAACACGGCCGCGGAACCGAACCCAAAACCAAAACACAAAACCCGAAAAATTTCCGGCGCTCATCTCTACTAAAGATAGGTACACAACAGCCAAAGGGCAACAGAGAGAGAGAGAGAGAGAGCACTAGAGGCTCACACTGTAAACAGTACCAATAAGTATGCATATGTATGTGTATAGAGCAAAAATATCATATATACAGGTCATCTAAAGGCAAAATCCATAATATGGTATGTAAGAGATTAACAAGAGTACAATCCTGTAACAGTATCACACAGATGTATATGAAAATGATTTACTTAGTGCAGTCTTATTTTCTGGAAGCTATCTGCAGTCCTCCACTGGAATCTCACATCTCAGGGTCTTCATGGAGGAAACGCTAGTGGCTTTCCTCACCCTCCACACTTATTCATCACTTTGTACTCCTTAAATAGTTTCTTTGGGATGTACTTAATTTGGCGGCAGTCAGGATCCCGGCGGACAGGATACCGACGCCGGAATCCCGCCTACTGACAATGCCGACAGCCGGAAAACCCATAGAGTGGGAATAGAACCTTTGGCAAATGCAACGAGCCACCAAGCCCGCAAGGGGACTCTATGCTTTTGCCCCGCTGTCGCTATACTGACAGCCGGCATCCCGACCGTCGGTAAATCATACTAGACCCGCTTCTTTTGTGTGAACCAAAATAATTAGCTGCTTAGAAATGAAAGTTGTGTACAGTAGGTGGCAGACGTACTCTGTATGAGTAGAACACGTGAGCTGTGGGGCTGATGTTACTTTGGGCGCAATTTTTGTAGTGTGCATCTATTCATGTAGGGAAGAATTTATGCGGAACAGGGGTTGGAGGTAGCCTACAAGCATGTATGTTCTCATAAGCGTGTCTGATACAGACCACATAGATTACACATATGTGCATGTCACACTGGGCGTCTTTACCCAGCATGTATGCACAGCGACTATCGCTGACATCGCTGGGCTGAAAATCGCTCAGTGACAACACACACTGAGCTATGTTCCCCCCTGCCCAGCGATGTCAGCGGGGGTGAACGGCTTTCCATAGCAGGACGCTATAGAAAGCCGTCCACCCCACCGTTCATTATTGGTGATACCAGCAGATGAACATGCGGCCGCCGGCGATGAAGCGGGAGCGCGCATCAGCGCTCATCACCGGGGCTTACACACTGGGCGGTTTTGAGCTGAAAGCAGCTCAAAACAACAAAAGTGACCTGCTTTCAGCTCAAAATCGCCCAGTGTGTATGGGCCTTTACTGGTGCCAGGCTCTACTTGGGCAAAATACACACTGAGGAGGATGATGATGATTGTCAGCCCATTGATACTATTATTAGTTATTTACATTACCTGTATTTCACTGACATTTGCAGGGTGTCTGTGGCATGACAGTATATAGACTTTTCTTTTTGTATTATGTGCAAAGTGTTCCTACAAACATTGGCCCTCATTCCGAGTTGTTCGCTCGGTATTTTTCATCGCATCGCAGTGAAAATCCGCTTAGTACGCATGCGCAATGTTCGCACTGCGACTGCGCCAAGTAACTTTACTATGAAGAAAGTAATTTTACTCACGGCTTTTTCTTCGCTCCGGCGATCGTAATGTGATTGACAGGAAATGGGTGTTACTGGGCGGAAACACGGCGTTTCAGGGGCGTGTGGCTGAAAACGCTACCGTTTCCGGAAAAAACGCAGGAGTGGCCGGGGAAACGGTGGGAGTGCCTGGGCGAACGCTGGGTGTGTTTGTGACGTCAACCAGGAACGACAAGCACTGAAATGATCGCACAGGCAGAGTAAGTCTGGAGCTACTCTGAAACTGCTAACTCGTTTGTAATCGCAATATTGCGCGTACGTCGGTCGCAATTTTAAGAAGCTAAGATTCACTCCCAGTAGGCGGCGGCTTAGCGTGTGTAACTCTGCTACATTCGCCTTGCGAGCGAACAACTCGGAATGAGGGCCATTGTCCGTCCCCATCTCCTGACGTAAAGCAGCCACATACCGCTGTTCTCTCCTGACATATACAGTAACTGCCGCATACGCTATCATTGCAGGGCTGGTCACATCATCAGGGGCCGCTTTCTACACAAAGGGGTGTATTCAATGCATGACGGAAAGGATCCGACATGTGAGTATTCAATGCCCAGCCAAATCCGACAGGTTTAGCCCGTTCCCGACAATGCCAATCCAATTTTTTTTAAAGTCAGATTGACATTGTCGGAAACGGGGCTAAAACCTGTCGGGTTTGCCCGCGCTTCCAACAATACACATGGATCAGTGGGTTAAGCCGCCGATCTGCGTGCTTTCCAACAGGTTTCCGACAAATCGGATTTCTCGAGTTGTCGGAAAAAAAGGGAGGAGCATTGACTAGGTCGGAAACCCTTTCCGACCTAAAACAGTCAGAAACTGCCATCTTTCCGACAAGACGACATTTTCCGATTTCAATTGAATACCCCCCAAAGTGCATCTTTCTTTTCAGATTTTTTGTTTTGTTTTGTTGCGTCCAACTCTACATAAGCTCCTGTATGTATTATACAGCTTATATTTATAATAGATTTACAGTGCTTGTCAAGTGGTAGAACAAAGACATCACCTAGCCTGCTTCAGTCTATTCTATATAATGCTTAATAATCTGATTGCACCTTGGCGTCAGAATGTTAAAGCATGCTTCTCTCAAGGAGGTAATGCATTGCAAGCTTGATCTCATTCATTCAGTGACAATATAACATGTGAGTGCATTTATTCTTCCTATGCAAATAAATCACAATAAATACATTAAATGTGTTACATACTGTATATAGGTTTAAACTCAATTTAATCATAAATTGCTGTGAATGTTATTAACTCACTGTAGACATGTGTTGCACATCTTGAATACTGTGTGCAATTTTGGGCACCATATTACAAAAAGGATATCCTGGAGCTAGAAAAGGTTCAGAGGCGGGCTACCAAACTAATCAAGGGCATGGAGACACTGAAATATGAGGAAAGGCTTGCAAGGCTAGGCATGTTTACATTGGAAAAGAGGTGACTAAGAGGGGTCATGATCAACATCTACAAATATAAAAGGGGTCAATACACAGAGCTTGGGAGGGACCTTTTTTCTATAAGATAAGCACAGAGGACACGTGGTCACTCGCTTAGGTTAGAGGAGAGGAGTATCCGCACATTGAGGCGAAAAGGTTTTTTCACAGTAAGGACAACACGTGTTTGGAATTTCCTGCCTGAGAGAGTAGTAACTGCGGACTCAGTCAACACCTTTAAGAATGGATTAGATAAATTCCTATTGGATAAAGATATTCAGGGTTATGGGGCGTAGGCACGCATTATAGTTAATATAACTAGTCCTAACATAAAAATAACTAGTCCTATAACAAGACAGCATAGGAGACCACAAATAGGTTGAACTCGATGGACAATTGTCTTTTTTCAACCTTAGTTACTATGTTACTTATGTAGCGATACAGTATGTACTCACAACTGTATTTATTTACTTATATGCTCTTCTCTTGTTTTAGGACTCTTGAAGAAAACGTGTACAAGATTTCCCTGTCCCTTGCTCAGCGGTACCAGGTGCCCCTCTGGGAGGTGTACATGACGCACTTGGAGTACTTATTCTGTGACAGTGGGTGCGTATTTCTCCCCATGTTGAAATGCAACATAAATGTGATATCTTATTAAGCAAACTTGTCATAAAAAGCATTCTCAGAGACACATTAAAGTGTTTCTGTTTTGCGAGCACACTCACACTCGGACTGGCCGTCAGTCCTCCATTCCCAGAGTACTTGATGCAGGATTTATGAGAAAATAAATTATTATATTTTCTTATCATGTCCCCCAGCTCTTCTCCAAATGGGAGGCATTCAAGTTGCCGACTCTGGGAGACTACAGTATTATGGAAAAAACTGAGTGAAGTCTCCACATAGCCTACACGCACAGCACACACACAGGTGCGTCACATGGGTGTGAGTGATTAGAGGCTAGTGCTTGGGGAGGAGGCTTACATACAGATGGAGCCCTGCTCATCTATCTCTTTAATAGGATTAATTGAGCCAGTGCTGTCGGCGTTAATCCCCTGCTGTAATGTCATAATCCCCTGCTGTATTGTTCTCTCTGTATTGTATTGCAGCTGAAAACAATAGATGAAAGTTTTATGCTAATAAACACAGAAGGCTAGAATAGCGAGGCTCCATCTGTAGACCTTCTTGTGTTTGGGTCAGGGCGACCAGCCCTGAACCAGCTGGCCAGTGACTAGCTAGAGTAATCAGTATATAATACCGATGGCCGGGATGCCAGCCATCAGTATACCAACAGCTGCATCCCGACCACCAGGATGCCGGCAGCGGGGCGAGCGCTTGTAAGCACCTTGCGGGCTCGCTGTGCTGCGCTCGCCACAGGTTATATCTCCCTCTATGGGTGTCGTGGACACCCACAGAGGGAGAAAATCCTGTGGCGGTGGGATTCCAGCGCTGCCGTGGTACCGCTGTGCGGGATCCTGGCATCGGCATTGTGATCACCGGGATCCCAGAAGGCGGTATCTTCACCACTTCCCCTAGCTAGGTGACCGGTCTATAGATAGTGACAGGGTGATTGCTAGAACCACATTGTATGCTGTCTGTACCATCCTGAATGTGACTAAACTACTGCCCAGTGGTTTAGTAACACCTGTGTGGACTTTTGAAAATTGCCACGGTACATACAATTTATGTATGTGTGTATATATATAACGCATTAACCGGAGAGCGGTGAGCGGTGAAGCGCCGGCGGGAGGTCTCCATATCGGATGTGTTCCGGAGACACCGAGGGGGACTGACTGTGCCGTTTATTCTAAACTAAGATGTATGTATCTATGTACTACAATTAAATGAACTGTTTGCATTTATACTTATACTCCGCGCCCCTCATTCTTCTCTTGCAATATATATATATATATATATATTTCTCTAACGTCCTAAGTGGATGCTGGGGACTCCGTAAGGACCATGGGGATTAGCGGCTCCGCAGGAGACTGGGCACAAAAGTAAAGCTTTAGAACTACCTGGTGTGCACTGGCTCCTCCCCCTATGACCCTCCTCCAAGCCTCAGTTAGATTTCTGTGCCCGAACGAGAAGGGTGCACACTAGGTGGCTCTCCTGAGCTGCTTAGTGAAAAGTTTAGTTTTAGGTTTTTTATTTTCAGTGAGACCTACTGGCAACAGGCTCACTGCATCGAGGGACTAAGGGGAGAAGAAGCGAACTCACCTGCGTGCAGAGTGGATTGGGCTTCTTAGGCTACTGGACATTAGCTCCAGAGGGACGATCACAGGCCCAGCCATGGATGGGTCCCAGAGCCGCGCCGCCGGCCCCCTTACAGAGCCAGAAGACAGAAGAGGTCCGGAAAATCGGCGGCAGAAGACGACCTGTCTTCAACAAGGTAGCGCACAGCACTGCAGCTGTGCGCCATTGCTCTCAGCACACTTCACACTCCGGTCACTGAGGGTGCAGGGCGCTGGGGGGGGGCGCCCTGAGACGCAATAAAAACACCTTGGATGGCAAAAAATGCATCACATATAGCTCCTGGGCTATATGGATGCATTTAACCCCTGCCAGAATACTTAGAAAAACGGGAGATAAGGCCGCCGATAAGGGGGCGGAGCCTTATCTCCTCAGCACACTGGCGCCATTTTCCCTCACAGCTCCGTTGGAGGGAAGCTCCCTGGCTCTCCCCTGCAGTCACTACACTACAGTCACTACACTACAGAAAGGGTTAAAAAAGAGAGGGGGGGCACTAATTATGCGCAGTATAAAAGATACAGCAGCTATAAGGGGAAAAACACTTATATAAGGTTATCCCTGTATATATATAGCGCTCTGGTGTGTGCTGGCAAACTCTCCCTCTGTCTCCCCAAAGGGCTAGTGGGGTCCTGTCCTCTATCAGAGCATTCCCTGTGTGTGTGCTGTATGTCGGTACGTTTGTGTCGACATGTATGAGGAGAAAAATGATGTGGAGACGGAGCAGATTGCCTGTAATAGTGATGTCACCCCCTAGGGGGTCGACACCTGAGTGGATGAACTGTTGGAAGGAATTACGTGACAGTGTCAGCTCTGCATAAAAGACAGTGGTTGACATGAGACAGCCGGCTACTCAGCTTGTGCCTGTCCAGACGTCTCATAGGCCGTCAGGGGCTCTAAAGCGCCCGTTACCTCAGATGGCAGATATAGACGCCGACACGGATACTGACTCCAGTGTCGACGGTGAAGAGACAAATGTGACTTCCAGTAGGGCCACACGTTACATGATGGAGGCAATGAAAAATGTTTTACACATTTCTGATAATACGAGTACCACCAAAAAGGGGTATTATGTTCGGTGAGGAAAAACTACCTGTAGTTTTCCTGAATCTGAGAAATTAAATGAGGTGTGTGATGATGCGTGGGTTTCCCCCGATAACAACTGATAATTTCTAAAATGTTATTGGCATTATATCCTTTCCCGCCAGAGGTTAGGGTGCGTTGGGAAACACCCCCTAGGGTGGATAAAGCGCTCACACGCTTGTAAGGGCTCTACCCTCTCCTGAGATGGCCGCCCTTAAGGATCCTGCTGATAGAAAGCAGGAGGGTATCCTAAAATGTATTTACACACATACTGGTGTTATACTGCGACCAGCAATCGCCTCAGCCTGGATGTGCAGTGCTGGGTTGGCGTGGTCGGATTCCCTGACTGAAAATATTGATACCCTAGATAGGGACAGTATATTTTTGCCTATAGAGCATTTAAAAGATGCATTTCTATATATGCGTGATACACAGCGGAATATTTGCCGACTGGCATCAAGTCTAAGTGCGTTGTCCATTTCTACCAGTAGAGGGTTATGGACACGACAGTGGTCAGGTGATGCGGATTTCAAACGGCATTTGGAAGTATTGCCTTATTAAGGGGAGGAGTTATTTGGGGTTGGTCTTTCAGACCTGGTGGCCACGGCAACAGCTGGGAAATCCACGTTTGTACCCCAGGTCGCCTCTCAACATGAGAAGACGCCGTATTATCAGGCGCAGTCTTTTCGTGGACAAGCGGGCAAAAGGTTCCTCATTTCTGCCCGTGACAGAGGGAGAGGAAAAAAGGCTGCAGAAATCAGCCAGTTCCCAGGAACAGAAACCCTCTCCCGCCTCTGCCAAGCCCTCAGTATGACGCTGGGGCTTTACAAGCAGAATCAGGCACGGTGGGGGGCCCGTCTCAATGATTTTCAGCGCGCAGTGGGCTCACTCGCAAGTAGACCCCTGGATCCTTCAGGTGATATCTCAGGGGTACAAATTGGAATTCGAGACGTCTCCCCCTCGCCGTTTCCTAAAGTCGGCTTTACCGATGTCTCCTTCTGACAGGGAGACAGTTTTGGAAGCCATTCACAAGCTGTATTCCCAGCAGGTGATAATCAAGGTACCCCTCCTGCAACAGGGAACGGGGTATTATTCCACACTGTTGTGGTACCGAAGCCGGACGGCTCGGTGAGACCGATTCTAAATCTAAAATCTTTGAACACTTACATACAGAGGTTCAAATTCAAGATTGAGTCACTCAGAGCAGTGATTGCGAACCTGGAAGAAAGGGACTACATGATGTCTCGGGACATCAAGGATGCTTACCTTCATGTCCAAATTTACCCTTCTCACCAAGGGTACCTCAGGTTTATGGTACAGAACTGTCACTATCAGTTCAGACGCTGCCGTATGGATGGTCCACGGCACCCCGGGTCTTTACCAAGGTAATGGCCGAAATTATGATATTCCTTCGAAGGAAGGGAATTTTAGTTATCCCTTACTTGGCCGATTCCCTGATAAGGGTAAGATCCAGGGAACAGTTGGAGGTCGGTGTAGCACTATCTCAGGTAGTGTTGCGGCAGCACGATTGGATTCTCAATATTCCAAAATCGCAGCTGGTTCCGATGACTCGTCTTCTGTTCCTAGGGATGATCCTGGACACAGTCCAGAAAAAGGTGTTTCTCCCGGAGGAGAAAGCCAGGGAGTTATCCGAGCTAGTCAGGAACCTCCTAAAACCGAGCCAAGTCTCAGTGCATCAATGCACAAGGGTTCTGGGTAAAATGGTGGCTTCCTATGAAGCAATCCCATTCGGCAGATTCCACGCAAGAACTTTCCAGTGGGACCTGCTGGACAAATGGTCCGAGTCGCATCTTCAGATGCATCAGCGGATAACCCTGTCACCAAGAACAAGGGTGTCCCTCCTGTGTTGGTTGCAGAGTGCTCATCTTCTAGAGGGCCGCAGATTCGGCATTCAGGACTGGGTCCTGGTGACCACGGATGCCAGCCTGCGAGGCTGGGGAGCAGTCACACAGGGAAGGAATTTCCAGGGCTTATGGTCAAGCCTGGAGACATCACTTCACATAAATATCCTGAAGCTAAGGGCCATTTACAATGCTCTAAGCTTAGCAAGAACTCTGCTTCAAGGTCAGCCGGTGTTGATCCAGTCGGACAACATCACGGCAGTCACCCATGTAAACAGACAGGGTGGCACTAGAAGCAGGAGGGCAATGGCAGAAGCTGCAAGGATTCTTCGCTGGGCGGAAAATCATGTGATAGCACTGTCAGCAATTCCGGGAGTGGACAACTGGGAAGCAGACTTCCTCAGCAGACACGACCTCCACCCGGGAGAGTGGGGACTTCACCCAGAAGTCTTCCACATGATTATAAACCATTGGGAAAAACTCGACAGGTATTGCACCAGGTCAAGGGACCCTCAGGCAATAGCTGTAGACGCTCTGGTAACACCGTGGGTGTACCAGTCAGTGTATGTGTTCCCTCATCTGCCTCTCATACCCAAGGTACTGAGATTGATAAGATGGAGAGGAGTAAGCACTATATTCGTGGCTCCGGATTGGCCAAGAAGGACTTGGTAACCGGAACTTCAAGAGATGCTCACGGAGGATCCGTGGCCTCTACCTCTAAGAAGGGACCTGCTCCAGCAAGGACCCTGTCTGTTCCAAGACTTACCGCGGCTGCGTTTGACGGCATGGCGGTTAAACGCCGGATCCTGAAGGAAAAAAGGCATTCCGGATGAAGTCATCCCTATCCTGATCAAAGCCAGGAAGGATGTAACCGCAAAACATTATCACCGCATTTGGCGAAAATATGTTGCGTGGTGCGAGGCCAGTAAGGCCCGACGGAGGAAATTCAACTGGGTCGATTCCTACATTTCCTGCAAACAGGAGTGTCTATGGGCCTGAAATTGGGGTCCATTAAGGTTCAAATTTCGGCCCTGTCAATTTTCTTCCAAAAAGAACTAGCTTCAGTCCCTGAAGTTCAGACGTTGTAAAAGGAGTACTGCATATACAGCCTCCTTTTGTGCCTCCAGTGGCACCTTGGGATCTCAATGTAGTTTTTGGGTTCCAAAAGTCACATTGGTTTGAACCACTTAAATCTGTGGAGTTAAAATATCTCACATGGAAAGTGGTCATGCTGTTGGCCCTGGCCTGGGCCAGGCGCGTGTCAGAATTGGCGGCTTTATCCTGTAAAAGCCCTTATCTGATTTTCCATTCGGACAGGGCGGAATTGAGGACTCGTCCTCAGTTTCTCCCTAAGGTGGTTTCAGCGTTTCACCTGAACCAACCTATTGTGGTGCCTGCGGCTACTAGGGACTTGGAGGACTCCAAGTTGCTAGACGTTGTCAGGGCCCTGAAAATATATATTTCCAGGACGGCTGGAGTCAGAAAATCTGACTCGCTGTTTATCCTGTATGCACCCAACAAGCTGGGTGCTCCTGCTTCTAAGCAGACTATTGCTCGTTGGATTTGTAGTACAATTCAGCTTGCACATTCTGTGGCAGGCCTGCCACAGCCAAAAATCTATAAATGCCCACTCCACAAGGAAGATGGGCTCATCTTGGGCGGTTGCCCGAGGGGTCTCGGCTTTACAACTTTGCCGAGCAGCTACTTGGTCAGGAGCAAATACGTTTGTAAAATTCTACAAAATTGATACCCTGACTGAGGAGGACCTGGAGTTCTCTCATTTGGTGCTGCAGAGTCATCTGCACTCTCCCGCCCGTTTGGGAGCTTTGGTATTATCCCCATGGTCCTTACGGAGTCCCCAGCATCCACTTAGGACGTTAGAGAAAATAAGAATTTACTTACCGATAATTCTATTTCTCGTAGTCCGTAGTGGATGCTGGGCGCCCATCCCAAGTGCGGATTGTCTGCAATACTGGTACATAGTTATTGTTACCAAAAAATCGGGTTATTGCTGTAGTGAGCCATCTTTTCTAGAGGCTCCTCTGTTATCATGCTGTTAACTGGGTTTAGATCACGAGTTGTACGGTGTGATTGGTGTGGCTGGTATGAGTCTTACCCGGGATTCAAAATCCTTCCTTATTGTGTACGCTCGTCCGGGCACAGTATCCTAACTGAGGCTTGGAGGAGGGTCATAGGGGGAGGAGCCAGTGCACACCAGGTAGTTCTAAAGCTTTACTTTTGTGCCCAGTCTCCTGCGGAGCCGCTAATCCCCATGGTCCTTACGGAGTCCCCAGCATCCACTACGGACTACGAGAAATAGAATTATCGGTAAGTAAATTCTTATTATATATATATATATATATATATATATATATATCAAAATAGGTGAAGTGGCACTCACTGAAAATACAAAGTTGTCTGCTGGGGTGTCCAAAATTCTAGAGAAACTTGTTTCCACAAGGTCCCATAGTATATCCAATGTTTAAAGAAGGCACTCACCAGACTGTAGTTGAAATGCAAAAAGGCGTTTATCAAGTTTCACATCAAAAAAATTAATGCATGGTTGGTCGACGTTTCGGTCCTAGCCGGACCTTCTTCCAGACCAGAGTATACAACCGTCACAATCACATATCTAGTGACCAACAAAGTGGAGCTATACATACCCAGCCAAAGCCCGCCCTGCATTCTATGAGCCAATAATAATGCTGCTTTAATTAGATATATCATAAATATGACACACATGATCCAGACACTGTGCTTATACATGTATATCCACAATCCATACTGCCAAACAAGTCGATTGTACCTGTATACGAAGCGCTATCCCTCTCCTCACAAGTGCATGTATCGTCGGTGGAACGCACGCCACTGGTGACCCGCATATGACTTCCGCCTCAGTGAACAGACCAGTCACTTCCGGACTCGCGGTCATTCACTGAGGTTACCGTGGAACGCATCGCGTGATTGACACGCAAGGCGCTTCCGCCTGCATGTGTGTTGTTGCTGGGAAGGGCAAGGAGCGCAACGAAATGGAGTAATTGGGAGAAAAAAATGACAACAGTAATAAACTGGAGGCATTGAGTGTCAAAAAATGATGTGTGCCACAACAAAAAAATAAACTAAAATGAAATAGAATTGCTGACTTAAATTGAGGCGGCTTAGAAAGGTATTAATAGCTCCACATTGTAAATACAATAATGCAATCAATGAAAATATTGATAAGAAAAATAATAACACACTAACACTTAACTATACTAACATAACTAACAATACTTTTAAAAAACATATAAATATATTTATGTGCTATGACTGAAAGGCTACATAGCCATGGTGAATACCCGTGAAATGCAAATAGTATAATGTATCCACATAAGTACGCATTCAAAGGGGAAATATGTATTTAAAGAAAAACACTGAGATGGTTCTGTTCATTCAGTCCCCTTGGTGATACAGTCCCCAGATAATGTATCCAGTATGCTTCTCTTTTTAATAGTAATGTGCCTCTATCACCTCCTCGTAGGGGTGGTGGGATCCAGTCGATCATCATATGCCGCAATGTGGTTACTTGATGTTTGAACTGTAAAAAATGGAGTGCTACAGGTTTATCCGTTTTTCCGCTGGTGAGTGCCAACTGTATTGAGGATCTGTGCTGGTTGATCCGTTCACGATAAGTTCTAATAGTTTTCCCCACATACATTTTCCCACAGGGGCATGTGAGATAGTAAACCACATGATCCATCAAACAGGTTAAGTGGTATCGCAATTCAATTTTAGTGCCATACAGTGGGTGACTGAAACAGCGTCCAGTTATCATAGCTCTGCAGGTCATGCATTTCAGGCATTTGAAGCAACCTGGGTTCACATTCAGCCATGTAGTACCAGAAGTCGCCAACGGTCGCATGGTGGGTCTCATCAGCATGTCCTTCAAATTGGCACCTCTTTGCACACTTAGCAGAGGTGGTCGGACACCGACCTTCTTGAACTTCGGATCAGTGCTGATCAAGGACCAGTTTTTCTTGATTGATCTTTCCACATTATGTAGGCCAGTATTGCAACTGGTCTTAAATATAATGCGATCGCGGGTCCTGTTTCTATTGCTGACCTTATTCACATGCAGTCTGCGAGCCTTAATCAAACATCTGTCAACCACCGTAGCTGTGTAGCCGCGTTCGATAAATCGCTGTCTGCACTCAAGCAGTTGTGTGTCGGCATTGGTCTCATTGGAATTATTTCTTAGAACTCTAAGAAATTGAGAAACTGGTAGATTTGATTTTAAACTATCTGGATGGTGACTAGAGGCCCATAACAAAGTGTTCCGATCCGTAGGCTTACGGTACAAGGTATATTCCAGTATTGATGGTATATCTGGGTTTTTGTATATCGTAATGTCCAGAAAGTTAATGCTAGACTCACTCACTGTTGCAATTAATTTAATTGGACTAGTCAAGGCATTCAGGGTATCCACCATGGTAAAAAACAGTTCGACGGAGCCCCGCCAAACGATGAAGAGATCATCAATGTATCTCTTGTAACATACAATGTGCTCTGCATAATTATGCAAGATGTTTTCGTGTTCATACTTTGCCATGTACAGATTGGCGAACCCCGGGGCTAAATTCGAACCCATAGCGGTGCCCGCCAACTGTACATAGTATTCATCCTGATATTGAAAATAGTTGCATTTAAGAACCAATCTGATCAAACTCAAGATAAATTCAATGGGTGGGCCCTCATACGGTCCCTTCACCAACGCCTCCCTCACAGCATCAATTCCCTCTTCATGTGGGATAACCGTGTATAATGATGTCACATCTAAAGTGACCAATACACAGGTAGATACATCATCAGTAATGAGAGCCAATGTCCTCAGGAGATCGCTTGTGTCTCGAATATAACTATCCATCGCCTTCACACAGGGTTGAAGAAAATGGTCAACAAACCTGGCCAATGGTTGTAATAGGGATCCTTGTGCCGATATTATCGGCCTCCCTGGTGGTATGCTTAAGGATTTGTGTACCTTAGGCAAGGTATAAATGATGGGGCAAATAGGATAGGCCACGGATAGATATTCAAAAACCTCATCATTGATCCACATGTGTCGTAATGCATGTAACAACAAATCATCAACCTCTTTCTTGAACCTAGGGGTTGGGTTATAGGGGATTTTAAGGTAAGTATTGTTATCAGATAGCTGTTTTCTGATCTCAGCATCATAGTCAACAAAGTCTTGGAGAACCACTGCTCCCCCCTTATCCGCATTCCTAATAACCAAATTAGTGTTGCGTTTGAGATCTCTCAACGCTTGCCACTCACTCTTGGTTAAATTAGAGTGTCCCTTATTATCATTGCTGTTTAGTGACACCTCGTTGTCAATCACTTGTAAAAAGGTTTTTAAACTCGCATTATTAGAGACAGGATCGAATTTACTGGTGTTTTTAAACTTACTAAATGATCGTAATTCAGGCTGTGATTGATTATTGATAAATTTATTATCAAAAAATTCTCTAAGTCGTAATTGGCGACCCATTTTATATCTTTGAATTGACCAATCAGAAGACTTAAAGTGGCAGGTGGGCACAAAAGATAAACCCTTACTTAGCAGGGAGGTTTCAGCCTCTGATAATACGTGGGTAGAGAGATTAAATATTAGGTTCGGGAACCTCTCCCTCCTCGTCCTCGTGGTTTTGAACCTCCCCCTCCGCGGGTGGGGTCGCCTGTGGTAGCTTTGGCTCTCCGAGCTCTGGTGCCCGGTCCTAAAAAAGAGGATGAGGCTCCCGACCCGGACGGTGGTACACTGTCTGTAAACTCAGAATCAGAAGAAGAGTATCCCTGTGGATAATTGAATCTTTGTTGCCTATGGTTATACCTGTTTTGTCGGTTACGTCGCCATCTGGTGGATTGATCATCCCCAGATAACCACTTGTATACCGAATGTTGCTGGTAATCAGTTTCCACAGTTTCCCATTTTTTCCTCTTGAATGCTAGCAAGTCAGAGCGGTATTTCTCAATTTGTGTTTTGATTTTATCTAACCAATTCTCTGACTTGTCAGCCTTCAAACTAGAGGAATGATTTTGTTCAAATGATTCAATTTCACTTTTTACTTTCTTAAGTTCCACCCCCACTTCTTCTACAACAAGTATAAGGAGATCAGAGGAACATTTGTTCAAGATTCCACACCATTTAACACAGAAAGATGGATTCTTTCTACCAATGGTGGGAATATTGGCAATTCTAAATCCTCTGGGGATCCTCTTTTTACGATAGTATTCGGACAGAAACTGTCCATGCAAAGTTAAATCTATTTCCCTTTTCTTTAATTTATTAAGTTTATGAAAAAGGTCAAGTGGTGTCCGAGCAGGTAATTGATCAAAGTCTGTCTGATTGAACAGAACTTTCTCAATATCATCATCAGTATAACTCACAAAAGCATTTTCTGCTTCACTTAAAGAATTTTCATCTAGTATGCCTCCGCTAAGAGACATCCTATTTCAGGAAGAAGTATGAACACTAGAGCACCAAGCGATTCAGTACACATAAAATAATTAAAATTAAAATAACCAATCTATGGTCAGGAATAGATACAGATTATTGACAGATTGAGTTGGTAAAACAGCACAAGACATAAAAATGTACACAAATCCACAAAAGAAGAAAAAATCAAACAAAGAAATGTCCCAATGTAAATGAAGGGTGCTCACTTAGAAGTATATCATATCGATATCGTCCAATATTTCAAAATAGGTGAAGTGGCACTCACTGAAAATACAAAGTTGTCTGCTGGGGTGTCCAAAATTCTAGAGAAACTTGTTTCCACAAGGTCCCATAGTATATCCAATGTTTAAAGAAGGCACTCACCAGACTGTAGTTGAAATGCAAAAAGGCGTTTATCAAGTTTCACATCTATGTACAGTTGGCGGGCACCGCTATGGGTTCGAATTTAGCCCCGGGGTTCGCCAATCTGTACATGGCAAAGTATAAACACGAAAACATCTTGCATAATTATGCAGAGCACATTGTATGTTACAAGAGATACATTGATGATCTCTTCATCGTTTGGCGGGGCTCCGTCGAACTGTTTTTTACCATGGTGGATACCCTGAATGCCTTGACTAGTCCAATTAAATTAATTGCAACAGTGAGTGAGTCTAGCATTAACTTTCTGGACATTACGATATACAAAAACCCAGATATACCATCAATACTGGAATATACCTTGTACCGTAAGCCTACGGATCGGAACACTTTGTTATGGGCCTCTAGTCACCATCCAGATAGTTTAAAATCAAATCTACCAGTTTCTCAATTTCTTAGAGTTCTAAGAAATAATTCCAATGAGACCAATGCCGACACACAACTGCTTGAGTGCAGACAGCGATTTATCGAACGCGGCTACACAGCTACGGTGGTTGACAGATGTTTGATTAAGGCTCGCAGACTGCATGTGAATAAGGTCAGCAATAGAAACAGGACCCGCGATCGCATTATATTTAAGACCAGTTGCAATACTGGCCTACATAATGTGGAAAGATCAATCAAGAAAAACTGGTCCTTGATCAGCACTGATCCGAAGTTCAAGAAGGTCGGTGTCCGACCACCTCTGCTAAGTGTGCAAAGAGGTGCCAATTTGAAGGACATGCTGATGAGACCCACCATGCGACCGTTGGCGACTTCTGGTACTACATGGCTGAATGTGAACCCAGGTTGCTTCAAATGCCTGAAATGCATGACCTGCAGAGCTATGATAACTGGACGCTGTTTCAGTCACCCACTGTATGGCACTAAAATTGAATTGCGATACCACTTAACCTGTTTGATGGATCATGTGGTTTACTATCTCACATGCCCCTGTGGGAAAATGTATGTGGGGAAAACTATTAGAACTTATCGTGAACGGATCAACCAGCACAGATCCTCAATACAGTTGGCACTCACCAGCGGAAAAACGGATAAACCTGTAGCACTCCATTTTTTACAGTTCAAACATCAAGTAACCACATTGCGGCATATGATGATCGACTGGATCCCACCACCCCTACGAGGAGGTGATAGAGGCACATTACTATTAAAAAGAGAAGCATACTGGATACATTATCTGGGGACTGTATCACCAAGGGGACTGAATGAACAGAACCATCTCAGTGTTTTTCTTTAAATACATATTTCCCCTTTGAATGCGTACTTATGTGGATACATTATACTATTTGCATTTCACGGGTATTCACCATGGCTATGTAGCCTTTCAGTCATAGCACATAAATATATTTATATGTTTTTTAAAAGTATTGTTAGTTATGTTAGTATAGTTAAGTGTTAGTGTGTTATTATTTTTCTTATCAATATTTTCATTGATTGCATTATTGTATTTACAATGTGGAGCTATTAATACCTTTCTAAGCCGCCTCAATTTAAGTCAGCAATTCTATTTCATTTTAGTTTATTTTTTTGTTGTGGCACACATCATTTTTTGACACTCAATGCCTCCAGTTTATTACTGTTGTCATTTTTTTCTCCCAATTACTCCATTTCGTTGCGCTCCTTGCCCTTCCCAGCAACAACACACATGCAGGCGGAAGCGCCTTGCGTGTCAATCACGCGATGCGTTCCACGGTAACCTCAGTGAATGACCGCGAGTCCGGAAGTGACTGGTCTGTTCACTGAGGCGGAAGTCATATGCGGGTCACCAGTGGCGTGCGTTCCACCGACGATACATGCACTTGTGAGGAGAGGGATAGCGCTTCGTATACAGGTACAATCGACTTGTTTGGCAGTATGGATTGTGGATATACATGTATAAGCACAGTGTCTGGATCATGTGTGTCATATTTATGATATATCTAATTAAAGCAGCATTATTATTGGCTCATAGAATGCAGGGCGGGCTTTGGCTGGGTATGTATAGCTCCACTTTGTTGGTCACTAGATATGTGATTGTGACGGTTGTATACTCTGGTCTGGAAGAAGGTCCGGCTAGGACCGAAACGTCGACCAACCATGCATTAATTTTTTTGATGTGAAACTTGATAAACGCCTTTTTGCATTTCAACTACAGTCTGGTGAGTGCCTTCTTTAAACATTGGATATATATATATATATATATATACAATTCTACTATATGTAGAACAAAAGGCATTCTCCAGATTTGTTCATACTAATGTCTTACAGCTATACAGGTTGAGTATCCCATATCCAAATATTCCGAAATACGGAATATTCCGAAATACGGAATTTTTTGAGTGAGAGTGAGATAGTGAAACCTTTGTTTTTTGATGGCTCAATGTACACAAACTTTGTTTAATACACAAAGTTATTAAAATATTGTATTAAATGACCTTCAGGCTGTGTGTATAAGGTGTATATGAAACATAAATGAATTCTGTGCTTAGATTTAGGTCCTATCACCATGATATCTCATTATGGTATGCAATTATTCCAAAATACGAAAAAATCTGATATCCAAATTACCTCTGGTCCCAAGCATTTTGGATAAGGGATACTCAACCTGTATTAGCATACCTTTGCGATAATGTTTCGATTCCAGGGGAATCTTTATCAAGGCTTCATCATCATGTTCTATAATACTGAAACAAGGGCAAGAAAGTACACTGTAATCACATTTTCTCTAACGTCCTAGAGGATGCTGGGACTCCGTAAGGACCATGGGGATAGACGGGCTCCGCTGGAGACATGGGCACTTTAAGAAAGACTTTGGATATGGGTGTGCACTGGCTCCTCCCTCTATGCCCCTCCACCAGACCTCAGTTTGATACTGTGCCCAGTGGAGACTGGGTGCTTTCAGGGAGCTCTCCTGAGTTTCCTGTAAAAGAAAGTATTTTAGTTAGGTTTTTTATTTTCAGGGAACCTGCTGGCAACAGACTCCCTGCATCGAGGGACTGATGAGAGAGAAACAGACCCACTTCTCTGAGTTTCAGGGCTCTTTTTCTTAGGCTACTGGACACCATTAGCTCCAGAGGGATCGGTACGCAGGTCTCACCCTCGCCGTCCGTCCCAGAGCCGCGCCGCCGTCCTCCTCGCAGAGCCGGAAGAATGAAGCCAGGTGAGTATGTGAGGAAAAGACTTCAGAGGCGGCAGAAGAAATGATCTTCATAAGAGGTAACGCACAGCAGTGAAGCGGTGCGCCATTGCTCCCATTCACCTCACACACTCCGGTCACTGTAAGGGTGCAGGGCGCAGGGGGGGGCGCCCTGGGCAGCAATAAACACCTCAGGTGGCAAATGCACATATATACATGTACAGCTGGGCACTGTACATGTATAAAAAGAGCCCCCGCCATGTTATTTGTAAATTTGAGCGGGACAGAAGCCCGCCGCCGAGGGGGCGGGGCTTCTCCCTCAGCACTCACCAGCGCCATTTTTTCTCCACAGCACCGCTGAGAGGAAGCTCCCTGGACTCTCCCCTGCTTAACACACGGTGAAAGAGGGTTTTAAAGTAGAGGGGGGGCACATAATTGGCGCATATACATTATACATAAGCGCTACTGGGTAAACATTCTGTGTTTTTTCCTGGGTCATATAGCGCTGGGGTGTGTGCCGACATACTCTCTCTCTGTCTCTCCAAAGGGCCTGGTGGGGAACCTGTCTTCAGAAAAGAGCTTCCCTGTGTGTGTGTGGTGTGTCGGTACGCGTGTGTCGACATGTCTGAGGTTGAAGGCTCACCTAAGGAGGAGGGGGAGTGTATGAATAATAGGTCTCCGTCTGCAGCGCCGACACCTGACTGGATGGATATGTGGAATGTTTTAAGTGCTAATGTTAATTTATTGCACAAAAGATTAGACAAAGCTGAAGTTAGGGTACAGTCAGGGAGTCAACCCCTGTCTGTCCCTATGTCGCCGGGACCTTCGGGGTCTCAGAAGCGCCCACTATCCCAAATAGTTGACACAGATACCGACACGGATTCAGACTCCAGTGTCGACTACGATGATGCAAAATTGCAGCCAAGGGTGGCTAAATGTATTCGATATATGATTATCGCAATTAAAGATGTTTTGCATATTGCTGAGGAACCCCCTGTCCCTGACACGAGGGTACACATGTATAAGGGAAAGAAACCTGAGGTCACCTTTCCCTCCTCACATGAGCTGAACGAATTATGTGAGAAAGCTTGGGAATCTCCAGACAAAAAACTGCAGATTCCCAAAAGGATTCTAACAGCGTATCCTTTCCCGTCACAGGACAGAATACGGTGGGAATCATCCCCTAGGGTAGACAAAGCTTTGACACGCTTATCAAAAAAGATAGCGCTCCCGTCCCAAGATACGGCTACCCTCAAGGATCCTGCTGACCGCAAGCAGGAGGTTACCTTGAAGTCCATTTACACTCATTCTGGTACGTTGCTCAGACCGGCAATTGCGTTGGCCTGGGTTTGTAGTGCTGTAGCAGCATGGACAGATTCTTTATCAGCGGATATTGAGACCCTTGATAAGGATACCATTTTAATGACCCTAGGGCATATAAAAGATGCTGTCTTATATATGAGGGATGCTCAAAGAGACATTAGTTTACTGGGTTCCAGAATAAACGCGATGTCCATTTCTGCTAGGCGAGTCTTATGGACCAGACAGTGGACGGGGGATGCCGACTCAAAGAGGCATATGGAGTTTTTTCCGTACACGGGTGAGGAATTGTTTGGAGAGGGCCTCTCGGACCTCGTCTCCACAGCTACGGCAGGTAAATCGAATTTTTTGCCTTATGTTCCCTCACAATCTAAGAAAGCGCCTCATTATCAAATGCAGTCCTTTCATTCCAATAAAAGCAAAAGAGTACGTGGATCGTCCTTTCTTGCCAGGTTGCTAGTTCCCAGGAACAGAAGTCCTCCCCGGCCTCTGCAAAATCCACCGCATGACGCTGGGGCTCCCCTGAGGGAGTCCGCTCCAGTGGGGGCACGTCTTCGACTTTTCAGCCACATCTGGGTTCAATCACAGGTGGATCCCTGGGCAATGGAAATTGTTTCCCAGGGATACAGGCTGGAATTCGAAGAGGTGCCTCCTCGCCGGTTTTTCAAATCGGCGCTACCATCTTCTCCCCTGGAAAGGGAGATAGTGTTACAGGCGATTCAAAAATTGTGTCTTCAACAAGTGGTGGCCGAGGTTCCTCTGCTTCAGAGGGGGAAGGGGTACTACTCAACCCTGTTTGTGGTCCCGAAACCGGACGGTTCGGTCAGACCCATTTTGAATTTAAAATCCCTGAACCTTTACTTAAAACGGTTCAAGTTCAAGATGGAATTGCTCAGAGCGGTCATCGCCAGCCTGGAAGGGGGGGATTTTATGGTATCGCTGGACATAAAGGATGCATACCTGCATGTTCCCATATATCCTCCTCATCAGGCGTACCTGAGATTTGCGATACAGGATTGTCATTATCAATTTCAGACGTTGCCGTTTGGGCTTTCCACGGCCCAGAGAATTTTCACCAAGGTAATGGCGGAAATGATGGTGCTCCTGCGAAAGCAGATTGTCACAATTATCCTGTACTTGAACGATCTCCACATAAAAGCGAGATCACGGGAGAAGTTGCTGAGCAGCGTATCCCTTTCACTGAAGGTGTTACAGCGACACGGCTGGATTCTCAATATTCCAAAGTCGCAGCTGGATCCTACGACTCGCTTGTCCTTCTTGGGCATGATTCTGGACACAGACCAGAAAAGGGTTTTTCTTCCGGAAAGAAAAAGCGCAGGAACTCATGACTCTAGTCAAGAACCTGTTGAAGCCGAAACAAATGTCAGTGCATTATTGCACTCAAGTCCTGGGAAAAATGGTGGCGACATACGAAGCCATTCCCTTCGGCAGGTTCCATGCAAGGACTTTCCAGTGGGACCTATTGGACAAATGGTCCGGGTCACATCTGCACATGCATCAGCGGATCACCCTGTCCCCCAGGGCCAGGGTTTCTCTCCTGTGGTGGCTGCAGAGTGCTCACCTTCTAGAGGGCCGCAGGTTCGGCATTCAGGATTGGATCCTGGTGACCACGGACGCGAGCCTCCGCGGTTGGGGAGCAGTCACACAGGGAAGAAATTTCCAAGGCCTTTGGTCAAGTCAAGAGACTTGTCTTCACATCAACGTCCTGGAACTGAGGGCCATATTCAACGCCCTACGTCAAGCGGAGACCTTACTTCGCGACCGACTGGTGCTGATTCAGTCGGACAACGTCACCGCAGTAGCTCATGTAAACCGCCAAGGCGGCACAAGGAGCATAGTGGCGATGGCGGAAGCCACCAGAATTCTTCACTGGGCGGAGAATCATGTAAGTGCACTGTCAGCAGTGTTCATTCTGGGAGTGGACAACTGGGAAGCAGACTTCCTCAGCCGACACGACCTGCATCCAGGAGAGTGGGGACTTCATCAGGAAGTCTTCGCACAGATTGCAAGCCGGTGGGGATTGCCCCAAATAGACATGATGGTGTCCTGTCTCAACAAAAAGCTACAAAGGTATTGCGCCAGGTCAAGAGATCCTCAGGAGGTAGCTGTGGATGCCCTAGTGACACCGTGGGTGTTCCAGTCGGTCTATGTATTTCCTCCTCTCCCTCTTATACCCAGGGTGTTGAGAATAATAAGAAAAAGAGGAGTGAGAACAATACTCATTGTTCCAGGTTGGCCAAGAAGGACCTGGTATCCGGATCTGCAGGAAATGCTCACAGAAGATCCGTGGCCTCTTCCTCTAAGACAGGACCTGTTGCAACAGGGTCCCTGTCTGTTCCAAGACTTACCGCGGCTGTGTTTGACGGCATGGCGGTTGAACGCCGGATCCTAGCAGAAAAAGGTATTCCGGATGAGGTCATTCCTGTGCTAATAAAGCCTAGGAAGGACGTGACATCTAAACATTATCACCGAATATGGCGAAAATATGTTTCTTGGTGTGAGGCCAGGAATGCTCCTACGGAAGAATTCCATCTAGGCCGTTTTCTTCACTTCCTTCAAACTGGAGTAAATTTGGGCCTAAAATTAGGCTCCATTAAAGTTCAGATTTCGGCCTTATCCATTTTCTTTCAAAAGGAATTGGCCTCTCTGCCTGAAGTACAGACTTTTGTGAAGGGAGTACTGCATATTCAGCCTCCTTTTGTGCCTTCGGTGGCGCCTTGGGACCTTAACGTGGTGTTAAGTTTTCTTAAGTCACATTGGTTTGAACCACTTAAAACAGTGGAGTTGAAATATCTCACTTGGAAGGTGGTCATGTTGTTAGCCTTGGCTTCGGCTAGGCGAGTTTCGGAATTGGCGGCTTTATCACGTAAAAGCCCCTATCTGGTTTTCCATATGGATAGAGCGGAATTGCGGACCCGTCCTCAATTCCTACCTAAGGTGGTCTTATCCTTTCATATGAACCAACCTATTGTCGTGCCTGTGGCTACACGGGACTTGGAGGATTCCGAGTCCCTTGATGTGGTCAGGGCCAGAACGGCTAGGATCAGAAAAACAGAAGCACTGTTTGTCCTATATACAGCCAACAAGGTTGGCGGCCCTGCTTCAAAGCAGACTATTGATCGCTGGATCTGTAACACGATTCAGCAGGCGAATTCTACGGCACGTTTGCCGTTACCAAAATCGGTTAAGGCCTATTCCACTAGGAAGGTGGGCTCGTCTTGGGCGGCTGCCCGAGGGGTCTCGGCACTGCAACTATGCCGAGCTGCTACTTGGTCGGGGTCATACAACTTTGCAAAGTTCTATAAGTTTGATACCCTGGCTGAGGAGGACCTCCTGTTTGCTCAATCGGTGCTGCAGAGTCATCCGCACTCTCCCGCCCGTTTGGGAGCTTTGGTATAATCCCCATGGTCCTTACGGAGTCCCAGCATCCTCTAGGACGTTAGAGAAAATAAGATTTTAAACCTACCGGTAAATCTTTTTCTCGTAGTCCGTAGACGATGCTGTGCGCCATCCCAAGTGCGGACTATTTCTGCAAGACTTGTATATAGTTATTGCTTTCATAAGGGTTCTGTTATAGTTTCGTCGGTTATGGACCGATGATATGTTGTTGTTCATACTGTTAACTAGATTGTATATCACAGGTTATACAGTGTGATTGGTGTGGCTGGTATGAATCTTGCCCTTAGATTAACTAAAATCCTTTCCTCGTACTGTCCGTCTCCTCTGGGCACAGTTTCTCTAACTGAGGTCTGGAGGAGGGGAATAGAGCGAGGAGCCAGTGCACACCCAGATCCAAAGTCTTTCTTAAAGTGCCCATGTCTCCTGCGGAGCCCGTCTATCCCCATGGTCCTTACGGAGTCCCAGCATCCTCTACGGACTACGAGAAAAATATTTACCGGTAGGTTTAAAATCTTATTTTCTCTATCGTCCTAAGTGGATGCTGGGGTTCCTGAAAGGACCATGGGGAATAGCGGCTCCGCAGGAGACAGGGCACAAAAGTAAAGCTTTTACAGGTCAGGTGGTGTGTACTGGCTCCTCCCCCTATGACCCTCCTCCAGACTCCAGTTAGATTTTTGTGCCCGGCCGAGAAGGGTGCAATTCTAGGTGGCTCTCATAAAGAGCTGCTTAGAGAGTTTAGCTTAGGTTTTTTATTTTACAGTGATTCCTGCTGGCAACAGGATCACTGCAACGAGGGACAGAGGGGAGAAGAAGTGAACTCACCTGCGTGCAGGATGGATTGGCTTCTTGGCTACTGGACATGAAGCTCCAGAGGGACGATCACAGGTACAGCCTGGATGGTCACCGGAGCCACGCCGCCGGCCCCCTCACAGATGCTGAAGCAAGAAGAGGTCCAGAATCGGCGGCTGAAGACTCCTGCAGTCTTCTTAAGGTAGCGCACAGCACTGCAGCTGTGCGCCATTTTCCTCTCAGCACACTTCACACGGCAGTCACTGAGGGTGCAGGGCGCTGGGGGGGGGCGCCCTGGGAGGCAAATGAAAACCTTTAAAAAGGCTAAAAATACCTCACATATAGCCCCAGAGGCTATATGGAGATATTTACCCCTGCCTAAATGTACTAAATAGCGGGAGACGAGCCCGCCGAAAAAGGGGCGGGGCCTATCTCCTCAGCACACGGCGCCATTTTCTGTCACAGCTCCGCTGGTCAGGAAGGCTCCCAGGTCTCTCCCCTGCACTGCACTACAGAAACAGGGTATAACAGAGAGGGGGGGCAAAATAAATGGCAATATATTAATATAAAAGCAGCTATAAGGGAGCACTTAATCATAAGGCTATCCCTGTCATATATAGCGCTTTTTGGTGTGTGCTGGCAGACTCTCCCTCTGTCTCCCCAAAGGGCTAGTGGGTCCTGTCTTCGTATAGAGCATTCCCTGTGTGTCTGCTGTGTGTCGGTACGTGTGTGTCGACATGTATGAGGACGTTATTGGTGTGGAGGCGGAGCAATTGCCAAATATGAGGATGTCACCTCCTAGGGGGTCGACACCAGAATGGATGCCTTTATTTGTGGAATTACGGGATAGCGTCAACTCGCTTAAGCAGTCGTTTGCCGACATGAGGCGGCCGGACACTCAATTAGTGCCTGTCCAGGCGCCTCAAACACCGTCAGGGGCTGTAAAACGCCCCTTGCCTCAGTCGGTCGACACAGACCCAGACACAGGCACTGATTCCGGTGGTGAAGGTGACGAATCAACCGTATTTTCCAGTAGGGCCACACGTTATATGATTTTGGCAATAAAGGAGATGTTACATTTAGCTGATACTACAGGTACCACTAAACAGGGTATTATGTGGGGTGTAAAAAAACTACCAGTAGTTTTTACCGAATCAGAAGAATTAAATGACGTGTGTGATGAAGCGTGGGGTGCCCCGATAAAAAACTGCTAATTTCAAAGAAGTTATTGGCTTTATACCCTTTCCCGCCAGAGGTTAGGGAGCGCTGGGAAACACCTCCTAGGGTGGACAAAGCGCTAACACGCTTATCAAAACAAGTGGCGTTACCCTCTCCTGAGACGGCCGCACTTAAAGATCCATCAGATAGGAGGATGGAAAATATCCAAAAAGGTATATACACACATGCAGGTGTTATACTACGACCAGCTATTGCGACTGCCTGGATGTGCAGTGCTGGGGTAGTTTGGTCAGAGTCCCTGATCGAAAATATTGATACCCTGGACAGGGACAATATTTTACTGTCGTTAGAACAAATAAAGGATGCATTTCTTTATATGCGTGATGCACAGAGAGATATCTGCACACTGGCATCACGGGTAAGTGCTATGTCCGTTTCGGCCAGAAGAGCTTTATGGACACGACAGTGGACAGGCGATGCGTAGAGGAGTTATTTGGGGTCGGTCTATCGGATTTGGTGGCCACGGCTACGGCCGGGAAATCCACCTTTCTACCTCAAGTCACTCCCCAACAGAAAAAGGCACCGACTTTTCAACCGCAGCCCTTTCGTTCCTTTAAAAATAAGAGAGCAAAGGGCTATTCATATCTGCCACGAGGCAGAGGACGAGGGAAGAGACAGCAACAGGCAGCTCCTTCCCAGGAACAGAAGCCCTCCCCGGCTTCTACAAAAGCCTCAGCATGACGCTGGGGCTTCGCAAGCGGACTCGGGGGCGGTAGGCGGTCGTCTCAAGAATTACAGCGCGCAGTGGGCTCACTCGCAGGTAAATCCCTGGATCCTGCAGATAATATCTCAGGGGTACAGGTTGAAATTAGAGACAGAGCCACCTCGCCGTTTCCTGAAGTCTGCTTTACCAACGTCCCCCTCAGGAAGGGAGACGGTTTTGGAAGCCATTCACAAGCTGTATTCTCAGCAGGTGATAGTCAAGGTACCTCTTCTACAACAAGGGAAGGGGTATTATTCCACTCTTTTTGTGGTACCGAAGCCGGATGGCTCGGTAAGGCCTATTCTAAATCTGAAGTCCTTGAACCTGTACATAAAGAAGTTCAAGTTCAAGATGGAGTCACTCAGAGCAGTGATAGCGAACCTGGAAGAAGGGGACTTTATGGTATCCTTGGACATCAAGGATGCGTATCTCCACGTTCCAATTACCCCTCACACAGGGGTACCTCAGGTTCGTTGTACAAAACTGTCACTATCAGTTTCAGACGCTGCCGTTTGGTTTGTCCACGGCACCTCGGGTCTTTACAAAGGTAATGGCCGAGATAATATTTCTTCTTCGAAGAAAAGGCGTATTAATTATCCCATACTTGGACGATCTCCTAATAAGGGCAAGGTCCAGAGAACAGCTAGAGATGGGTTTAGCACTATCTCAAGAGGTGCTAAAGCAGCACGGATGGATTCTGAATATTCCAAAATCCCAATTAATGCCGACAACTCGTCTGCTGTTCCTGGGGATGATTCTGGACACAGTTCAGAAAAAGGTTTTTCTTTCCGAAGAAAAAGCCAAGGAGTTATCTGACCTGGTCAGGAACCTCCTAAAACCAGGAAAGGTGTCTGTACATCAATGCACAAGAGTCCTGGGAAAAAATGGTAGCTTCTTACGAAGCAATCCCTTTCGGCAGATTCCATGCAAAGGGATCTGTTGGACAAATGGTCAGGGTCGCATCTTCAGATGCACCTGCGGATAACCCTGTCGCCGAGGACAAGGGTATCCCTTCTGTGGTGGTTGCAGGAGGCTCATCTATTGGAGGGCCGCAGATTCGGCATGCAGGATTGGATCCTGGTGACCACGGATGCCAGCCTGAGAGGCTGGGGAGCAGTCACACAGGGAAGAAATTTCCAGGGAGTGTGGTCGAGCCTGAAAAAGTCTCTTCACATAAGCATTCTGGAACTAAGAGCAATCTACAATGCTCTAAGCCAGGCGGAACCTCTGCTTCAAGGAAGACCGGTGTTGATCCAGTCGGACAACATCACGGCAGTCGCCCATGTAAACAGACAGGGCGGCACAAGAAGCAGGAGGGCAATGGCAGAAGCTGCCAGGATCCTTCGCTGGGCGGAGAATCACGTGATAGCACTGTCAGCAGTATTCATCCCGGGCGTGGACAACTGGGAAGCAGACTTCCTCAGCAGACACGACTTTCACCCGGGAGAGTGGGGACTTCATCCAGAAGTTTTCCACATGCTATTAAACCGTTGGGTAAAACCAATGGTGGACATGATGGCGTCTCGCCTCAACAAAACACTGGACAGGTATTGCGCCAGGTCAAGAGATCCGCAGGCAATAGCTGTGGACGCGCTGGTAACACCTTGGGTGTACCAGTCGGTATATGTGTTTCCTCCTCTGCCTCTCATACCAAAGGTATTGAGGATTATACGGCAAAGAGGAGTAAGACTAGTGGCTCCGGATTGGCCAAGAAGGACTTGGTACCCGGAACTTCAAGAGATGGTCACGGACGATCCGTGGCCTCTACTTCTGAGAAGGGACCTGCTTCAGCAGGGTCCTTGTCTTTTTTAAGACTTACCGCGGCTGCGTTTGACGGCATGGCGTTTGAATGCCAGATCCTAAAAGGAAAAGGCATTCCAGAAGAAGTCATTCCTACCTTGATAAAGGCAAGGAAGGAAGTCACCGCGAAGCATTATCGCCGTATTTGGCGAAAATATGTTGAGTGGTGCGAGCAGAGGAGTGCTCCGATGGAGGAATTTCAACTGGGTCGTTTTCCTACATTTCCTGCAATCAGGATTGTCTATGGGTCTCAAATTGGGATCTATTAAGGTTCAAATTTCGGCCCTATCAATATTCTTCCAAAAAGAATTGGCCTCAGTCCCTGAGGTCCAGATTTTATCAAAGGAGTACTGCATATACAGCCTCCTGTGGTGCCTAAGGTGGCACCGTGGGATCTAAATGTAGTTTTAGATTTCCTCAAATCCAATTGGTTTGAACCACTAAAGAATGTGGATTTGAAATATCTCACATGGAAAGTGACTATGTTACTGGCCCTGGCTTCGGCCGGGAGAGTATCTGAACTGGCGGCTTTGTTTTATAAAAGCCCTTATTTAATTTTCCATTCGACATAGGGCAGAGCTGCGGACGCGTCCGCATTTTCTCCCTAAGGTGGTATCAGCGTTTCACCTGAACCAGCCTATTGTAGTGCCTGCGGCTACAGACGACTTGAAGGACTCCAAGTTGTTGGACGTTGTCAGAGCCTTAAAAATATACATTTAAAGGACGGCTGGAGTCAGAAAATCTGACTCGCTGTTTATACTGTATGCACCCAACAAGTTGGGTGCACCTGCTTCTAAGCAGTCGATTGCTCGTTGGATTTGTAACAAAATTCAACTTGCACATTCTGTGGCAGGCCTGCCACAGCCTAAATCTGTTAAGGCCCATTCCGCAAGGAAGGTGGGCTCATCTTGGGCGGCTGCCCGAGGGGTCTCGGCATTACAACTCTGCCGAGCAGCTACGTGGTCAGGGGAGAACACGTTTGTAAATTTTTACAAAATTGATACCCTGGCAAAGGAGGACCTGGAGTTCTCTCATTCGGTGCTGCAGAGTCATCCGCACTCTCCCGCCCGTTTGGGAGCTTTGGTATAATCCCCATGGTCCTTTCAGGAACCCCAGCATCCACTTAGGACGATAGAGAAAATAAGAATTTACTTACCGATAATTCTATTTCTCGGAGTCCGTAGTGGATGCTGGGCGCCCATCCCAAGTGCGGATTATCTGCAATACTTGTACATAGTTATTGTTAACTAATTCGGGTTATTGTTTAGGAAGCCATCTTTCAGAGGCTCCTCTGTTATCATACTGTTAACTGGGTTTAGATCACAAGTTGTACGGTGTGATTGGTGTGGCTGGTATGAGTCTTACCCGGGATTCAAAATCCTCCCTTATTGTGTACGCTCGTCCGGGCACAGTACCTAACTGGAGTCTGGAGGAGGGTCATAGGGGGAGGAGCCAGTACACACCACCTGACCTGTAAAAGCTTTACTTTTGTGCCCTGTCTCCTGCGGAGCCGCTATTCCCCATGGTCCTTTCAGGAACCCCAGCATCCACTACGGACTCCGAGAAATAGAATTATCGGTAAGTAAATTCTTATTATGTCTCCCTTCGAGTAGACTATTATTTATTTATTATTACCAGTTATTTATATAGCGCACACATATTCCGCAGCACTGTACAGAGAATATTTGCCCATTCACATCAGTCCCTACCCCAGTGGAGCTTACATTCTATATTCCCTACCACATGTACACAGACACATTCATACTAGTGTTAATTTTGTTGGGAGCCAATTAACCTACCAGTATATTTTTGGATTGTGGGAGGAAACCGGAGTACCCAGAGGAAACCCACGCAAGTACGGGGAGAATATACAAACTCCGCACAGTTAGGGCCATGGTGGGAATCGAACCCATGACCTCAGTGCTGTGAGGCAGTAATGCTAACTATTACACCATCCGTACTGCCCCAAAAACGATCAAATTAATTCATATATACAATAGTTTTTACATTGGATAATTATCATGGTACAGTGCTGCAGAGGGGTGCGTTCATCATCCCGGCTGCCTGGATGTTGCCAGTCTTGTGACCGACCCCGGAATCCCAACTTCACTCAGGAGACGGTGTTGGGTCACTGACAGCTGATATCCCGAGGGTGACTATCAGGGTCATGGTTAGGGCCCAGTGGGAAGGAAGGGGGGGGATTAAGCACTAGGGGGGCTGGTTAGCCCTAGCTCCCCCCCCCCCCTCCCCCATGTGACTGCCGGCATCCCAACCGCCGGGATTTCGTATGTATTCCGATGCAGGTGTTCGTTCATTTGTAAGTGGCACACTCAGGGATTTATACTATACTGTATGTATACCATATGTGTCCAATGCTATGCTAGAAGTTGTACATATTTCTATATATATATATATATATATATATGTACATACATACTTGTCTTTAAGATGGGATATTCTCACTCTTCTGGCAAAAATAGCATAATATTGCAGCAAAAGGCTGTGCAGGCTCTATGTAAATAGTATATCTAATACTAGTGAATGTAGTACATAATCATATACAGGTTGAGTATCCCTTATCCAAAATGCTTGGGACCAGAGGAATTTTGGATATCGGATTTTTCCGTATTTTGGAATAATTGCATACCATAATGAGATATCATGGTGATGGGACCTAAATCTAAGCACAGAATGCATTTATGTTACATATACACCTTATACACACAGCCTGAAGGTCATTTTAGCCAATATTTTTTATAACTTTGTGCATTACACAAAGTGTGTGTACATTCACACAATTCATTTATGTTTCATATACACCTTATACATACAGACTGAAGGTCGTTTAATACAATATTTTTAATAACTTTGAGTATTAAACAAAGTTTGTGTACACTGAGCCATCAAAAAACAAAGGTTTCACTATCTCAGTCTTACTCAAAAAAGTCCGTATTTCGGAATATTCCGTATTTCGGAATATTTGGATATGGGATACTCAACCTGTATAAGCTTTTGTGGTTCACATGAAAAAAATTATATATTATAATACATATTGGCATAGCAACAGTACTCACATATAAATAATACAAATGTATGTTTTTGCAAATATCAGCTTTAAAAGGAGTCATAAAAAACACATATAATCATTGGCTATATGCAGATAATTATATGTGAGTACTGTTACTAGTATAGCATTGGACACATATGGTGTACATATCATACTTGCCTACTTTTAAAAAAGCATTTCAGGGAGATGTAAAAGTAACACCTATCGGCGCGGACGTGCACTGCTAAATCGGAGAGGCGCGTCATAAACATGACTTACATCCAACTGTAAATGAGCCCCACAGTTAGTAAGATCTACTTGTTGAAGAAAATCACTGATATTTGCAGGATTTGTTTGTGTATTGTGTTTACAAAAGGTCCCATATACTGTAAGTGGCCATGAGAAACCTTATTTAAAATGTATATAGCCGTAGGGATCAGTGCACCTTATAACCAGTGCAGGGAAATGGTACTGATGAGCCCATTTGAATGTATATGTCTCTGATTTCTTCCCCCCCAAGAATGTAATAGCTACATAATGGGGATGAGGTGCAATCAGGGAGATTGCTGGTCTATTCAGGGAGTGAGGGAGATTGCTGCTATTTCAGGGAGTCTCCTGTAGAATGAGGGAGGGTAAGCACCTATGATATATATAGTATAAATCCCTGAGTGGGCCACTTACATATTAGTTAAAACAAGTAGCAGTATTCTGTACCATGATATACATACACTGTATTGGAATTGCTAATTATCCATTGTGGAAACCACTGTATACAGTATATGTATTAATTAGATCATTTTCGTAGTTTACTCAGAGGGACCTGGGAGACATATTGTGCTTAAACTGTACTTTCTTGCCTTTGTTGCAGTATAATTGTATATGATAATGAAGCCTTAATTTATATTCCCCTGGAATTGAAACGTCGTAGTAAAGGCATGCTAATAAAACTATAGGACATTTGTATTAAAAAATCGGGAGAATGCTTTTTGCTCTACATATAGTAGATCGAAATATATATCTATAGGACTTCCAAAAGGTGGAAATCCCTAAAGATGCACCCCAGTGATTTACCTACTAAATGACGTGAGTGCAAGACCAATATATATATATATATATATATATATATATATATATATATATATATAATCTCTCTATCCATAGATTGGCAAAGGAAGAGTAGAATTTTTAACCTTGGTGGAACCAAATGTTTCTCCATGAACTTTGTTCATCCAAATCCTTGCCAGAGTTTTCCACATTTCTACACCCAGCCATAGGGCGCAAAGGAGCAAGTCATGGACACAAAACAATAGTGCTTAGGTATACTCTCAAGGGGGACGGGGTTGATCTGTTTTCTAACGGGCTTTATATTAAAAAAAGAGATAAAATTGTAATGAGCTGATGGTAAAAGTATGAAGACCAGAAAATTTCCCAAGTCAAACTGCAATATACATTTTATTTACTATCAACGGAGACGTCAGTAAAAAAAGAACATTGTTTAATGCAGAACAAAGTAAGAATAGCATTACCGAGATACCTAAAAGAGTTGAGACAAAATGCTATTTTTAATGTCAGCTTTAAAGAATGCCATATACAGATGTGTCCTCCTACATCTAGCCTCAATACGTGACGCAGCGCAGGATGCCTGGCAGGAGTGAGTCGCCAGGTCCCGTGCATCTCTGCTAGCATTGGGCGTCTTTTCCTGCTGAAAATGTCTGAGTCGCAGTGCATTGTGACTAGGGAGCACCAGGAGACTGTTCTGATTAATTTGATGTGTAAAACTTTGATATCTATGTGCGACTGAGTCTGTATATGAAGCATTATGGAACTTGGCATGAAAAAAGCCCTGGCTGCTGCATTGTAGTATTTCATATACAGATTCAGAGACTCAGTCGCACACAGATATACTGATATCACTTTAATTGTTGCAATCTCCTCTTGCGTCATAGTTTCATTGCACTGCATCTAAGAGGTATTTTTAGAGAAAAAACCCCCTACAAAACCAAATGCCCGGGGGCCTTGCGAGCAGAGGGGGGATGTTTGGCATTTGATTACAGTTCATGTGTGAGTGAGAGAAGAACATTAAGGACATGCTTAGACCCAGCAGGTAATGAGCACAGCGGATAACACTGGAAATGTGCATAAAAAATAGGATGCTTTCTTCCAGGTTCATTCCCACCATTCTGTTCTAACAGTTTGTTGCCTACTCTCATGCGTCACCGAGCGCTCCTAATACAGTAGTTTGTACCGGCAAAAGTGGAACGCATGGAAAACGTGTTAAACAAACATCACTTCAAAACATGTAAAGCATCTGTATAACATCATGGGCCAAATGTAGTTTTTTTTAAAAGTGGCAATCATTTACACAGCAAGATCAATCTGGTTTTGCAGTGTAAATGATTGCCACTTTAAAAAAAAAACTGAAAAACCTTACCAAATCTCTCACTTTCTGGAACTCTCACTCTAGTACATTTAGCCCCATGGGTTTTTCAAATCCGCAGATGAGTGTCAGCCTTGATCTATAGTTTTAAACTGGCAACTCTAATAAATAAATAAATTTAAAAAAGCCTGATACTGTAGCTTATTATATTACAGTGTCGTTTTAAATGCATTGGTCAAACTCACTGATCATCATTAGCTTTGAAAACCCAGCAGTTAGTAAATCTATCCCTATGTGTTGTTACACACTTTCTCAGTGCACATGTGGAACCTTGTATGGTGCCAGCTTAGAACAGTCACTGGGGGCAGATGTATTAAGCCTTGGGAAGTGATAAAGTGGAAGGTGATAACACACCAGCCAATCAGCTCCTAACTGTCAAGGCTGGGTCAAGTCTGGCAGGCTGGGTTTGAAAAATTACAGGAGCTGTTTGCCTGGTGCGTTATCTCCTTCTACTTTATCACTTCTCCAGGGTTAATACATCTGCCCCTGTACAGTCTCTGATCAGTGTCGCTCCTCACGGCATATAGTTAGTATGTGAGTGGTATTGAGTACACTAGAAAGTTTCTGCATTATCACAAGTTCTGCGTCCCTCTCCTGTGCTCGCATTCATCTCTCTTTGCAGACTACTGGGGAACATTGCTATTTTTATTCTTCTCTTCTATCCCATTAATCCTTTTGAGCCCTCTGTAAATCATTCACATCTAGCCTCATCTATCCTAGTTTTCTTTTCCATTTTCTAATTTCCATTACTTCTTCATGTTTGTTTTCTGGTATTTCTCACCCAGAGCCCTTATCCTATGAGTGTCAGTCGGCTTCTGTTCCTGCTTTTCCTGAAGTTAGACAGGCTGCTTAATGCTCACTCTTTTCAAGAATATATTCATCGCTATTCACTTATTCCCTGTTTCTCTGACGTCCTAGTGGATGCTGGGACTCCGTCAGGACCATGGGGAATAGCGGCTCCGCAGGAGACAGGGCACAAAAGTAAAAGCTTTAGGATCAGGTGGTGTGCACTGGCTCCTCCCCCTATGACCCTCCTCCAAGCCTCAGTTAGGTTTTTGTGCCCGGCCGAGAAGGGTGCAATCTAGGTGGCTCTCCTAAAGAGCTGCTTAGAGTAAAAGTTTTGATAGTTTTCTTATTTTCAGTGAGTCCTGCTGGCAACAGGCTCACTGCAACGAGGGACTTAGGGGAGAAGAAGTGAACTCACCTGCGTGCAGGATGGATTTGCTTCTTAGGCTACTGGACACTAGCTCCAGAGGGACGATCACAGGTACAGCCTGGATGGGTCACCGGAGCCGCGCCGCCGACCCCCTTGCAGATGCCGAAGTAAGAAGAGGTCCAGAAACCGGCGGCTGGAGGCTTTTCAGTCTTCATGAGGTAGCGCACAGCACTGCAGCTGTGCGCCATTGCTCTCAGCACACTTCACACCAACGGTCACTGAGGGTGCAGGGCGCTGGGGGGGGCGCCCTGGGCAGCAATGTTAATACCTTTTCTGGCTAAAAAGAATACATCACATATAGTCCCTGAGGCTATATGGATGTATTTCACCCCTGCCAGGTCTCAGAAAAACCGGGAGAAGAGCCCGCCGGAATAGGGGCGGGGCCTATCTCCTCAGCACACAGCGCCATTTTCCCTCACAGAACTGCTGGTGGGAAGGCTCCCAGGCTCTCCCCTGCACTGCACTACAGAAACAGGGTTAAAACAGAGAGGGGGGGCACTTATTTGGCGATATGATTATGTATTAAGATGCCATAAGGGAAAACACTTATATAAAGGTTGTCCCTGTATAATTATAGCATTTTGGTGTGTGCTGGCAAACTCTCCCTCTGTCTCCCCAAAGGGCTAGTGGGGTCCTGTCCTCTATCAGAGCATTCCCTGTGTGTGTGCTGTGTGTCGGTACGTGTGTGTCGACATGTATGAGGACGATGTTGGTGAGGAGGCGGAGCAATTGCCTGTAATGGTGATGTCACTCTCTAGGGAGTCGACACCGGAATGGATGGCTTATTTAAGGAATTACGTGATAATGTCAACACGCTTCAAGGTCGGTTGACGACATGAGACGGCCGGCAAACAAATTAGTACCTGTCCAGGCGTCTCAAACACCGTCAGGGGCTTTAAAACGCCCATTTACCTCAGTCGGTCGACATAGACACAGACACGGACACTGACTCCAGTGTCGACGGTGAAGAAACAAACGTATTTTCCTTTAGGGCCACACGTTACATGTTAAGGGCAATGAAGGAGGTGTTACATATTTCTGATACTACAAGTACCACAAAAAAGGGTATTATGTGGGTGTGAAAAAACTACATGTAGTTTTTCCTGAATCAGATAAATTAAATGAAGTGTGTGATGATGCGTGGGTTTCCCCCGATAGAAAATTATTGGCGGTATACCCTTCCCCGCCAGAAGTTAGGGCGCGTTGGGAAACACCCCTTAGGGTGGATAAGGCACTCACACGCTTATCAAAACAAGTGGCGTTACCGTCTCCAGATACGGCCGCCCTCAAGGAGCCAGCTGATAGGAGGCTGGAAAATATCCTAAAAAGTATATACACACATACTGGTGTTATACTGCGACCAGCTATCGCCTCAGCCTGGATGTGCAGCGCTGGGGTGGCTTGGTCGGATTCCCTGACTGAAAATATTGATACCCTTGACAGGGACAGTATTTTATTGACTATAGAGCACAGAGAGATATTTGCACTCTGGCATCAAGAGTAAGTGCGATGTCCATATCTGCCAGAAGATGTTTATGGACACGACAGTGGTCAGGTGATGCAGATTCCAAACGGCACATGGAAGTATTGCCGTATAAAGGGGAGGAGTTATTTGGGGTCGGTCCATCGGACCTGATGGCCACGGCAACAGCTGGAAAATCCACCTTTTTTACCCTAAGTCACATCTCAGCAGAAAAACACACCGTCTTTTCAGCCTCAGTCCTTTCGTCCCCATAAGGGCAAGCGGGCAAAAGGCCAGTCATATCTGCCCAGGGATAGAGGAAAGGGAAGAAGACTGCAGCAGACAGCCCATTCCCAGGAACAGAAGCCCTCCACCGCTTCTGCCAAGTCCTCAGCATGACGCTGGGGCCGTACAGGACCCCTGGATCCTACAAGTAGTATCCCAGGGGTACAGATTGGAAATTCGAGACGTCTCCCCCTCGCAGGTTCCTGAAGTCTGCTTTACCAACGTCTCCCTCCGACAGGGAGGCAGTAGTGGAAACAATTCACAAGCTGTATTCCCAGCAGGTGATAATCAAAGTATTCCTCCTACAACAAGGAAAGGGGTATTATTCCACACTATATTGTGGTACTGAAGCCAGACGGCTCGGTGAGACCTATTCTAAATCTGAAATATTTGAACACTTACATACAAAGGTTCAAATCAAGATGGAGTCACTCAGAGCAGTGATAGCGAACCAGGAAGAAGGGGACTATATGGTGTCCCGGGACATCAGGGATGCTTCCTCCATGTCCCAATTTTCCCTTCTCACCAAGTGTACCTCAGGTTCGTGGTACAGAACTGTCACGATCAGTTTCAGACGATGCCGGTTGGATTGTCCACGGCACCCCGGGTCTTTACCAAGGTAATGGCCGAAATGATGATTCGTCTTCAAAGAAAATGGACGATATCCTGATAAGGGCAAGGTCCAGAGAACAGTTGGAGGTCGGAGTAGCACTATCTCAAGTAGTTCTACGACAGCATGGGTGGATTCTAAATATTCCAAAACCGCAGCTGTTTCCGACGACAATTTGCTGTTCCTAGGGATGATTCTGGACACAGTCCAGAAAAGGGTGTTTCTCCCAGAGAAGAAAGCAAGGGAGTTATCCGAGCTAGTCAGGAACCTCCTAAAACCAGGAAAAGTGTCAGTGCATCATTGCACAAGGGTCCTGGGAAAAATGGTGGCTTCTTACGAAGCGATTCCATTCGGCAGATTTCACGCAAGAACTTTTCAGTGGGATCTGCTGGAAAAATGGTCCGGATCGCATCTTCAGATGCATCAGCGGATAACCCTGTCTCCAAGGACAAGGGTGTTTCTTCTGCGGTGGCTGCAGAGTGCTCATTTACTAAGGGGCCGCAGATTCGGCATTCAGGACTGGGTCCTGGTGACCACGGATGCCAGCCGGAGAGGCTGGGGAGCAGTCACACAGGGAAAAAATTTCCAGGGAGTGTGATCAAGTCTGGAGACTTCTCTCCACATAAAACAATGCTTTAAGCTTAGCAAGACCTCTGCTTCAAGGTCAGCCGGTATTGATCCAGTGGGACAACATCACGGCAGTCGCCCACGTAAACAGACAGGGCGGCACAAGAAGCAGGAGGGAAATGGCAGAAACTGCAAAGATTCTTCGCTGGGCGGAAAATCATGGGATAGCACTGTCAGCAGTGTTCATTCCGGGAGTGGACAACTGGGAAGCAGACTTCCTCAGCAGGCACGACCTCCACCCGGGAGAGTGGGGACTTCATCGGGAAGTCTTCCACATGATTGTGAACCGTTGGGAAAGACCAAAGGTGGACATGATGGCGTCCCGCCTGAACAAAAAACTGGACAGGTATTGCGCCAGGTCAAGAGACCCTCAAGCAATAGCTGTGGACGTTCTGGTAACACAGTGGGTGTACCAGTCGGTGTATGTGTTCCCTCCTCTGCTTCTCATACCCAAGGTACTGAGAATTATAAGACGTAGAGGAGTAAGAACTATACTCGTGGCTCCGGATTGGCCAAGAAGGATTTGGTACCCGGAACTTCAAGAAATGCTCACAGAGGACTCATGGCCTCTGCCGCTAAGAAGGGACTTGCTTCAGCAAGTACCATGTCTGTTCCAAGACTTACCGTGGCTGCGTTTGACGGCATGGCGGTGGAACGCCGGATCCTAAGGAAAAAAGGCATTCCGGAAGAGGTCATTCCTACCCTGGTCAAAGCCAGGAAGGAGGTGACCGCACAACATTATCACCACATGTGGCGAAAATATGTTGCGTGGTGTGAGGCCAGGAAGGCCCCACGAAGAAATTTCAACTCGGTCGATTCCTGCATTTCCTGCAAACAGGAGTGTCTATGGGCCTCAAATTGGGGTCCATTAAGGTTCAAATTTCGGCCCTGTCAATTTTCTTCCAGAAAGAATTGGCTTCACTTCCTGAAGTCCAGAAGTTTGTCAAGGGAGTACTGCATATACAACCCCCTTTTGTGCCTCCAGTGGCACTGTGGGATCTCAACGTAGTTCTGGGATTCCTCAAATCACATTTTAAACCGCTCAAATCTGTGGATTTGAAATATCTCACATGAAAAGTGACCATGCGGTTGGCCCTGGCCTCGGCCAGGCGAGTGTCAGAATTGGTGGCTTTGTCTCACAAAAGCCCATATCTGATTGTCCATTCGGACAGGGCAGAGCTGCGGACTCGTCCCCAGTTTCTCCCTAAGGTGGTGTCAGCGTTTCACCTGAACCAGTTTATTGTGGTACCTGCGGCTATTAGGGACTTGGAGGACTCCAAGTTGCTAGATGTTGTCAGGGCCCTGAAAATATAGGTTTCCAGGACGGCTGGAGTCAGGAAAACTGACTTGCTGTTATCCTGTATGCACCCAACAAACTGGGTGCTCTTGCTTCTAAGCAGACGATTGCTTGTTGGATGTGTAGTACAATTCAGCTTGCACATTCTGTGGCAGGCCTGCCACAGCCAAAATATGTAAATGCCCATTTCACAAGGAAGGTGGGCTCATCTTGGGCGGCTGCCCGAGGGGTCTCGGCTTTACAACTTTGCCGAGCTGCTACTTGGTCAGGAGCAAACACGTTTGCAAAATTCTACAAATTTGATACCCTGGCTGAGGAGGACCTGGAGTTCTCTCATTCGGTGCTGCAGAGTCATCCGCACTCTCCCGCCCGTTTGGGAGCTTTGGTATAATCCCCATGGTCCTGACGGAGTCCCAGCATCCACTAGGACGTCAGAGAAAATAAGAATTTACTTACCGATAATTCTATTTCTCGTAGTCCGTAGTGGATGCTGGGCGCCCATCCCAAGTGCGGATTGTCTGCAATACTTGTACATAGTTATTGTTACAAAAATCGGGTTATTATTGTTGTGAGCCATCTTTTCAGAGGCTCCGCTGTTATCATGCTGTTAACTGGGTTCAGATCACAGGTTGTACAGTGTGATTGGTGTGGCTGGTATGAGTCTTACCCGGGATTCAAAATCCTTCCTTATTGTGTACGCTCGTCCGGGCACGGTATCCTAACTGAGGCTTGGAGGAGGGTCATAGGGGGAGGAGCCAGTGCACACCACCTGATCCTAAAGCTTTTACTTTTGTGCCCTGTCTCCTGCGGAGCCGCTATTCCCCATGGTCCTGACGGAGTCCCAGCATCCACTACGGACTACGAGAAATAGAATTATCGGTAAGTAAATTCTTATTTTTTCTCTCATGCAAAGTACATCATAATTACTGTGGGGATCGGTATGAAATACCTCCAATCAAAATCCCAACAGCAATTGATCGACGGTCAAAATCCCGACATGGACAAAATACAGACATTTCAAATACCGACAAGGTCAAAATACCGACATGTAAAATGTTGACAGGTCAAAATGCCGACATGAGTTTTTCAATAGGTTTTTGGTGTGTATGTCAACATAGGTCGACATGGACACCATATAAGTGTACCGCGTCCCCTCGCATGGCTCGCTGCGCTCGGCACACTATTATATTCCCCCTCCAGGTCCACTGGGATGGTAAAGTACTGTATGAACAAGTTAGTTTCAATGAAAAATCATGAAAAACTCATGTTGGCATTTTGACCTGTCAACATTTTACATGTCAGTATTTTGACCTTGTCGGTATTTTGTCCATGTCGGGATTTTGACCGTCGGTCAATTGCTGTCGGGATTTCGACCGTCGGGATTTTGATTCTCGGTAAATTGACTGCATCCCTTACTGTGTTACAGTATGTTTGTAAAGAGAGAAAAGTTAGACCCCTGGCCAAAACCTAAGTACCCCAGTGTTGTACGAGCTTGAGTGGGAAGTCCAACAGTGTGGCTGGTCACCTGTGTTGAACATGTATACCACAGTGTTGATCGAATTCTGTATCCCTAGTCTCTTTGCCTAAACTCATGTACCCCAATGTTGCTCGAGTTTCAGTAGGAAGTCCAACAGTATCACTAGTCACCTGGTTTAATCCCATGTACCAATGTATTGATTCAAGGAAGTCCAACAGTGTTACCAGAGCCGACGATGCCCGCTCAGCGCTGTCAGCAATGCACGGAGGCGCCGGTCTGGAAAGGCGCTCTGCCGCTTTCCGTAAATGACAGTCAGCGGCAAGCTATGGCAGGACTAGGCGCACTTCAGCGCCGGTCACCTGGTGCGGATACTAGTATATAGAGTGTATATAGAGTCAGTGTCCCGGAGGCGGAGCACCTGGTAACTGCAGGTCTGCTCCCGGTGTCCCCATCCAATGATGCAGTATCTCTGGCTATGGGGAGCTGCAGATGCAGAAACCCCGCTCAAAGCGGGTCACAGAGTGAGAGTTTAGAGGAGTAGGTAGCAGGGGATACTAACACTGGAGCCCCCGAGCTGAGACCCAGAACTTCACCCTAAGCAGTCACTGGACATGTTCAGCAGGAGCTACTGGAGTAGACATCCCGCCAATTATGGATGGACATCAGAATACTATGTTTACTGACCACTGATGTTTTTGTTCCGAAGGTAGTTTTTCCATTCGATTGTGGCCTTCCTCTGTTTGCCACCATCAATTTGTAATTTTCCGATGGTGTTCCGATGGTGGCTTGTTTTTTTCAATTTTTGTTAGCTATGCCTCCCTTGGTTCCTTCCTGGCTGCTGTATCTGTCTCTGACTCTCTGCCTGCTTCAGGCGTGGCCCTGCTCAGTCCCCTCACTCTCTCCCCTCTCTAGGCTGCTTCTAGGCAACAGGGCACATTGCTAGCTCTGATTGGCTCTCACTGTCCCAGAGAGCCAATCAGAGCAAAGCCTTTGTCATGCAGCAGTCACTCACATTGGGGCATATGTATTAAGCCTGGAGAAGGCATAAAGAAGTGATAAAGCAGTGATAAGTGCAAGGTGATAACACACTAGCTGATCGGCTCCTGTCGACTTACATATTGGAGCTGATTGGTTGGAGCTGATTGGTTGCGGCGTTATCACCTTCCACTTATCACTGCTTTATCACTTCTTTATCCCTTCTCCAGGCTTAATATATCTGCTCCATTGTCAGCAGTGCAGCCGTGGCAGTGTCTCGCCTCCTCACTGCCTGGCTGTAACACACTGGACTCACTGCAGGAGCCTCCCCACCTGTGCCGGACATGCTGGACTCTGGAGCCGGACTGTATATGTATCTACTGTATAATGTACCTTTCAGTCCCCACAGCACAGCAGTGCTGCCAGGTACATTAGAGGGGGCACAGTATGTATGTTACTACAGGCTTCGCCCGATCACGCCCCTAGTTATGCCCGTGATCCCATCCTCTGTCAACCACGCTGCAGGGGTTTTTATGCATGCACAAATCATAGAAATAGTTTTTACCATCAAATCCTTTTGATGCGATGGTTAGCTACCATGCGATGGTTAGCTACCATTGCATCGAAAGTTTCAATGGTGGAAGCCCAGCCATCATTTGATGGTGGGCTTCCGATGTCCAGATAAGAAATGTGCCAAAACCGGGAGGAAGGGGTGCCGCTAACAGTGCTGATGTTTCCTCCCTAAGCACGGCGTAAGTCTTGGAGACAGACAGCAGGAGTTGCAGCGAGGTGTGTGTAATAGGCCAGCGCCGGCATCTCCCTCATCCATTCCCTCTCCGGCGTCCCATGTACTCCATCCGGCCTGTCATCTTCCCATCATTAGTGCTGGTCAATGGGCCTGCTATGCTTCCTCATTACCCCATCATTCTTTCACTGTCTCACCAGGTGATGGGAGTGTAGGCGAGGCTCATTATGCATAAGGGACACTACTGTGGGCATTATGTGTAAGGGGCTCTGTGGGCATTATGTGTAAGGGGCACTGTGGGCATTATGTGGAAGCACCACTACGATAGGCATTATACGAAAGCCGCATTACTGTAGGAATTATGTGTAAGTGAAACTACTGTGGGCATTATGTGAATTAAGGGCAATGCGTGCAGTGTAATGTGAATAATGCTGGGTACACACTAGATGATGTGTGTTCCTGGTGATATCGACATCAGACAATGCATACACAACCTATGTTGGTAGCTGCGGCGGGTAGAGGAGCGGAGCCATGCAGCATTCAGCAACATGGCTCTCGCTGGTGATGTTAGCTGTGCATGCAGGTCCACTGGACGATGTCACTGACGGTGCGTGGGAGCGCGCATGGTCAGCAACATAGTGCATACACATTAGACCATATCGTGAACGATGTGTAGGAATTGGGCTCATCGTCCACAATATTGTCTAATGTGTACCCAGCATTAGATTGTGCTACCATGTGGCGTAATTTGAATTGTGGGTACTATTGTGTGGCCACACCCCCATCCACACTCCGTTTTTTGCACCCTCTCTTTATAATGTATGGGAGGCAGGGAGCAAATTTAAACAGATGGAGCCACGCTAGTCGTGGCTCCGTCTGTGCCTGGGCGCTCGCGCCTAACATTGAGAGCGTCTCCGCACGTGCGCGCCGTGACGGAGACTCGCCCCATTCACTAGAATGGGAGAGCGTCTCCGCCGCGCGCCCTGACAGAGACGCTCATAATGGGAGCATCTCTGTGCACTCCCGGCGTGACTAGACGGACGAATCGCCTAGTCACGCCGGGCGTGCACGCCTGCAATGGAGCTGCCTCAAATGAGCGCAGCTCCATCTGTAGTTTGCATGGGGGCGCCGAACACCCTTGCACCTGGCCTAATCCCATGTACTCCAGTGTTTGTTCAACTTCAGTAGCAAGACCTACACCATTTGTTCTCTCGCCTTAACCAGTGTACCTCAGTGTTATTCCACGTACAGATGCAAGTATGATCAGGTTACTAGTTTCACTTAACTAAGCCCATATTCCTTCAGTGTTGGTTTAGTTTTATTAAGTAGCAAGTGCAGTATTACTAGTCCTGAAGCCCAAACCCACACACTGCAATTGTGGTCCTGCTTCAGTAGCAAGACCCTTTATGTTACAGGTGAAGATAAATACAGAAGCCCTCTTTCCCAGTTGATTTATGTACTATACAGGTTTAGTATCCTTTATCCAAAATGCTTGGGACCAGCAGTATTTTGGATATGGGATTTTTCCGTATTTTGGAATAATTGCATACCATAATGACATATCATGGCGATGGGACCCAAGTCTAAGCACAGAATGCATTTATGTTACATATACACCTTATACACACAGCCTGAAGGTCATTTTAGCCAATATTTTTAATAACTGTGCATTAAACAAAGTGTGTGTACATTCACACAATTCATTTATGTTTCATATACACCTTATACACACAGCCTGAAGGTCATTTAATACAATATTTTTAATAACTTTGTATATTAAACAAAGTTTGTGTACATTGAACCATCAGAAAACAAAGGTTTCACTATCTCACTCTCGCTCCAAAAAGTCCGTATTTCTGAATATTCCGTATTTCAGAATGTTTGGATACGGGATACTCAACCTGTATTAGTAGTTATTAGGAGACACCAGCTTCAGGGTTTTCAACTTATAATATGATTTTTTACGAATCCACTCTCTTAGTAAGTGCAGTTGGTCAGTATGGAAGCAGCTCTGGAGTTCATTAGTTATTGTCTATAAGCTGAGACCATCCGTCCATCTTTCATGTATTTATAGACGTAGCGTATTTATAGACATAGCGTATTTATAGACATCCTCTGTGAGCTTGTAGTTGTTCCCTTTAAAAGAGATGGCTTCAGGATCAGTGATGTGAATTGGATTAAAGTAGAGTATTGATCTTCAAAGTCACTTACACGTGCTGAGATAGCGGGAGAGGTTTACACGCTTCTCATTTTCTCTGTAGATTTCTGAATGGTCATTCTGGCGGAGTAATTTAACTGAAGTGTGAATACATGATGGGCTCATTGCTTGCATGCTAGGCATAGTTTAATCAAGAAAAATTACTTGAACTCATCATTCATTATAGTAAGTTTTGAAGATTGGCTCTCATGCATTCTCTGAAGAATTGCACTTAAATCAAAACGAATTGCTCATATACAATAGAAAATGAACTCTTCTTCATTACATATTTCAGCTCCCTTAACAAATCTGTTTTCTTTTATGGCTGGAAAGCTATGGAGGAGAGTTTGAAATGACATTTGCTACATCTGGGGACATAAAGCATCCCACTTCATTCCAGAACATTGCCTGCATGGTGGAAGTTCCCAAAGTGATCTGCCCTCTAGATAGCATAGCTCACAGTTGGCCTGATTCAGAGATGTATGCAAATGGATTCGCAGATGTGCTAATGTTTCAGCCTTCGGGAGTTGCATAGAGCCGTCTATAATCGGCGTCTCTGATTCAAAGACACAACCATCGGACGCACACCAGGCAAACATCGACCATTGGGGTAACCCTATGGTCACACAGTATGTATATGATAAACTACTGAATATTCAGCAATGTATATATGGTTGAGAACTAAAAGATATATGATGCATCTGTAGCACAGGTTCTCAAACTCGGCCCTCAGGACCCCACACAGTGCATGTTTTGTAGGTAACCCGGCAGGTACACTGGTGTATTATTACTCACTGACACATTTTAAAAGGTCCACAGGTAGAGCTAATTATTTCACTTGCGATTCTGTGTAGAGACCTGGAAAACATGCACTGTGTGGGGGGTTCCTGAGGACCGAGTTTGAGAACCTGTGATCTATAGAATACATTTACTTAAATTATTGTACAACCCCTGTCAATGATACAGGAAATTACACAGAACACAGGAAGATTTAAATATCCATAGGGGACACACACATGTAATGATGATTATATATGTGTCTGGTAAACAACCTTACATACATTGGACCTGATTCAGCTTCAGTTGCAGTTTTGCTAAATTAGCAAAACTGCAACTGGCTAGAATCGCATGTTGGGGGCCGCCCAGCACGCTAATGGCAGCCAGCGATCCAATCACAATTCAATTGCGATTGCATCACTGAATAAGTGAAACTCTCCTGGCTGCGAAGACAGTCGGGCTGCCGCCATTTTCTCTGTTGCAGTGGTCACGTGTGATGTCACGCAATCGGCCCGGCCCTCGTTTTTGTTATTTCAAATGCCTCTGTTAGTCAGCCAGAGGCGTTCACATTACTGTCAGATTTTATATATAACAAGCAAAAAGAATATTTTACTGTGTGTTGTTCCGTGCACCACACCATGGGGGTCATTTCGAGTTGATCGCTAGCTGAAAATGTTCACTGCGCAGCGATGATACAAAAAAACGGCACTTCTGCACATGCGGTGCAATGCGCACGCGTGACGTACTTTCACAACGGCCTATGTAGTTTCACACAAGGTCTAGTGATGCTTTTCAGTCGCAATGGCTGCCGCAGAGTGATTGACATGAAGTGGGCGTTTCTGGGCGGCAAATGACCGTTTTCAGGGAGTGTTAGGAAAAACGTAGGCGTGCTAGGAAAAACGCAGGCGTGGCTGGGACAACGCAGGGCGTGTTTGTGACGTCAAATCCGGTACTGAACAGTCTGAAGTGATCGCAAGCGCTGAGTAGGTCTGCAGCTACTCTAAAACTGCACAATTTTTTTTTGTAGCCGTTCTGCGATGGAAGCGATCGCACTATTGCAAAGCTAATATACACTCCCAGAGGGCGGCGGCTTAGCGTTTGCTCGGCAGCGAAAAACTGCTAGCGAGCGATCAACTCGGATTGACCCCCAATAGCCAGTCTCCTTTTTTTTCCTATACAAGTGTTTTGTTTATCCTGGTCTAGCCGGTTCTTCTGAATCCATTAACTGCCCCCCCCCCCCCCCCCCCCCAAAACAAAAACAAAAAAACACACCTGTATTTCCATTAGCCGGGAAGAAGAATACAATCTAGTTACAGAGATTTGATGAGCACATACTGTACTGTAGGTTACAAAAGTGCTGCATGAGTTATAATTGTGCATCACGTTTGTGTAACTAACGGTGAGCGTAAGATCAAATGGTGTTTACCGATTAGAGATTAGAAGTGAAGCCGGCGTGCTGTAACAGTCTGAGACTCTGCTCAGCAGCCTGTAGCGGAATGTGGAACAGAACTAGGGAGCGTTCTCTATTACAGGCAGATAGTATAAAGTCTGACCTATGCATAAACTCTCAACAAAAATCAATAGTGCTAAAACCATACAAGCAAATCAATCTTATTTCCTAAATATTTAATTAACAGAATGCTCTCTTACAAAGCGTGGTCTTCCAGATGCTTTTCAGATCTAATATGCATAGGTACAAAGAAAAGTTTTAGAACACCCCCATTTTTAAAGTTTTTATTGAAATGTATGCAGTTTAATGTACTTTAAAATGAAAGCATGGAGCAAACAAACAGTTGTGGGGATAAAAAAACACATCATAGAATCATTTTGGTTAATATAAAGCAGCCACTGTTTGCAGATAATTGTGTTTGTTAGCAAGTAGCCACCGTGTGCAGGTATAACGGCGGAATACCGGCGTGGACTTCTTTCTACAGTAGAAATCACATACTGTACTGTGCGGGAAGTTATTTCGAACGTGTAGCAGAAGTTCCCACAAATGTGTTGCACAGGGCCGGATTTAGAGGTGAGGTCACACCTAGGCACAATATTGGTGCCTAGTGTGAAATCCGCCACTGGTGTTGCACTTTAGGTTGCTTTGCTTTCATGATGGTTCACTATGTTGGAAAATTGACAGTCATAACGTAAACAGTCGTGATATCGACATTTTTAAATGTAGTATGTTCATTTAGGCTGCAGAAGGAGAAGGATAGGGTAAGTCTGTGGGAGGGAGGAAGGATTAGGGTCATGGGCCCTACACACTATATGATCCCCGGGGAGGGGGGGGGGGGGGGTGGCATCGGCAAGTGCACACACACTTGCTGATGCGGCCAAGACAGGCAGTGACGGCGAGCGCGGGGTAGGGGGGACCCCCACGTCCGTACATGCTCAATCTAGCAGGTGAGCCCCCCCCCCCCTGTCTCCCCCTAGCACACATCGCGCTGTGCTGAGCGGGGGGGGGGAGAAATGTGTGCTGAGCGGTTCGCTCAGCACACATCTCTACCCAAATTGGGCCGTGAATACGGCCCTTTAGGGTTAAGCACTAAGGAGATGGTTAAGCTGGGGGGGGGGGGGGGAGAAGAGACCAGGGTTAGGCTACAGGAGGAGAGGGGGGGTTAGGCTGCGGGAGGGGAGGGTTAAGATGGGCACAGACTGGAGCGGTGTGTATGGACGATATGCCGGCCAGCGGGCAAACATATCGTACCATGCTTGCACATCAGAACGATGTAATGAATGACACAATGAGGTTGTTCTGTCCTTCACTACACTGCAGGGCGCCACATGAGATATCGTCTGGTTGGTCGTGCAGCACGGCTGACAGGATGATAACGCTAACGAGTGAGGGAGTTTGCAGATTGGCTAAAAATCCGTCCGATACGTCGTTCTGATTCAGAATCAGAATCGACTTTATTGGCCATGTATATTCACGTATACTAGGAATTGTTTGCGGTTTACAATGCTTCGCCAAATAACAACATAAGAGGAAAAGGCATAACATAACACAACACACATACACACATAACATGCATTAGTATAAAACACTGTTTACAGTTACATTGCACCAGACTTGTTGGGCATAATTTAGTAAGTGGACAGCTAGCAGAAAAAAGCTTTTTTTGGTTCTGGTCAACTTGGCAAGAATGGACCTGTAACGCCTGCCTGATGGAAGTGTTTCAAACAGGACGTGAGCAGGGTGCAGCTTGTCTGCCACAATTTTCCCTGCCCGCTTCTTGACTCTAGACAGGTAAAGGTCCTGAACAGAGGGGAGAACGGCTCCGACGATCTTTTCTGCGGTCCTCCCCACCATTTGTAGCCTCCATCTGTCACACTCATTGGCAGCTCCATTCCAGACTGTGATTGAAGAGCATAAAACAGACTCCACAATGGCTGTATAGAAGATAATCAGCAGTTTCTGTGAAATATTGAATTTCTTGAGTTGCCTCAGGAAGAACAACTGCTGTTGCGCCTTCTTGACAATGGAGCCTATATTTGGCCCCCATTTAAGGTCATGGGAAATTGTGGACCCCAGTAATTTAAAGGAGTCAACCCACCACACACGCTATCTGCTATCACAAGTGGGCGCATTGCAGCAGGTTTCCTTCTAAACTCTACAGTCATGTCAACCGTTTTAAGGGGATTTAGGTCGAGGTTGTTCCTGCGGGTTACGGTCGTTAAGTCGACACAACTCAGGTCGACAATGCCATTAGGTCAACATGCGTTAGGGCGACATGTACTAGGTCAAAAGGTCGGCATGAGGTTTTTTTTTTTTATCTATTTTTTGGATTTTTTCATACTTAATGATCCACGTGGACTACGATTGGAACGGTAATCTGTGCTGAGCGAAGTGGTAGCAGAGCGAGGCGCTTTGCCCAAAGCATGGCGAGCGACGCGGTGCACTAATTTGGGTTCCCCGTCACTTTACGTAGAAAACAACACCAAAAAACTTGTGTCGACCTTTTCACCTGTCGGCCTACTACATGTCGACCTAATGGTAATGTCGACCTTCAGTGGTCGACCTAATGAGTGACCCAACGACCCATACCCATTTCTGCCGCACCACTGTGGCAGCCGATCCACCTCACTTCTATAAGCAGCCTCATCTCCGTCTCTGATTAATCCAATGATGGTAGTATCATTTGCAAATTTTATGATTTTTACTGATTGCTCAGCCGAAATATAGTCATTGGTTTATAAAGAGAAAAGCAGGGAACACATCCTTGGGGGGCCCCTGTGCTCATCGAATGCACACTGGATGAAAACGTCCCTGCTTTCACCACCTGTTTCCTTGCTGTCAAAAAATCTCGAATCCAGGAGCATGTTGATACAGGAACCCCTAAGGAGAGAAGTTTTTTTTACTGCAGGACACTGGGGACGATTGTATTAAATGCTGAGCTAAAGTCAACAAATAATACCCTCACATAGGTGCTGGATTCAGCCGGAAACGACATATCGGGCCGAGTTCGCTCCAATGTGTACCCGGCATTAGGGTTAGGTTCTATATTGAGGATTAGGTTTAAGATGGGTATACACTGGAGCAATCTCGGTCCTGTATTTAGTTTCCGGACAAATCAGCTAATCTGCGCACTCCTGTGGTCGCATACGATATTGGCCGAATGGACAATATCGCATGCGGCGCTGTGCAAAGTAATGAAGGATGAGACGGAATGTAGATATATTGGTCCTTCAGATGGCATATCATCTGGGTACCTATCGATCCCGTGTGTACCAGCTTTAGGCTGTTGGGAGGGAGCTCATGTATTTTCTTGAAGCTTATATTATTAATAATTATAACAATAATAAGAGTTGGATCTTGATCCGAGGCACCAACAGGCTAAAGCTTTGACTGTTCCCAGGATGCACTGCACCGCCTTCTCTATAACCCCATTTCCGGGCACTGGAGCTCAGTTTGTAAGTTGGTGCCTGCAGACCAGGTCACTAACAGGCGGGTCAGCCCTGAAAAGAGCTTTTTAAGAAGACTTCAAGGGCCGCAGCACTGTTTATGTCATTCTGACATGCTGTGTTGCCGCTCCATCACCTCCCCAGCAGCACTGCATACTCCCGGGACGCGTTCCCGGGTACTTGCAGTGGAGGCGCACGGGTCGTCAGGCACACCACCGCTGATGGTCTCCAGGATCGCGTGGCTGCACATCAGGGAAGGAGGTAAGAGGGTCCCCATATGGGACCCACCGGTAAATTGCGGTCCCAGGACACTGTACTGCACAGGTACCCCAGTATATCCACCAGGTCAGGAAGCACAGGTCGGATTTACTCACATCCGTTTTACATAGGCTCCACAGTATCCGGTGGTGAGGACCAGCATAGGGGATAAGCCGCTGACCTGTATCCCCTCCCCCAGCTCCGGGCGCAATCTACTGCTGGTGTTTTCGCCCTGAAGCTGCATTTCACTCTCCCTCACTCCCTGACACAGATTTTGGCGCCTTCCTCACAAATAGCTGAGCTGATCTCCGGGCTGCAGGGCACTGTCTCTTCTGTAAAGCCGTCTGTCTCATCAGCGCTGTGCATTTACAGGCACTTAAGTATTCTACATGTCATTTTAGACAGTGTTAGTTAAGAACAAGTGTACTGCTATCTGAATATTTAGTAAAAGTATTCTGTGATATACATCCAGTATCTACTGTGCATTGTTATATCTATAGTCATACATATCTATATGTAGTTTTACTAGTCCAGTGCAGTTTTAGTGTTTATCTGTAATAACTTCTGCATTGTACCTGTGACTGAGTGTGCCTGTAGCTGCTGTGTGGATTTTATTCTCATGCATCACACTACTTGCTATCACTAGATTCTGTACCCTAGGGGCTAGGTGCGTCAGGGTCTCGTGTATATATATAGTGCTACACAGTATACACGGTTTTGTATTTTTTACTGTGCACATACCTATTGTCATATTGCATCAGCAATATCTGCGGTTTGCTATTGGCAACATACATTTTCACTTCCAGACCCTGCCATTTGGACTGGCCACGGCACCTCGTATCTTTACCAAGGTCATGGCCGTGATGACGGCTCTTTTCTGCCGTCAGGGAATCAGGATCCTGCCGTATCTGGACAACTTGCTGATCCTTGCGAACTCCCAAGATGTTCTCCTCAGTCATCTGGAACTGACTGTCCAATTCCTACAAGCCCACAGGTGGCTCATCAACTGGAAAAAGTCCTCGCTGATCCTTGCTTGGAGCATGGAGCACCTGGGGGCATTGTTGGACACAACCAACGTTTGTTCTAGTCTCCAGCGAAGGTCCTGAAACTTCAGGACAGGATCATATACTTCCTCTCTCTTCAGAGAGTGTCAGTACACTCTGCGATGCAAGTACTAGGCCTCATGGTGTCGGCATTCGACATGGTAGAGTACGCTCAATTTCATTCCTGCCCTCTGCAGAGGTTAATCCTTATCAATGCGTTGACACTGGCCCTGCCTCTGGTACAGAACAGGCCTGTTCAAGTACAATCAGACAACGCCACCACGGTGGCTTACATAAATCATTAAGGCGGCACTCGAAGCCGCATGGCAATGCTGGAAGTATCAAAAATCCTCCATTGGGCGGAACGCGATCTTCCGGCAATATCGGCAGTGTTCATTCCCAGAGTCCTCAACTGGCAAGTAGATTTCCTCAGTCGTCAGGACGTTCACGCCGGAGAGTGGAGTCTTCAGCCGGAAGTCTTTCAACTCCTAGTGGACAAGTGGGGTCTACCAGATGTAGACCTGATGGTGTTTCGACACAATCACAAGGTTCCGGTCTTCAGATCAAGGACAAGGGATCCTCAAGCAGCGTTCGTGGACGCACTGACAATTCCATGGAACTTCCGGCTGCCATACGTGTTTTCTCCAGTGTCACTCCTGCCCAGGATACTACGGAAGTTCAAGCAAGAAAGAGGAATACTACTTCTAGTCGCTCCAGCGTGGCCCAGACGGCATTGGTTCTCAGACCAGCAGGGTCTATCGATAGAGCGTCCTCTTCTACTTCCTCAACGCCCAGACCTCCTCGTTCAGGGCCCTTGTGTCTATCCGGACCTGGCCAAACTGGCTTTGATGGCGTGGCTCTTGAAGCTTCACTCCATTCTCTGAGGCGGTTATTCAAACTATGTTGAAGGCCCGCAAACCGGCTTCTGAACGGATTTATTACAGGGTCTGGAACTCTTACTTCACCTGGTGTGCTGCTAAGAATTATGATGCCTATTTGTTCAGAACTTCCAGGCTTTTGGCTTTTCTGCAACAAGGCCTAGATTTAGGCTTTCGTCTGGCCTCCCTCAAGGTTCATATATCTGCCTTGTTGGTGTGGTTTCAGAGGAAAATTGTGTCTATTACTGACGTTCATACTTTCACTCGGGGTGTTTTACGGATTCAGCCTCCCTATATCCCTCCTGTGGCTCTATGGGATCTGTCTGTTGTCTTAAATGCCTTACAAGAGTCTCCATGTGAACCTATTGAGTTTGTGGACCTTAAATGCCTTACGCTTAAGGTCGTGTTTCTGCTGGCTATTGCCTCTGCTAGGAGGGTGTCGGACATAGGCGCTGTGTCCTGTCGTCCACCCTTTTTGATTTTTCACCGTACCCGGGCAGTTCTTCGAACTCGTCCCGGTTATCTACCTAAAGTGGTATAATCTTTCCATCTTAACCAAGAGATTGTGGTTCCGGCTTTTATCGCTTCTGGTTTGTCTCCCAAAGAACGGTCTTTGGATGTGGTACGGGCTCTCCGTATCTACGTGGAGAGGACTGCCTCTATAAGGGGGTCAGATACTCTGTTTGTTCTTTTCGGTTTTCACAAACGTGGCTGGCCTGCGAATAAGCAAACCTTGGCCAGATGGATTAGAATGGTGATTGCACAAGCCTATGCGCAGGCTGGACTTCCAGCTCCTGCTGCTGTCAGAGCCCATTCTACTCGCTCTGTTGGACCTTCTTGGGCGGCCCGCCGTGGCACGTCCGCTGAACAATTGTGCAAGGTGGCTACATGGTCCTCAGTGAACACGTTCATTAGGTTCTATGCCTTTGATACTTCCGCCTCCCAGGATGCTTCCTTTGGACACCGGGTTCTTGTGCCCACTACGGTGCGTCCCCTCCCATGAGGAACTGCTTTAGGACATCCCCGATGTATTCCCTGTGGAATCCCATTGTACCCCACTGCAGAAAAGGAGATTTATGGTAGATTTACCATAGTTAAATCTCTTTCTGCGAGGTACACTGGATTCCAGAGGGCACCCACCCTTACGCACTTAGCTTCTTTGGGTTTGTATGGCATTAGCCGCTGGTCCCTTCTCCTGTCGTGAGAATGTGGTTCTATGTGACTAACTTCTGCCATCTCTTTTACCTGCTACTGCATTGGACTGGTTAACGAAACTGAGCTCCAGTGCCCAGAGGCGGGGTTATAGAGGAGGCGGTGCAGTGCATCCTGGGAACAGTCAAAGCTTTAGCCTGTTGGTGCCTCGGATCAAGATCCAACTGTACACCCCAATGTATTCCCTGTGGAATCCAGTGTACCTCGCAGAAAGAGATTAAACTATGGTAAGTCTACCATACTGTAAATCTCCTTTTATATAGCGCTCTTTCTCCAATAGTACTCAAGGTATTTAACAGACTTAACATAATACATTACAGAAACAATGAAGAACAGTAAAACTTTTCATAAAATACAGAAGCATGTAGGTACTAGACGGACATTATGGAAATGCTTGAGTAAACAGGAAAGTCTTGAGTTCATATTTGAAGGATTCTATAGTTGGGGCCTCTCAAACTGTGCGGGGAAGTGAGTTCCATAGAGTCGGAGCCGCATGGCTAAAAGCTCGACCCCCAGATGAATTACGGGAGATTCTAGGTACTGCTAATAGTCCTTCATGTACAGGTCATAGTAGTGTATTTGAAAGTTATTTTTTTTCCCCTTAACTTTATTTGTCTCTCGAACCCCCATAGTCTCTTTTCGGGTCTCAATATGTTGACGTTCCCCCCCTCCCCCCTTTCTCACCAGCTATTTTTGTTTCCCTATGCCTCCATATACCTGCTGGGTCCCCTAACAGGCTGCTGTGTGGGCTGTTCCGGGCTGTCTGGACTGCTGTGCAGTATAATAGGCGGATGATGCAGCCATGATGATGTCATTGTTGTCAGCTGTCAGCTTTATTATATAGATATATATTTAACATTGTAGATCTGTGGCTTTTAGCATGGCCACCCAAGGAATACATTTATCACACAGCCTTTAATTCAGCTCGGAATGATTCATACTAATGAATTTGTGTGCTGTACATGTCATACAGGAGGGTGTGGGAAGATGGTGATGTATTTCACAGCAAAGATTTGCTTCCTTAGTGCATTCTATCTCATGATAGCACACATCTGATTGGCTGCAATGAGCCATAGCATCTTTTTTCTTATGCACCAGTTTTCATAAATGTCATTTTTCAGCTCACTGAGCTGATCACCTCGCCCCATTCATGGCTGATTAAGAGGGAGGAAATGGAAGAAAATTTTCACTTCACGAGAACCCAATTATTATCCACATAATAAACGCTGCACAAGATTGGATCAATGTTAACAGAAGAGTTTTCTTTTGAATGCAAGATAAAAATGATGAGAATGATTCAGGGCATAAGCTGAATATCAATGTAGTGCACGGGCTGGTGAGAATCACACGCACATTATAATGAAGCAGTATGTACAGGCTGTAATAATAATCCATTCCCACTCTTGTCATCCGTCGGCTGCATTACAAACAGTCATCATATGTGGATTTTTTTCTTTAAATAGATGAAATATATATATATATATATATATATAGGCCTTTCATACAGTATGTGTACACACAGCTTTTTCAAGTATACTTACAGATGTGTCCTCATACATTATTGCTGCAGTCACAGCAAACAGTCCTTCTCGGTGTACCAGGTAATGTGCGGCTCTGCTAGCACCAAGTGACTACTTTTGCATCTTTTTACCTGAAAATGTGTCTTAGTCGCAACGCGATGCAAATAGGATGCACCACAAGACTGCGCTGATTAATTTGATGTGTGACACTTGTACATCTGTGTGCCGAGTCTGAATCTGTTTATGACGTTCTACAATGTAGTGCCCGTAGCTTTTTTCCTTGCCAAGTTCCATTGTGCTACATATACAGTGGCGTGAATACGGTACATACCATGTCCCCAGAGGCAAGATAGTGATTGGTGTCTCCCTACTAACAAGCCAACCCCTAAGCACACAGACACATTCCTCCACCACCAACAGCCCAGCCTCAGCAGCACCCAAATACTAACTCTCCCTCTAACTAGCACCCCAATCTCAGCAGCACCTCTCACAAACAGAGCAGAGCTGAGTGGAAGCGGTTCGTGCTGTCACATGCCTGAGGGGAGGAGCTACAGAAGTAGGGGTTGCGCACAGAATCGTGACTTGCCACTGTTATGTGTACTGCAGCGTTGTAACTTACCAATGATCCTACCCTGTGTCTCCGGAGGAGCTCCCTGCTTTAGGCTGGCACTGGTGCACCTAAAGTGGAACCCAGAGGTCATAGTGCCCCCTTTAGGGCTGATGCGTAATGGCGACCACTGTGCTATATGTATACGGACTCAGATGCACACAGATACACAAGTGTTGCATGAACCGGCACAGTCTCCTTGTGTGTCCTAGTTGCATCACATTGCTACTAAGATTCATCATCAGGTAAAAAGATGCCCAGCACTAGCAGAGTCGGAGAGGATCTGGCGGGCCACTCGTGCAGGTGTTTTGCTCCACATGGCTTATTGAGGATAGTAGCATGAGAACAAATCTATAATATCTTAATGTAATACAGATGGAGCCTCGCTCATCTAGCCTTCTCTGCTGCACCTAGGTGCACCAAGGCTTATTAGCATAAGCCTTTCATCTATTGCTCTCAGATGCAATACAATACAGAGAGAACAATACAGCAGGGGATTAAGTCATAACAGTAAGGGATTAGGTCAGACAATTCTGGCTCAGTTAATCCTATTAAAGGGATAGATGAGCAGAGCTCCATCTGTATACTGTATACAGTTGTGCTCATAAGTTTACATACCCTAGCAGAATTTGTGATTTTCTGGCCATTTGTCAGAGAATATGAATGATAACTCACAAACTTTTCTTTCACTCATGGTTAGTGGTTGGGTGAAGCCATTTATTGTCATACAACTGTGTTTACTCTTTTTAAATCATAATGACAACAGAAACTACCCAAATGACCCTGATCAAAAGTTTACATACCCCAGTTCTTAATACAGTGTATTGCCCCCTTTAACATCAATGACAGCTTGAAGTCTTTTGTGGTAGTTGTGGATGAATCTCTTTATTTTCTCAGATGGTAAAGCTGCCCATTCTTCTTGGCAAAAAGACTCCAGTTCCTGTAAATTCTTGGGCTGTCTTGCATGAACTGCACGTTTGAGATCTCCCCAGAGTGGCTCAATGATATTGAGGTCAGGAGACAGATGGCCACTCCAGAGCCTTCACTTTATTCTGCTGTAGCCAATGACAGGTCGACTTGGCCTTGTGTTTTGGATCATTGTCATGTTGGAACGTCCAAGTACGTCCCATGCGCAGTTTTCGGGCTGATGAGTGCAAATTTTCCTCCAGTATTTTCTGATAACATGCTGCATTCATCTTGCCATCAATTTTGACCAAGTTTCCAGTGCCTTTGTAGCTCACACATCCCCAAAACATCAGCGATCCACCTCCGTGTTTCACAGTAGGAATGGTGTACCTTTCATCATAGGCCTTGTTGACTCCTCTCCAAAAGTAACGTTTATGGTTGTGGCCAAAAAGTTCAATTTTGGTCTCATCACTCCAAATGACTTTGTTCCAGAAGTTTTGAGGCTTGTCTCTGTGCTGTTTGGAGTATTGTAAGCGGGATGCTTTTTGGCATTTGCGTAGTAATGGCTTTCTTCTGGCGACTCAACCATGCAGCCCATTTTTCTTCAAATGCCTCCTTATTGTGCATCTTAAAACAACCACACCACATTTTTTTTTCAGAGAGTCCTGTATTTCAGCTGAAGTTATATGTGGATTTTTCTTTGCATCCCGAACAATTTTTCTGGCAGTTGTGGCTGAAATTTTTGTTGGTCTACCTGACCGTGATTTGGTTTCCACAGAATCCCTCATTTTCCACTTCTTAATTAGAGTTTGAACACTGCTGATTGACATTCTCAATTGCTTGGATATCTTTTTATATCCCTTTCCTGTTTTATACAGTTCAATTACCTTGTCCCGCAGATCCTTTGACAATTCTTTTGCTTTCCCCATGACTCAGAATCCAGACACGTCAGTGCAGCACTGGATGAAAGATGCAAGGGTCTTTCAGGAGTCCACAAACTCACTGACCTTTTATACACACACACTGATTACAAGCAAACAGATCACAGGTGAGGATGGTTACCTTTAGTAGCCATTCAAACCCTTTTGTGTCAGCTTGTATGCATGTTATCAGGCCAAAATCTCCAGGGTATGTAAACTTTTGATCAGGGTCATTTGGGTAGTTTCTGTTGTCATTATGAATTAAAAAGAGTAAACACAGTTGTTTGACAATAAATGGCTTCACCCAACCACTAACCATGAGTGAAAGAAATGTTTGTGAGTTATCATTCATATTCTCTGACAAATGGCCAGAAAATCACAAATTCTGCTAGGGTATGTAAACGTATGAGCACAACTGTATATATATATATATATATATATATTTATTTTATTTTATTTTATTTGTAAATGTGTATGTACAGTATGTATATATATATATATATATATATATATATATAGATATGTAGATAGATACACTGTACTGTATATGCACAATTATAGTCTCTTTGGAATGTTACAATATTCTGTTGTGTTTTTCATTATTATTCTTTGCAGACTTTCTACAGCGAAAATAGAGGAACGAGTCCAACACCTCGGCCTGTTCCAGACTTTAAAAACAAGCCCAGAATCTTTTTACGAGCACATGACAAAATACGTGTACCCCAGCATAGAAGGCAGAGACCTCCCCAGGATGCTGTATTACTTTACTCTCCTGGACAGCTGCGGCTGCTCTCAGTCTGTGAAGCATATCATCAAGCCTGATTCTCATATAAAGCTACTAAAAAAGCTGAAGGCAGTAGCATCAGGTACATTTCTCATCTCATGCTATGAATAAGAATATATACAGAGTTTTCTGTCTCCCTGGCTGGCAGAGGTCGCATGTGTCTGGCTGTACGTTCCTGTGGCTTGCTACACGCATTCAGTGACCTTGGAGAACTGTAACGTATGCATGCTGCTTCTCCACTGAGAAGATGACCTCTTCAGTCAGTGTGTTCATTCACTATGTATTACTGCGTCTCTGTTAATTAGAGGCTTGACCTTGGTTCTGAATCAATCTATGTATATAATTGTACAGCTTCAGATCTATGTGCATAACAGCCTGTCCATATGAATGAATGCTAAACTATTCACCAGGAAAGAGAAGAAATGTGTATGAAGAAAGAAAGAGAAAATATATATATATATATATATATATATATATATATATATATACATATATATATATATATATATATATATATATATATTTCTCTGTCTGGCTCCACAGGATTATCCATAGGATAACGTTGGGATATGGTTGAGCAACAGCGGAAATGGCACCAACACGGTCTCGAGCTTTCTGGCCTCCCAGGATGCATCGGGGCCTCACCATATAGTCCCGCCCACTGACTCAGTCAAATCAGTTTTTGGCTTGGTGCGGCAGGAAGCCGTATGGTCACAGGGCTGCTGTGAATAAAGCAGCCTCAAGCTTTTTATTTTTATAGACGTACTTTTTTTGAGCAACTTTTCTTAACAGCGTCTTAAACGCATACTGGAATAAATCGCTCCAACAACTCCCCACCGGGTCGCAACAACACTTACCTTCGCGGTAATAGTGCTGTCTCGACGGGCGTCTGTGTCGGATGTTCTAGCAGGTCCAGCAGACTTAACCAGGCTGTGGCCAGAGCATGGGGGGACGGTAAGTCTATGGATTTCTTCTTACTAGGGGGGTCCGGACACAGCTACACTGATTTGGTGGAAACTACAAACAGTGTGTTGATGCGCCGAACATCTAGAGTGCGACAACGCTACGCTCTAGGGATCGTAGGCGCCAGGACTAGGTAGGGGCCGCGATCTTTAGGGTTTAAGTCAACAGGGGGATTCAGACACTCTCCTGGCCGCCCTTCCTCCGAGTTCATGGCCAGTTTCCGCACGTCTCTCGTTTGATGAACTAAATGACCTCACTTCCGGCTCAGACGCTACCACGAGGGTTCTCGGTCGCAGCTTAGACGCTGCGGTTGTGTACACTAGAGATCCCGCCTAGACCGAGTCGCAGGCCTTAGCGTCTGCATACACGTGGAAGTCGCTGAGCGTCCGTGTCTGCAGGAGCGACTGTGTCCGTTATCAGTTATCAAGAGCGGTAGTGTACATCAGTAGCGTCTGAATCCACTCAGCGTCTCACGAGCGCATTTGCTTGGATATGGAAGTGTGGTGAGTCTCCCTGTATCCCGCTCTCCAGAGGAAGGGTATACAGTACTAAAAATTCTCTCTACTTGTTAGTTTGAATTGTTAATTTTTAGTACCTATTGCATATGAGATCTGTATATTACTGTGTTTTCTGCATGTTATGTTGACAAAGAACCAGTTAAAAACAGAAGTACAATTTTCCTATTTATTTATAAGTTGTAATGGGGGTTGTATTCTCATATGACAATGTCTAATGCTTTAACGTGACTGACTGCTAGTATGAGTGCTGACTTTTCCGTGTAATGTCAGTCCTGTTCTGACCCCCAATTCAGGTGCACTGTGGTCAGATTGATCTCACTTATATATACAGGTTGAGTATCCCTTATCCAAAATGCTTGGGACCAGAGGTATTTTGGATATCGGATTTTTCCGTATTTTGGAATAATTGCATAGCATAATGAGATATCATGGCGATGGGACCCAAGTCTAAGCACAGAATGCATTTATGTATCATATACACCTTATACACAGCCTGAAGGTAATTTTAGCCAATATTCTTTATAACTTTGTGCATTAAACAAAGTGTATCTACATTCATACAATTCATTTATGTTTCATATACACCATATATACACAGCCTGAAGGTCATTTAATACAATATTTTTAATAACTTTGTGTATTAAACAAAGTTTGTGTACATTGAGCCATCAAAAAACAAAAGTTTAATTATCTCACTCAAAAAGTCCGTATTTCGGAATATTCCGTATTTTGGATATTTGGATATGGGATACTCAACCTGTACTCATATATAGGTGATTTTCAGTCACAAATTGTGTAGTCATTAACAGATTATTACCATGTCTGTGAGCGGCAAAAGTGACGAGGAGAATTTATCAAGCACTCCTACATCCCTAACATGCTTATCTTGTAAGATAGGGTTAATTGATGTGGATCAATTAGTCACTTATGAGGGATTGTGTGCGAACTGTTTTGCTTTTCAGCAAAGTAAAAAACAGGAGTTGGTTCAGCCACCAACATAGCCACCATGGAATATGTTCGCAAAGACTCTATCTTCAATAGCGGACAGGTTAACTCCGGTAGCACCACCTCAAGGGTTAGGCTACACTATTAACCCATACATGCAGCTCCCTTCCTACGGCTTGGTTCCAGTAGCCTCTACAAGCAACCAAGGGACAGGTAAGACTAAGACAGATACGTCTATGTGGCAGACTACACAAGATGATACAACAGATGATGATACAGTATATTCAAATACTCCGTATGATGATCAGTCGCAGAGTTTTAGTTCAGAGGATGTAGCTGAACTTATTAATGCTGTGAAGGCTGTTCTCTCTTTGGAAGAGCCAGCTAAGACAGTGTTAAAATCTAAAGCACCTGTGTTCAAACGAACAAAATCAGTGAGAACTGAATTCCCAGCGTCAGATGAGCTGACGGAAATGATGGATGAGTCTTGAGCGATGCCCAGTAAGAAATATAAGATTTCGAAAAGATGAAATTCTTATTATCCATTTCCAGCTGCGGATTGTTCGAAAAGAGAAGTTCCTCCAAAAGTAGATGCACATGTTCTGCGACTTGTGCATAAATCTGCTTTACCACTGTCATCTACCTCACTAAATGATGTCACAGACAGAAGGGTAGAGAGCCTGTTGAAAAATATATTTTCTCTAGTAGGAGCAGTGGTAAGACCTGCTATGGCTTCGGCCTGGGTAGCAAAGGCAATGGGCGAATGAATAGAGGAACTAGAAAATGACATCTCTTCCCCTACTTCGGAGCAAGAGTACCTTTTAAGCCGTTTAAGAGAATCTGCCCAATACTTAGAAGAAGCAGCAATTGATATGGGTACAGTTACTTCTAAGGCTTCAGCCTTGACAGTAGCCGCTCGCAGAGCAGTTTGGCTACGTACCTGGAAAGCAGATGCGGAATCCAAGAAAGAATTGGAAGCATTGCCTTTCGTTTGTAATATATTGTTTGGGAAATCATTATCTGATATTCTAGAATCAGAGGCCGAATCAAAGAAGGTCAGATTTCCGGCTATTTATAACCCTAAGTCCAAGGGTTCAAAGTTTCGCTCATTTCGTTGGCAAAGCGAAAGCTAAAGAGGAGTCTAAGGAACCCCAGTTCAAAACCAGGGGTAGGAAGCAGTGGGCTAGCAAAAAGCCAGCTTCCAAGCCTGAACAGAAACCATCAGCCTGAAGAGACGGGCCTCCGCCTGGAGGATTCCAGGGTTGGGGGCCGACTCCTTCATTTTGCACACATATGGTAACAGTCAACAACAGATGCTTGGGTGCAGAAGGTGGTATCTCAGGGGCATGGGTTCCCATTCAGGAGGCAGCCTCCTCAAAGATTTTTTTGCACCCGCCCGTCTCGTATAGAGTCGAAGGCCAATGCCCTGCAAGAAGCAGTTCAAAAATTACTGCAGTCTGGTGTGATTGTCCCAGTACCTCCATCACAAAGGGGACAGGGGTTTTACTCCAATCTATTTCTGATCCAGAAGCCAAATGGGTCATATTGACCAATTCTCAATCTAAAAATGTTATACAAATACATTTGGATCCCGAAGTTCCACATGGAGACGTTACGCTCCATAATGTTGGCTATGGAACCGGGAGATTACATGGTATCTCTGGATGTACGGGATGCTTACCTACATGTGCCTATAGCACTGTCTCATCAGTCTTACCTCAGGTTTGCCATCCTCCAGGAACATTTTCAGTTTCAAGCTTTGCCCGTCGGGCTAGCAACAGCACCCAGGGTGTTTACCAAGATCATGGTGGTTATAGCAGCTTGTCTGTGCAAACAGGGGATAAGAATATTCCCATACCTCGACGACCTGTTAATCTTAGCACATTCGCAAGATTTACTCCTGAGCCATCTTCAACAGACAATAGTTTGTTTATAGAGACACGGGTGGCTCATAAATTGGGAAAAGTCGTCTCTGAATCTGTCACAGCGGATGGTTCATTTGGGGGCCATATTGGATTCAGACCTACAGAAAGTTCTCTTACCAGAGAAAAAGATAGTCAAGGTGCAGGTCATGGCTCAGGAAGCGTTGCACGCCCAGACAATGTCAGTCCATGCAGCAATGCGACTGTTGGGTCTGATGGTATCAACCTTCGACATGGTGGAATTTGCGCAATTCCACTCCAGACCATTGCAGCACCTTATTCTGACCAAATGGAATGGAGATCATCAGACGATAAAAAAGCAGATGATAAAGTTTCCAGTAAACGTAAAAAGGTCTCTAGCGTGGTGGCTACAGACAGACCATTTAAACAAGGGGAGACCTTTTTGGATAAAAGAGTGTCAAGTCCTGACAACAGATGCCAGCCTGCAGGGCTGGGGTGCGGTACTAGGAAGCCTGTGGTTCCAGGGAAAATGGACCGCAAGGGAAAGTCGCCTGCCAATAAATCTGTTAGAAATAAGGGCCATTTACATGGCTCTAGTTCAGGCAAAGGACAGTCTGCAAGGAAGACCGGTCCAGATTCGCTCAGACAATGCGACAGCAGTAGCATACCTCAATCATCAAGGAGGAACTCACAGCTAGAGACTGATGGAGGAGGTAACTTCCATTCTAAGATGGGCAGAACTCCATCTCCCAGCATTGTCAGCAGTGTTTGTCCCAGGTGTTCTGAACTGGGAAGCGGATTTTCTCAGTCAACACACCATTCAGGAAACCGAATGGGCATTACACCCAGAAGTGTTTCAGACATTAGTGAACAGATGGGGTCTGCCAGAGATAGATCTCATGGCGTCTCGTCTAAACAACAAAGTTTCAAGGTACGGATCGAGAACAAAGGACCCAGGAGCGGTCCTTGTAGACGCACTGTCAGTAGAATGGAAATTTCATCTGGCATATCTGTTCCCTCCAATATCTCTGTTACCCAGAGTAGTGAGAAAAATAAAGCAAGCAAGGGGAGCGATAATTCTAATAGCTCCAGCTTGGCCAAGAAGGCATTGGTACACAGACCTGTTAAGAATGTCCGTGGAAGCACCGATACTGCTCCCTCAACGTCCAGATCTGCTAATGCAGGGTCCTTGTTGACACAGTCATCTGGATCGCCTGTCTTTGACGGCGTGGCTCTTGAAACCTCTATCTTAGAAGTGAGAGGATTTTCGAAACAAGTAATCCAAACTATGCTTAGAGCAAGAAAGCCTTCTTCAGCTGGTGTGTATCATAGAATATGGCAAGCCTATATTCATTGGTGTACTGGAAAAAATTTGAATCCAAGATCTTTTAAAGTATCCAGGATTTTGGATTTCCTTCAAGCAGGATTGGATAAAGGTTTGAAAGTTGCTTCCTTGAGAGTTCAAGTATCAGCATTAACTGTATGGTTTCAGCAAAAGATTGCTGATTTACAGGATGTACGTACTTTCTTTCAGGGAGTTGTACATATTCAACCTCCATTTGTTCCTCCTGCAGCTCCCTGGGATTTGATTTTAGTTCTAAAATTCCTCCAGGGTCCTCCATTTGAACCGCTTAAGAGAGCAGATCTTAAATGGTTAACGGCTAAAGTACTTTTTCTACTGGCAATGGCGTCAGCCAGAAGAGTGTCAGATTTAGGAGCGTTATCATGTAAGTCTCCTTTCGTACGTTTTTTTCCAGACAGAGCAGTTCTCAGAACGAGATCTGGTTATCTTCCAAAGGTGGTTTCAGAGTTTCACCTGAATGAAGAGATTGTAGTCCCATCTTTTCAGGTATCGGGACTATCTGCGGGAGAAGCATTGCTGGACGTAGTCCGAGCTTTAAGAATCTACATAGATCGTACTAGTGCCATCAGGAAAACAGATTCTCTCTTCATCCTCTACGGATTCCATAGAAGAGGATGGCCTGCTAGTAAACAGACGCTGGCGAGATGGCTCCGAATGGTAATATCAGAAGCTTATTCTCATGCAGATCTCCCTACTCCAGCTAATGTCTCTGCACACTCTACACGTAAGGTAGGTCCTTCATGGGCAGTACAACAGGGTGCTTCAGCAGAACAGATATGTAAGGCAGCCACATGGTCTTCCATAAACACATACATCAGACATTATGCCTTGGATACTTTTGCCTCTCATGACGCAGACTTCGGGCAAAAGGTCCTCCTGTGTAATCAGGAGCGTCCCCACCACTAAAATTGGCTTTGGGAATCCCATTTTTATCCTGTGGACCCAGCCAGAGAAATAGACGTTATGGTAAGAACTTACCATTGATGACGTGATTTCTCTTATGTCCACAGGTATCCACAGGGATCCCACCCTGATGCACCTGATTTGAGGATCTAGACAATCACTAAACCTCTTCCTTCTTGTATGGAAGGGTGTGCATGTGTGTTCTTATCGCCTAAACAGGTCTCTACCTGATGCTCCTGCCTAAGTCGCTGTGGAAAGAACTGATTTGACTGAGTCAGTGGGCGGGACTATATGGTGAGGCCCCGATGCATCCTGGGAGGCCAGAAAGCTCGTGACCGTGTTGGTGCCATTTCCGCTGTCGCTCAACCATTTCTCAATGTTATCCTGTGGATACCTGTGGACCTAAGAGAAATCACGTTATCAACGGTAAGTTCTTACCATAACGTCTATATATATATATATATATATATATATATATATATATAATTACTGTACACACAGGTTTTAGGTAGTAACAGTATTCCCACTCCATACTGTGAAATATAAAAAGTCACTGATGATTATTATACTTTATTCCAGTCCACATCGATTCCATCATCCTAATCCCTCTTTTGATATTTGCTACCATTGATAGGTGAACTATAACACACAAATTTCAACTCTCAAACTAAATGAGTTGTTTGTGTGTGGTGAGCCCCATACCCCCAGATGTGTGTTAGCTTCAGTAGCCATTTTGCAGATGTCTCCTCATACATCCAGCCTCATACACCGTGCAGCATGAGATGCCTGACGTGAGTGAGCAGGTCCTGTGCAGCTCTGCTAACGTCGGGCATCTTTTTTTATTTTTTGCTGAAAATGCGTCTTAGTCGCAACGCAATATGACTAGGTTGCACAAGGAGACTGTGCTGATTAATGTGATGTGTGACACTTGTATATTGTGTGCGACTGAGCCTGTATACGGAGCATAAGGGAACTTGTATTGGGGGGAAAACTGCGGCTGCTACATTGTAGCACTTAGTGTACAGACTCAGAGACTCAGTCGCTCACAGATATACATATGTTGAATATAAAACGAATCAGCACAGTCTCCTGGTGCGTCCTATCTGCATCTTGTGCGTCTAAGGCACAATGTTGGAAAAAAATATGCAAAAAAGAAGCCCGACGCTAGCAGGGTCTCATTGGATTTGGCGTGCCTACAGGAGCTGTTTGGCGCGACTGCAGCAACGATTTATGAGGACACATCTGTACCTTCCATCATTGATCCCCTTCACTGAATTGCCATTATGCATATAAATGTGAAATATTGTAGAAGGCAATTATGAGTTAGTGAGATGTTCTGTGGCTATAAAAGCACACAGCTACCAGCTGAGAGATTTTATACAAATCATGGAAACATTTAAAGTCCTTTGTTTAAATCCTTTTTTTAAGTCAGCATTTCACATTCACAAGGTCCATCTTCCTTCTTGAATAGGCAGAAGGTGAAAATGAAGTGCTGCCTCTTCTCCCACACAAACCAGTAACAGGTGCCAGGACAGACACCTCCAATGCAAGGTTATGTGTCAGGAGACAGCAAGTACATCTGGCTCCTAACCTGTGACAGTACAACACATACCTTCTCTCAGTCCCACCGGTACCACTGTGTGAATATGTCACCGTGCAACAATTAGAAGATGTGAAATAAAAATCCCTCCCATGAAAGTCTGTCAGATTTGTTTTTTTGTCCGTAAGCAGCATATTCTGTTAATGCGTATACTTGTATACCCTTATTTCATAACTTGCATTTTATGGGGGTCATTCAAAATTGATCGCTCGATAGCTGTGTTTAGCAGCCGTGCGAACGCATAGTCGCCGCCCACAGGGGAGTGTATTTTAGCCTTGCAAGTGTCCGATCGCATGTGCAGCCGAGCTGTGCAAAAACGTTTTGTGCAGTTTCTGAGTAGCCCAGAACTGACTCAGCCGCTTGGATCACTTCAGCCTGTCCAGTCCCGGAACTGACGTCAGTAACCCTCCCTGCAAACGCTTAGATATGCCTGCGTTTTTCTGAAAAATTCCCAGAAAACGGTCAGTTGACAACCACAAACGCCTTCTTCCTGTCAATCTCCTTGCGATCAACTATGCGAATGGATTCTTCGTACAATCCATCGCCCAGCAACGATCTGCTTTGTAGCCGTACGACGCGCCAGCGCATTGCGGCGCATACACATGCACAGTTCTGACCTAATCGCAGCGAAAAAACCTAGCGTGCGATCAGGTCGGAATGACCCCTATGTCTGCTGTTGTTGCTCAAAAGGAACTAATTTTACAAAGACAGTAGTGGCATCCAGTATTGTGATGTATATTTTATATTGTACACATTGTTCAAAAAAACAGGATTTTAATACCTACCGGTAAATCCTTTTCTCCTAGTCCGTAGAGGATGCTGGGGACCACATCAAGACCATGGGGTATAGGCGGTTCTGCAGGAGCCATGGGCACTCTTAAGACTTTTCAATGGGTGCAACTGGCTCCTCCCCCTATGCCCCTCCTCCAGACCTCAGTTATAGGAACTGTGCCCAGGGAGACGGACATTTCGAGGAAGGACTTACTTTAATACTATCGGTGAAATACATACCAACTCACACCCTCACCCATGCCGCACACATGGCATTCAATATAACACACGCCAACAGGCATGAACTAATTGCAGCAACATGCTGAACTAAGATAAAACAACTTGTTTAACTCTAATAACTTAACTGCAGGTAAAGTACGCACGGGGACGGGCGCCCAGCATCCTCTACGGACTAGGAGAAAAGGATTTACCGGTAGGTATTAAAATCCTGTTTTCTCAAATGTCCTAGAGGATGCTGGGGACCACATCAAGACCATGGGGTTTATACCAAAGCTCCAGTACGCGCGGGAGAGTGTGGATGATCCTGCAGCACCGATTGATCAAACTTGAGGTCTTCATCGGCCACGGTATCAAACTTGTAGAACTTAGCAAATGTGTTTGACCCTGACCAAGTAGCTGCTCGGCACAGTTGTAATGCCGAGACCCCCCGGGCAGCCGCCCAGGATGAGCCAACCTTCCTAGTGGAGTGGGCCTTTACCGACGTCGGTAACGTCAATCCAGCCGTAGTATGAGCTTGCTGAATCGTATTTCTGATCCAACGTGCAATAGTCTGCTTGGAAGCAGGACACCTAATTTTGTTGTGAGCATACAGGACAAACAGGGCCTATGTTTTCCTTATACGAGCCATTCTAGCAACATAGATTTTCAAAGCTCTAACCACATCTAGAGGCTTTGATTCAGTGAATGTGTCAGTAACTACTGGCACAATAATAGGTTGGTTTATGTGGAAAGATGAAACCACCTTAGGAAGAAAATGTCGAGTTCTCAACTCAAGGATATAGAGAGGAGAAAAAAATCCCCAGTGGTATGCCAATCCCACTCTCCTGGCGCTGTTAATAAACCTTTTATATATAAGAAGATTTTGTTGTATAAATGCAACTAATATAGGTAAACAGCAGCGTATGTTTTGAGACTTGGTTAGGGTCTCTAGCATAAACAAAATTAAAAAAAATCTAGAAAACATTGCGCTATAAGGTAAATAAGAATATATGTAAAGATAAAAATACAACAATAAAAATTAGGTTTAAAAATATGGCTGTGAAGTTGTCAGAAATGAGGTCGGGAGACTGTTTATAAACAATAAAATACCTTTTATTTTATACCAAATAATCCACCATGTGGAATGTAAGAATAAAACATATATAAAATTTCTATGAAAGCATCAGATGGTTAATATATGTAAAGCATTCCAAAGTGTATAGATGACTGTTATAACAACTCTAATGAATATGCTATATTGTAGTTAAATAGATACTAGAGTGTCCTTTTTAGAAACAATGTGTATCAATAGTTGCAATCCTTTGCACGATCCACACAGGTATAGCTATTGGCTTTAAATGCCGGCGTCCCGGCCACAATAATTAGCTCAAAGTGAACTGGAGGTTTTATAATTACCGCCTGTAACTTTCACAATTGTGAATGAAGTCGTCCCTCCTTTCCCGGTGGTGAGGCTATCACCGCCCCGGGCGTGATGTGCCGTGTGTCCGTAAATGGATAGGAGTCGAGGGACTCACCGATCGCTCCCGCTGAGGTGATAGAGCCGTCTTCCCTCTCCCGGTGGTGAAGCCGTCACCGCCCCGGGTGGTGTACTTCGAGGGTTCGTGAGTGCAGCCCGCAAGAATCCTGCTGTCAATAAACTGTGGCGTGATGGTATTCAGCAGACAGGCTGACGAGCGGGTAAATGGCCAGCGGCAATACAGGAAGGTGCTTACTGATGGTAATACGGCAGCGGGATCTCTGTAACTAAATGGCAGTCTTGAGGAAGTCCCAAGGCATTGTGGGACGAAACGCGTTGACGCTTCACTGGACATCTAGTAGTGCACTGGTCCACCGGGATAAGACCGACTTGGCTTTTGAAATCATTTACAGAGATCCCGCTGACTGTGTATATAAGGTGTATATGAAACATAAATGAATTGTGTGAATGTAGACACACTTTGTTTAATGCACAAAGTTATAAAAAATATTGGCTAAAATTACCTTCAGGCTGTGTGTATAAGGTGTATATGTAATATAAATGCATCCTGTGCTTAGATTTAGGTCCCATCACCATGATATCTCATTATGGTATGCAATTATTCCAAAGTACGGAAAAATCCCATATCCAAAATACCTCTGGTCCCAAGCATTTTGGATAAGGGAGACTCAACCTGTATTAACCATCTGATGCTTTCATAGAAATTTTATATATGTTTTATTTTTACATTCCACATGGTGGATTATTTGGTATAAAATAAAAGGTATTTTATTGTTTATAAACAGTCTCCCGACCTCATTTCTGACAACTTCACAGCCATATTTTTAAACCTAATTTTTATTGTTGTATTGATAAAATTTATCTTTACATATATTCTTATTTACCTTATAGCGCAATGTTTTCTAGATTTTTTTCATTGAGTTCTCAACTCCGCCCTATCTTCATGGAAGATCAGGTAAGGGCTCTTGTGAGACAAGGCCCCCAATTCAGACACGCGTCTTGCCGATGCCAAAGCCAAAAGCATCACCACTTTCCAAGTGACAAACTTCAACTCTATCTCTTGTAGAGGCTCAAACCAATCTGATTGAAGAAACTGTAACACCACGTTAAGGTCCCATGGTGCCACTGGAGGCACGAATGGAGGCTGGATGTGCAGAATCCCTTTCACGAAGGTCTGATCCTCTGGAAGAGAGGCCAATTGTTTTTGGAAGAACACTGACAAGGCCGAAATCTGGACCTTGATTGATCCCAATCGGAGGCCCGCTTCCACACCAGCCTGTAGAAAATGGAGGAAACGTCCTAAATGAAACTCTTCCGTAGGAGCTTTCTTGGATTCACACCAAGACACATATTTTCTCCAAATACGGTGGTAATGTTTCAACGTTACTCCCTTTCTGGCCTGAATAAGAGTGGGAATTACTTCCTTGGGAATACCCTTCCTGGCTAGGATCCGGCGCTCAACAGCCATGCCGTCAAACGTAGCCGCGGTAAGTCTTGATACACGCTCGGCCCCTGCTGCAGCAGGTCCTCGCGAGGAGGAAGAGGATCTTCTATGAGCAACTGCTGAAGATCTGGGTACCAAGCCCTCCTTGACCAGTCTGGGGCAATGAAGATTGCTCGAACCCTTGTTTTTCTTATGATCCTAAGTACCTTTGGGATCAGCGGAAGTGGAAGGAAGACATACACTGACGGGAAAACCCACTGGGTTACTAGCACATCCACTGCTACTGCCTGACGGTCTCTCGAACTGGAACAGTATCTCTGAAGCTTCTTGTTGAGACGAGATGCCATCATGTCTACTTGAGGAACTCCCCAAAGACTTGTCACCTCTGCGAAGACTTCTTGGTGGAGGCCCCACTCTCCTGGATGGAGATAGTGTCTGCTGAGGAAGTCTGCTTCCCAGTTGTCTACTCCCGGAATGAATATTGCCGACAGAGCTTGTAGATGTTTTTCTGCCCAGCGGAGGATTTTTGTCGCCTCTGCCATTGCCGCTCTGCTTTTCGTTCTGCCCTGCCTGTTTATGTACGCGACTGCTGTTACATTGTCCGCCTGGATCTGCACGGGACGGTCTTGAAGATGTACTGCTTGTTGAAGGCCATTGTAAATAGCTCTCAGCTCCAGAACGTTTATGTCAAGGCAGGCTTCCTGATGTGACCAACGTCCTTGGAAGTTTTCTCCCTGAGTGACTGCTCCCCAGCCTCGGAGACTTGCATCCGTGGTTACCAGGACCCAGTCCTGAATCCCGAACCTGCGTCCCTCTAGTAGGTGAGAGCTGTGTAACCACCACAGGAGCGAAATCCTGGCTTTTGACGACAGGATTATCTTTCGGTGCATGTGCAGGTAAGACCCCGACCACTTGTCCAACAGGTCCCACTGGAATACTCTGGCATGGAACCTGCCAAACTGTATGGCCTCGTAGGCCGCCACCATCTTCCCCAACAACCGAATGCACTGATGGATCGACACACAGGATGGTTTCAGTATCTGTTTTACCATTTTCTGTATTTCCAAAGACTTTTCCAGCGGCAAAAATACTCTCTGAACTTCTGTGTCCAGAATCATCCCGAGGAAAGACAACCTTGTCGTCGGTTCCAACTGTGACTTTGGATAATTTATGATCCACCCGTGTTGCTGGAGTATTGACAGAGAGAGTAAGATGTTTTGTAACAACTGCTCCCTGGATCTCGCCTTTATCAGGAGATCGTCCAGATAAGGAATTATATTGACTCCTTTGTGACGAAGGAGGACCATCATCTCCGCCATCACCTTGGTGAATACCCTCTGCGCTGTGGAGAGGCCAAAAGGTAACGTCTGGAATTGGTAATGGCAATCCTGAATCGCGAATCTCAGATAAGCCTGGTGAGGAAGATAAATGGGAACATGCAGGTAAGCATCCTTTATGTCCACCGACACCATGTAGTCCCCCTCCTCCACACTGGAAATCACCGCCCGAAGTGATTCCATCTTGAACTTGAACCTTTTCAGGAAGCAATTTAGATCTTTTAGGTTTAGGATCGGTCTGACCGAATCGTCCGGCTTCGGAACAACAAAGAGGCTTGAATAAAAACCCCGCCCTTGTTGTGACAACAGTACCAGGACTATGACCTGGTCCTGACATAATTTTTGGATTGCCGCTGGTACTGCTTCTCTCTCTGGCGGAGAAACTGGCAAGGTCGATTTGAAAAATCGGCATGGGGGCGTGGCCTGGTTGTGGGGAGAGGTGGATGTGCCGAACCTGGGCTCCTGACCACGACTACTTTAAACACCCCTTCGGCACCTATTACCGCCCTGTGTTCCACACCTTTGGGTCACTGAGGCCCCGCTGACAGAGGCACGGTGGGTTGCGGAGCCGGCGGGTACCCCTTGGACCCGTGCGGGTTGCAACCTACCTGCCTAGCAGAAGCCGGGGGCTGGAGTTGCGAGGTGACCGGACCGGAAGTACTGCGGCGGGGCCGTAAACGGGACCGAGGATCGGGTTTCCCTAATTATCTCCCCACAGTGCGGTCTCTTCACCTGTTGCGAGTCTGCCAGGATGGAGGGCTCCCCCGGCGCTGACGCTGACCGCGACCTCACTGAGTGGCCGGACGGGACGGGAGAGCGATTCCTCGGCTGCGCCGCTCGCTCCGTCCGCGGCTGTCACAGCCGCTATAACAAGTCGGAGCACGGGCTTTTGGTCCGCCGGAGGCGGCCGCAGCTCCGGATTTCTCCCCACTGACACCACCAATGATTCTGGAGAGCATTTCTCCCTATTCCCCCGGAGGCCTGTGACGGGAAGCCACCGCCGCCATCTTGCTCCCTGGCAAGTGGCTGGAAATGAGGTTACACTGCACTGCACTCCAGTCTCCTCACCCCAGCAAGGCTCCACAAATATTTGTCCGCTATATATGAGACTCCTCACTGCCCTTTCACTCCCTAGTCCATATAAAGCATTATTAGAAGGAGCCCATCCATCTTCTAGCACGGAACACCTCGGTGCTTCCCTTAACCCTTCATACTCCTCTGGCTGACTCCCCCTGCATAAAATTCGGCTACTGGGTGCCACGGGAAGGCTCGCCTCCGCCTCTGCCGGGCTGATGTGACCGCTGATGTGATGATTGGAACTCTCCCCCACTCCTGATGCTGTGATCCCGCCTTTGGCGTATATATCGAGCCGACATAGGTATCTCTATCCTCCTACTTCCGATCTCTCTTGTCAACAACTACTGCGGTGGAGTGTACACTCTGGGATCATGCCGCCTAAACGCCAAAAGGACCCGACTCCGGTCCGTCCGGTCACTTTCTTCAAGCAGTCGCCGACATCCCAGAGCTTGAAAGGTCCTACTGTGTCGGATCCCCTATTTAAGCAACTCCAGGGAGGGGATGACGTGTCGGGGTCTCCCCATGTGAATCCAACAAAACTCTCAACTGGATGACGACGCACCCCTCACACTCGGCTCGATGCGGCAACTCTTGGCTACGTTTAACGATGATATTACGCTGGAAGTTAAGACGGCGCTCCAGAGTTGCCAACAGACGGTCGACGCCATAGGCCAACGTACGGACCACATCGAGAAAAAGTGCGAGGAGGTGGTGCAATCTCACATCGAGATGATTAATCAACTGGAAGAGCTACAAGCTGAGGTCGCCGACCTTAGGAGGAAGACCTGTGACCTTGAGGACAGGTCACGCCGTAACAATGTAAAACTCCGGGGCATTCCTGAAACGGTCTCCACCGCAGAGCTCAAACAATTCGCAATGGACCTCTTTATGACTCTTCTTCCTACCAGCTCTATCGATGACTTCCTCATCGATCGGATCCATAGACTGCCGAAGGCTAGAAATGCCCCGAAGGACTCTCCAAGAGACACGTTGATGAGGATGCATTACTTCCATGTCAAGGAACAAATCCTGCGGGCAGCTATGCGCCCGGATCTGCCGGCCAAGACACTGGGGGATATATAAGTGTACGGAGATCTGTCAGCGGCTACCCTAGCTATGAGACGTTCATTCTATCCGGTAACTACAGCACTAAGGAGAGCTGATATCCTTTACAGATGGGGATTCCCGACGAAATTGCTTGTTCGGCACAACGGTGTCATGCACACGATAATCTCGCCGGAGGCCGGTTTGCAACTGTTGGGTTCCTGGAGGAGGGAGGATTCCCCTGACACAGCACCTGCAACCCTTAAATTGGCTCAAGAGTGGTCAATAGCCGGCAAATGACTTTAGAGGCTACCTAATTCAGCCAGGTTGTATGTTGCAGTCGGACTTGTCCTTCTTGTTACTTTACACATTATTATAGGTTTTTACGATGCCCCCCCGGGCAGTGTTTGGGACGACCGCATAGCAAGACTTATGTTTATGCGGAGGTGTGGTATAAGTTTTGAATGGGACGCTCATATTGTACTATCTTTACTATAATTATGCTGCCTACTGATCGCCCTGCATCCCCCTAGAGTGATATCTTCGCTTATTTTGACACTATTATGCACGGGTCCTGCCACTGTCCGGGAGGAGGCATGTAGCCTATGTCTCCTCGATGTGGTTTTATTTGTTTTGATTGTTCTAGGAGTGGGGGAGGGGATGTTTCCCCGCACCTCGTCACGACCCCATGTGTTGCCTATTTAGGCAACCCTGTTTGGCATCCTTGGGGTGCCCGTTCCTTTTTCCTTTCTTACTAATTCTCCCACCTTCCCTGTCTTCCCCACCTCTCCAAGTTCTGGTACACAGGGACCCACGCAGGTCTTGCTACATAGTTTATGCGTATAGAGTGATCTTTGCATTATTGAAAGTTATGCCCAATGGTTAATGTTCTTTCCTTAAACGTGAAATGGCTGAATTCGCCCAATAAACAAAGATTGGCCCTGCGCCATTTTGCCAAATGTAAGGCGCACGTAGTGGCCTTACAGGAGACCCACTTCATGCATGTCTCAGTCACCCCCCCGCCCTTAAAGATAACAAATTCCCCAATTGTTATATGTCCAATGGCCCGAAGAAAAAGGCTGGGGTAGCTATTTTATTCTCTAGTACATGTGATTTTTCTCTAGATCATCAAATTACAGACCAGGAGGGTAGATATCTTATCCTGACAGGCAAATTGGAAGACAGGCCGGTCACCATAGCCACGCTGTACGCCCCGAATACTAAACAAATGCCCTTCCTCCGGAAATTCTTTAGAACTCTCCAGAGGCACTTATCAGGTGCTTTGTTATTGCTGGGGGATTTTAACATGGTCCCTGACCCCACGGTAGATAGATCCTTCACCCGCCCTACCTCCAGCGCGGGCTCGCTGCGCGATAGCTCTCATGCCTTTCGGAATATATTATATGAGTATGACCTTTATGATGTCTGGAGAGCTAAGAAACCGACCTGTAGGGATTACTCGTTCTTTTCCCCAGTGCATGGCTCTTTCTCTAGGATAGATTTAGCAATATCGGATAAGTGGACCCTCCAACAGGTCTCGAAGGCTTCTATCCTGCCAGTGTCATGGTCCGATCACTCGGCTCTCTCTATCCATTGGAATCTCGCCGCGTGCGGACCTGCCCTACCTTATGGCGTTTTGGGGACTATCTCCTTTCAAATGCGGATGCTTCCGGTCACTTACCCAGGCCCTCTCCCAGTACCTTGAAACCAATGTCCCGGCCGACACATCCGTTTTCACACACTGGTGTGCCCTTAAGGCGGTGGTTAGGGGAGCGGCAATCCAGGCGGCTGCCTATATCCGTAGGACCTCTCGAGAACATCAGTTAGACCTTGAAACCCGTCTTAAAGATTTAGAATCCCTTCTCAAGCTGAGCCCGTCTAATAAGAAAATATATCGGGACCTGCTTCGGGTCAGAGATGAGTTGAATAAACTAGCTTTAACAGAGGTCCACAAGAACCTTTTCCGACTGCAACAAAAGTTTTATACACAGGGGGACAGAGCTGGTAGAATGCTTGCACGCAAGCTGAGGGGGAAAACTGCTAAAGAGAGGGTGAAATTCATTTTCAATTCAAATAATATCAAAATAACTGACCCGTCAGATATTGCTGATTCCTTTGCCACATATTACTCCTCCCTCTATAATTTAAAGGACGACGTATCTATCCCACAACCCACGCCGGCTACCATTGCGGCCTTTCTGAAAGATACCCATCTCCCCTCCGTCGACTCATCTACTCTGCAGGCTCTAAACCAACCCTGGTCTTTTACAGAAATTACTCAAGCTATAGACTCGCTCCCGCTGGATAAAGCTCCAGGCCCTGATGGGTTCATAAATAAATTTTATAAATGCTTCAAAGATACTCTCACCCCTGTTCTGAACGGAGTCTATAATCATGCTTCCTCTGTCGGGAATTTCCCGGTTGAAATGTTGGAAGCTCGTGTAGTGGCCTTTCCCAAATCAGGGAAAAATCCCGCTATGATGTCTAACTATCGCCCCATCGCTCTACTAAATACTGATTTGAAAATATACGCAAAATTAGTGGCCAACAGGCTTAACCCCCTGCTCCCCTCGCTAGTCCACTACGATCAAGTGGGGTATGTCCCCGGACGACAGTCCCCCTATAACACTAGGCGGGTAATAAACGTGCTAGACATCTTTTCTACGACTGATTCTCCCCTGATTCTGTTGTCGTTGGACGCGGAGAAGGCGTTCGATCGCCTACACTGGGGGTATTTACAGGCGGTTCTTTGTAAGTTTGGTCTTACCGGCAGGGTTCTCTCTTCCATCTTGGCTTTATACTTTCACCCCTCGGCAAGAGTGTGTGTGAATGGACTCTCCTCCTCTCCATTTAGGATCACGAATGGCACACGCCAAGGGTGCCCCCTATCCCCGCTGGTATTTGCACTGGCAATTGAACCATTAGCTGAGAAAATAAGATCTTCACCCTTGATTACAGGAGTGGAATATATGGGACAATCTCATAAGATATGTCTATTCACGGACGATGTCCTCCTGACGCTCACGACTCCCACTACCTCCCTGCGAGCATTACACACACTCTTGTCGGAATATTCAGCTGTATCCTATTATAGACTTAACAATACTAAGACGGAGGCACTTCCTATTAATTGTCCGCCCCCCCTCTTATCCGCGCTGAAAGCTTCCTACTCTTATTCTTGGCAGGATAGAAGCCTTAAATATCTGGGGATTCATATCACCCAGAAGCTGGCCGACCTACTCTCCGCTAACTACCCCACGCTACTGCGCAAAGTTACAGCTCTGGTCTCGGACTGGATGATGCATCATGTCTCATGGTTAGGGCGCATAGCTGCACTAAAGATGACGGTCCTTCCTAGGCTCATGTATCTCTTTCGGGCCATTCCTGTCCTACTACCCACCTACCTCTTGTCTAAATTTAACGCTATTTCTCGGACGTCCTAGTGGATGCTGGGGACTCCGTCAGGACCATGGGGAATAGCGGCTCCGCAGGAGACAGGGCACAAAATTTAAAAGTTTGACCACTAGGTGGTGTGTACTGGCTCCTCCCCCTATGACCCTCCTCCAAGCCTCAGTTAGGTTTTTGTGCCCGTCCGAGCAGGGTGCAATCTAGATGGCTCTCATAAAGAGCTGCTTAGAGTAAAAGTTTTGATAGTTTTATTATTTTCAGTGAGTCCTGCTGGCAACAGGTTCACTGCAACGAGGGACCTAGGGGAGAAGAAGTGAACTCACCTGCGTGCAGGATGGATTTGCTTCTTAGGCTACTGGACACTAGCTCCAGAGGGACGATCACAGGTACAGCCTGGATGGGTCACCGGAGCCGCGCCGCCGACCCCCTTGCAGATGCCGAAGTAAGAAGAGGTACAGAAACCGGCGGCTGAAGGCTTTTCAGTCTTCATGAGGTAGCGCACAGCACTGCAGCTGTGTGCCATTGCGCTCAGGCACACTTCACACCGGCGGTCACTGAGGGTGCAGGGCGCTGGGGGGGGCGCCCTGGGCAGCAATGTTAATACCTTTCTGGCTAAAAAGAATACATCACATATAGTCCATGAGGCTATATGGATGTATTTCACCCCTGCCAGGTCTCAGAAAAACCGGGAGAAGAGCCCGCCGGAATAGGGGGCGGGGCCTATCTCCTCAGCACACAGCACCATTTTCCTACACAGCTCCGCTGCTAGGAAGGCTCCCAGGCTCTCCCCTGCACTGCACTACAGAAACAGGGTAAAAAACAGAGAGGGGGGGCATTTTTTGGCGATATTATATATATTTAAGCAGCTATAAGGAAACAACACTTATATAAGGTTGTTCCTATATAATTATAGCGCTTTGGTGTGTGCTGACAAACTCTCCCTCTGTCTCCCCAAAGGGCTAGTGGGGTCCTGTCTTCTATCAGAGCATTCCCTGTGTGTCTGCTGTGTGTCGGTACGTGTGTGTCGACATGTATGAGGACGATGTTGGTGTGGAGGCGGAGCAATTGCCGGTAATGGTGATGTCACCCCCTAGGGAGTCGACACCGGAATGGATGGCTTTGTTTATGGAATTACGTGATAATGTCAGCACGCTGCAAAAGTCGGTTGACGACATGAGACGTCCGGCAAACCAGTTAGTACCTGTACAGGCGTCTCAAACACCGTCAGGGGCTGTAAAACGCCCTTTGCCTCAGTCGGTCGACACAGACCCAGACACGGACACCGAATCTAGTGTCGACGGTGAAGAAACGAACGTATTTTCCAGTAGGGCCACACGTTATATGATCACGACAATGAAGGAGGCTTTGCATATCTCTGATACTGCAAGTACCACAAAAAGGGGTATTATGTGGGGTCTGAAAAAACTACCTGTAGTTTTTCCTGAATCAGAGGAATTGAATGACGTGTGTGATACCCTTTCCCGCCAGAGGTTAGGGCGCGCTGGGAAACACCCCCTAGGGTGGACAAGGCGCTCACACGTTTATCCAAACAAGTGGCGTTACCGTCTCCTGATACGGCCGCCCTCAAGGATCCAGCTGATAGGAGGCTGGAAAATACTCTAAAAAGTATATACACACATACTGGTGTTATACTGCGACCAGCAATCGCCTCAGCCTGGATGTGCAGTGCTGGGGTGGCTTGGTCGGGTTCCCTGACTGAAAATATTGATACCCTGGATAGGGACAGTATTTTATTGACTATAGAGCAATTAAAGGATGCATTCCTTTATATGCGAGATGCACAGAGGGATATCTGCACTCTGGCATCAAGAGTAAGTGCGATGTCCATATCTGCCAGAAGAGGTCTATGGACACGACAGTGGTCAGGCGATGCGGATTCCAAACGGCATATGGAAGTATTGCCGTATAAAGGGGAGGAATTATTTGGGGTCGGTCTATCGGATTTGGTAGCCACGGCAACAGCCGGGAAGTCCACCTTTTTACCTCAAGTCCCCTCCCAGCAGAAAAAGACGCAGCCTTTTCAGCCGCAGTCCTTTCGTTCCTATAAGAACAAGCGAGCAAAAGGACATTCATATTTGCCCCGAGGCAAAGGAAAGGGTAAGAGACTGCAGCAAGCAGCCCCTTCCCAGGAGCAGAAGTCCTCCCTGGCTTCTGCAAAGGCCTCAGCATGACGCTGGGACCTTACAAGCGGACTCAGGGGCGGTGGGGGGTCGCCTCAAGAATTTCAGCGCACAGTGGGCTTACTCGCAGGTGGACCCCTGGATCCTGCAGGTAGTATCTCAGGGTTACAGGTTGGAATTCGAGAAGTCTCCCCCTCGCCGGTTCCTAAAATCTGCTTTGCCAACGTCTCCCTCAGACAGGGCGACGGTATTGGAAGCCATTCACAAGCTGTATTCTCAGCAGGTGATAATCAAGGTACCCCTTCTACAACAGGGAAAGGGGTATTACTCCACGCTATTTGTGGTACCGAAGCCGGACGGCTCGGTAAGACCTATTCTAAATCTGAAATCTCTGAACCTGTACATACAAAAATTCAAGTTCAAGATGGAGTCACTCAGAGCAGTGATAGCGAATCTGGAAGAAGGGGATTTTATGGTGTCCTTGGACATCAAGGATGCTTACCTTCATGTCCCAATTTGCCCTTCACACCAAGGGTACCTCAGGTTCGTGGTACAAAACTGTCATTATCAGTTTCAGACGCTGCCGTTTGGATTGTCCACGGCACCCAGGGTCTTTACCAAGGTAATGGCCGAAATGATGATCCTTCTTCGAAGAGAAGGCGTATTAATTATCCCTTACTTGGACGATCTCCTGATAAGGGCAAGATCCAGAGAACAGCTGGAGGTCGGAGTAGCACTAACTCAAGTAGTGCTCCAACAGCACGGGTGGATTCTGAATTTTCCAAAATCCCAACTGATCCCGACGACACGTCTGCTGTTCCTAGGGATGATTCTGGACACTGTTCAGAAAAAGGTATTTCTTCCGGAGGAGAAAGCCAGGGAGTTATCCGAACTCGTCAGGAACCTCCTAAAACCAGGGACAGTGTCTGTGCATCAATGCACAAGAGTCCTGGAAAAAAGGGTCTCTCTGCTATGGTGGTTGCAGAGTGCTCATCTGTTAGAGGGCCGCAGATTCGGCATACAGAACTGGGTCCTAGTGACCACGGATGCTAGCCTGAGAGGCTGGGGAGCGGTCACACAAGGAAGAAACTTCCAGGGCGTGTGGTCAAGCCTGGAAACGTCTCTTCACATAAATATACTGGAACTAAGAGCAATCTACAATGCTCTAAGCCTGGCAAACCCTCTGCTTCAGGGTCAGCCGGTGTTGATCCAGTCGGACAACATCACGGCAGTCGCCCACGTAAACAGACAGGGCGGCACAAGAAGCAGGAGGGCAATGGCAGAGGCTGCAAGGATTCTTCGCTGGGCGGAAAATCATGTGATAGCACTGTCAGCAGTGTTCATCCCGGGAGTGGACAACTGGGAAGCAGACTTCCTCAGCAGACACGATCTTCACCCGGGAGAGTGGGGACTTCATCCAGAAGTCTTCCACATGATTGTAGTCCATTGGGAAAGACCAATGGTGGACATGATGGCGTCCCGCCTCAACAAAAAACTGGACAGGTATTGCGCCAGGTCAAGAGACCCTCAGGCAATAGCTGTGGACGCTCTGGTAACGCCGTGGGTGTTCCAGTCAGTGTATGTGTTTCCTCCTCTGCCTCTCATACCCAAGGTACTGAGAATTATACGGCAAAGGGGAGTAAGAACGATACTAGTGGCTCCGGACTGGCCAAGAAGGACTTGGTACCCGGAACTTCAGGAGATGCTCACGGAAGATCCGTGGCCTCTACCTCTAAGAAGGGATCTGCTTCAGCAGGGACCGTGTCTATTCCAAGACTTACCGCGGCTGCGTTTGACGGCATGGCGGTTGAACGCCGGATCCTAAGGGAAAAAGGCATTCCGGAGGAGGTCATCCCTACCCTGGTCAAAGCCAGGAAGGAGGTGACTGCACAACATTATCACCGCATTTGGAGAAAATATGTTGCATGGTGTGAGGCCAGGAAGGCCCCGACAGAGGAATTTCAACTGGGTCGATTCCTACATTTCCTGCAAACAGGATTATCTATGGGCCTCAAATTAGGGTCCATTAAGGTTCAAATTTCGGCCCTGTCGATTTTCTTCCAGAAAGAATTGGCTTCAGTTCCTGAAGTCCAGACTTTTGTAAAAGGAGTACTACATATACAGCCCCCGGTTGTGCCCCCAGTGGCACCGTGGGATCTCAATGTAGTTTTGGATTTTCTCAAATCCCATTGGTTTGAGCCACTCAAATCGGTAGATTTGAAATATCTTACATGGAAAGTAACCATGCTACTGGCCCTGGCTTCAGCCAGGAGAGTGTCGGAATTGGCGGCTTTATCGTATAAAAGCCCATATCTGATTTTCCATTCGGACAGGGCAGAATTGAGGACGCGTCCTCATTTTCTGCCTAAGGTGGTATCAGCGTTTCACCTGAACCAGCCTATTGTGGTGCCTGCGGCTACTAGCGATTTGGAGGATTCCAAGTTGCTGGACGTTGTCAGAGCATTGAAAATATATATTTCAAGGACGGCTGGAGTCAGAAAATCTGACTCGCTGTTTATACTGTATGCACCCAACAAGCTGGGTGCTCCTGCTTCTAAGCAGACGATTGCTCGTTGGATTTGTAGCACAATTCAACTGGCACATTCTGTGGCAGGCCTGCCACAGCCTAAATCTGTCAATGCCCACTCCACAAGGAAGGTGGGCTCATCTTGGGCGGCTGCCCGAGGGGTCTCGGCATTACAACTCTGCCGAGCAGCTACGTGGTCAGGGGAGAACACGTTTGTAAAATTCTACAAATTTGATACCCTGGCTAAGGAGGACCTGGAGTTCTCTCATTCGGTGCTGCAGAGTCATCCGCACTCTCCCGCCCGTTTGGGAGCTTTGGTATAATCCCCATGGTCCTGACGGAGTCCCCAGCATCCACTAGGACGTCAGAGAAAATAAGAATTTACTCTCCGGTAATTCTATTTCTCGTAGTCCGTAGTGGATGCTGGGCGCCCATCCCAAGTGCGGATTGTCTGCAATACTTGTACATAGTTATTGTTACAAAAAAATCGGGTTGTTTATTGTTGTGAGCCATCTTTTCAGAGGCTCCTACGTTATCATACTGTTAACTGGGTTCAGATCACAAGTTGTACGGTGTGATTGGTGTGGCTGGTATGAGTCTTACCCGGGATTCAAAATCCTTCCTTATTGTGTACGCTCGTCCGGGCACAGTATCCTAACTGAGGCTTGGAGGAGGGTCATAGGGGGAGGAGCCAGTACACACCACCTAGTGGTCAAACTTTTAAATTTTGTGCCCTGTCTCCTGCGGAGCCGCTATTCCCCATGGTCCTGACGGAGTCCCCAGCATCCACTACGGACTACGAGAAATAGAATTACCGGTGAGTAAATTCTTATTTTTCAACTCTTATATATGGAAAGGTAAAACAACGAGATTAGCCAGGAAAACAATGGTCCGGTCCAAACGGGAGGGCGGTCTGGCATACCCGGATTTACATTCCTACCAACTAGCATGCCGACTTGCGCAAATGGGTGCTTGGTATTCACATCCCCCATATAAATCGTGGGTTCTCCTCGAACAGGGGCTCGTTGCCCCGCTCCCCCTTACTGATGTTTTACTGCTCCCGAAGTCGGAGGGCAAACTATTAGCCAACAGGTCTCTTTCGGTCCAATCTACTCGGAGGGCTTGGTTGGAAGTAGTGCATAATGTAAGCGTTATAAATCTCCCCACCCCTGCTCTCTCATTGACGGGCATAGCTTCCCTGATCCCTGATTTGAGATTTGACTCCTGGATTTTAAGGGGACTCCTATCTTTGCAGGATATAATGATGAATAATACTCTCCTATCGTTTGCTAAGATACAGGAAAGATTCCTGCTGCCACACGGGGGATTTTATAAATATTTACAACTCAGACATTGGCTCCACGGGGCCTCAGCGCCCCCCCACTCGCTATCCACCTTACCCAAACTTGTCCAGAAGTTTCTAGATGATGGGGAGGGCAGGGGTGGCATTACTAAATGGTACAACTACATTATTAACTCCCACTCTCCGCAGACAGCCCCCTTCCAAGCGAAATGGGAGGCGGACCTTAGGTGTTCGATATCGGAGGAGGACTGGGAGACAATTTTCCGATCCTGCTGTACGGTTTCTAAATGTATGTCACATATAGAACTATTTTATAAATTTATACACCGATTGTATTTCACCCCTTCCCGCTTACATGTGATGCAACCCTCTACATCCAATCTATGTTGGCGTAATTGTGGCGGGATAGGTACTCTATTACATATCTTCTGGGATTGCCCAGTGCTGGCCCCGCTCTGGAACTCTGTCTTCCATCTTCTGGAATTAGTGCTGGGCCTGTCTATACATCCCCACCCACGACTGGCTCTCCTCCACCTGTACTATGGCGATTTATAGCCGGGCGATCGATACATCTTAGGCCATATTCTTATTTCAACCAAATTATTAATTGCTCGCCAATGGCGTTATATCAGAGTTCCTCATATAACAGCGATAGAGATGGCTGTACAATCGCACTGTGAATTTGAGACAGCGGGAGTGGCCTATGCCCCTACTTCATCCTGCCCATTGCTCCACTGGTATCCGTGGTCTACCTACTGGCATAATCGCTCACCAGATCCTGCGCCCTTTCATGGCCCTTAGGTTTATATGTTTTCCTGGTATTATGTATTGATTGTTGTTGGATTCAGCCTCACGTTATTTTCTGATATAATGTTCTCATTGTTATCCTCTATGCAATAATGTTTTTTGTTTTTTTTCCCTAGTATTATGTATTGTGGAACAGTCTGTGTACCCCCCTAATCCCCCCCCCCCTCCGCTTTTTTTTCTCTTCTGTACCCCTTTCCCATTGGCTTTGTTTACTCGTAAAACAATAAAAATTAATATTGAAAAATCCGCATGGAGGAACGTCTTGAAACTCCAGCTTGTATCCCTGGGATACTATTTGCAATACCCAGGGATCCAGGCCAGACAGAATCCAACCTTGGCTGAACAGTTTGAGACGTGTCCCCACCCAGCCGTGCCAGGTGCAGGGAGAATTACCTTCTTTGTCAACCTGGAAAGTGCACTGTCTATCACAGGGAGTGATTCCCATTTTTTCCTGTCCTCAGCTGGGAAAGGGTAAGCTATCTGAATCCTTTTGGGAATACGAAATTTCTTATCAGGATTCACCCACATCCCTTCAAAGAGAGCATTTAGTTCGTGGGAAGGAGGGAACATGACTTTGGATTTCTTTTCCTTATGACAATAAGCCTTCTCCTGAGGTACAGGAGTGGTTTCTGTAACCTCCAACACGTCCCTTATAGCCACAATCATATATTGTATACTTTCCGCCAATTTATGATCTATCTCTCTGGAGTCACTATCGTCGACACAAGAATCAGAGTCCGTGTTGGTATCAGTGTTTACAACATTCGCAAATGGTCTCTTATGTGACCCAGAGGGGCCGCCTGCATAAGGAATAACAGAATCCTGAAAAATCACATCTTCCACAGATTTTCTCCAGCATTCAGCCTTAGATTCAGACTTATCTAATCTTTGGTTAATCAGATGCATACTGTCACGTATCTCTTTCACCCATGCAGGCTCTTGGTGTGCCAGTAGCGCCACCACATTACAACTCTGTGTCCCTAAAATGGCTTCCTCTGGGGAGGAACTCCCTGCCTTAGTCATGCCTCTCATGTGTACAGCACACTCACAGACACACTGGGACTTATTTGGGTGCAGACCCACAGTAAAATCTGTCAGAGGGACACAGTATAGGAGCAGCCAGTTCACAATCCCAGTGCCAGTATGTAATGAGTGTGAACACAGAATGCCCACAGCCAAATAGCGCTTTTATACAGATAATCACACTATAAAATGCACCACAACGCATTGTGCCCCCCCAAATATCACCCTGCACTTGTCAGAAGGGGAGGAGAGGACCAGCGTGTTCTCTGCAGCCTGTGGGGAGAGAGAAAATGGCGCTGAGCAGTGTGCTGTCTGCCTGAGGAAGAAGCTCCGCCCCCGCAATGGCGCGTCCTTACACTCAGTAAACATTGCAATATTTATACTGGCGGGGGTAGGGCTGTGCCAGCGGCACCTTATGCCCCCTTTTAGCCAGTTTTGAGGTATATTTTTGCTGCCCGGGGTGCCCCCCACGCCCTGCACCCTGCAGTGCCTGTGTGTGTGGGCAGCAATGGCGCGCTGCGCTCCCGCTAGCTGCGCCGTACCTCAGCCGTCACTTACTTGATAGAAGTTCATTCTTCTTATACTCACCTGTCTTCTGACTTCTGGCTCTGCGAGGGGGGTGACTGCGTGCTGTGGGAGTGAGCATCTAGACACGGCTAGCGTTCAGTACCCTTCAGGAGCTAATGGTGTCCTGTCAGCCAGAAGCAGAGCCATGAAACTCTTTAGGAAGTTGGTTCTGCTTCTGCCTCTCAGTCCCACGAAGCAGGGCGTCTGTTGCCAGCAGATCTCCCTGAAAATAAAAAACCTAACATAAGTCTTTTCAGAGAAACTCAGTAGAGCTCCTCAGAGTGCATCCAGTCTGCCTGGGCACATTTCTAAAACTGAGGTCTGGAGGAGGGGCATAGGGGGAGGAGCCAGTTCACACCCATTGAAAAGTCTTAAGAGTGCCCATGGCTCCTGCAGAACCGCCTATACCCCATGGTCTTGATGTGGTCCCCAGCATCCTCTAGGACGTATGAGAAATGTCTTTGTAAACAATATTTGCAGTTTTGCCTTCAAGGATTAACACAAAAAGATGCTTGGGGCTACTAACTCTTGAGCAAGCCATGTAAAGCTGACCATAGGAGAAGCAGCTGGTCCTGAGATCTACGCCTGCAGCCCTGAACGGTTTTCAGGAGATGTGCAATATGTTATATATTGTATATATATTTATTTACATATAGTCATTTTGGCTTAAGGAGCCTGCTCACTGCATGTGCCGAGTGTCAAGCGTCTTGCTCTTCTCCCTGATGTCACATTGAGATCATACATACCTCGTTTTCTTTCTAGGTCACTAAGCTATACAATAGTGATAACATGATCCAAATTCATCCAGTAGTTTTATGTGATGTCGGAACAGACAGAGAGATAAAACTCAGAAATGTATTTTTCTTCATCTCCTTAGTTCATACACAGTCCCTAGAAGTATATTTCTAAAAAGAATTGCTATGTACAGACAGTTTTATTATATGTATACTGTAGCTCAATAAAATTGGTATATTTTTCTCATTAGGTCTGGATTACAAAAGACTAACAGATGCCAGTCATAGCCCCCTAGAAGCACTGGCGCCTGTGCTCACCAGTAATAACGTATTGGCCATCTCTAAGCTGGCTTCTAGGATCCCAGACTTGGACGGGACTATGCTCTCTACCAGCTCCGTACATGCAGCTTGGCTGAAGAAACTCTTCTGGAATGGTGACCCCCAGCTTCTCAAGAAAGCCCCAGAGTCTGCAGCCGAATGGTCTCATGCCTACGACATCTGCAGAAAATATTTTGACAGGCTCAGCCCCAGAGATTTGGCTGCGTTTACTGATGAGATCACGTTCTCCTCACATGCTGTTAGCAAGGTACAGCAACAGATCTATGACCACAATCGACACGTTTATTAATTACTTAAATATGACCCTACCTCCCATGTATTGCAAATGCATAAAAGTGCATCTGTTACATCACATATTTATTCACATGGGTCTGGGACTCCAGGTCGACAACAAAAAGGTCGACACACCTTAGGCCGCCGCCAATTGGTCGACACACCTTAGGTCGACAGGAACAAGGCCGACATGGAAAAAGGTCGACATGAGTTTTTTTATGTTTTTTTGGTGTAGTTTTCTTCGTAGAGTGACCGGGAACCCCAATTAGTGCACTGCGTCCCCTCGCTTCGCTCGCCATGCTTCGGGCATGGTGCCTTTGCTCCGCTTCGCTCGGCACAGATTACCGTTCCAATCGTAGTCCACGTGGATCGTTAAGTATGAAAAGGTTCCAAAAAAGAAAAAAATTGTGAAAAACTCATGTCGACCTTTTTCCATGTCGACCTGGTTTCTGTCGACCTTTTGTCCATGTCGACCTAAGGTGTCTCGACCAATTGGCGTCGACCTTTTTGTTGTCGACCTGGAGTCCGGATACCATTCACAGAAGGTTACCGCTAAGTGTCACTCATTCCGTGTCCCAACAACAGGGAACTAAAAATAAAGATACTAGCTAGTTTCTATCCAGCAGACCACTGATGGGCAACAGGAAGCCCCCCCAACCCTTCATTTGTGAGCCCCCAGCTGGCAACATTTGTTAATGTTGCCTACTGATGCTCTATTACAGATAGGTGGCTTTGGCTTTTTAAATTAATATGTTTTAACTTATTACTAACTTTAAGGTTAAATTGTGGCCCTTTGGAATGATAGAGGGGGTTATTCAGGTTTGTTAGCAAACCAAAAAAGCACACTAACGGGCAAAACCATGTTGTACTGCAGGTGGGGCAGATGCAGCATGTGCAGAGAGAGTTAGATTTGGGTGGGTTATATTGTTTCTGTGCAGGGTAAATACTGGCTGCTTTATTTTTACACTGCAATTTAGATTTGAGTTTGAAAACACCCCACCCAAATCTAACTCTCTCTGCACATGTTGCATCTGCCCCACCTGCAGTGCACATGGTTTTGCCCCTTAGTGTGCTTTTTTGGTTTGCTAACAAACCGGAATAAAGCCCTAGGAGCCACCCCTGATGTGTACAGGTTGCCTATCACTGGAGTAGAATCTGTTGCACTTTTTGCAATATAGAGTATTCAAAGGCAAAAGGTGTGATAATGATGTAAATGGTGTTTATCAGCAAGACAAGTGAGTTAATTGCTGTATGAAAGATGTGGTTTTATGGACTCATCCTAATCTGTGTTCATTTGTTTGTTTCTTTATGTCAGTGGTTCCTAACCTCGGTCCTCAAGTACCTCCAGCAGGTCATGTTTTCCAAGTCACCTAGCAGTTGAACATGTGTATTCATTACTTACTGACACATTTTAAAAGACCCATAGGTGGAGCAAATTATTTAACTTGCAATCCTGTGAGGAGACCTGGAAAACATGAACTGTTGGGGGTACTTGAGGACCGAGGTTTTGAACCACTGCTTTATGTAATGTTTTACAATGCATACCTCCCAACAGGACCCTCTCCAGGAGGGACAGAATGCTCTGCTCCCTGACTTCTCTCTTGGGGGTCTATTTACTAAGACATGGATGGAGATAAAGTACCAGCCAATCAGCTCCTAACTGACATTTTTCAAACCCAGCCTGTGACATGGCAGTTAGGAGTTGATTGGCTGGGACTTTATTTTATTATTATTATTATTATTATTATTATCCTTTATTTATATGGCGCCACAAGGGTTCCGCAGCGCCCAATTACAGAGTACATAAACAAATAAACAAACAGGAAAACAGCAACTTACAGTTGACGACAATATAGGACAAGTACAGAGTAAATAAACATAGCTACATCACTATCCAAGGCTTAGTAAATAGACCCCTTAATTTGTGATTGCCAGCACCTGTGGTGAAACACCTTTTTTTTTTATCAAGTAACGAGTTCAACACAGGTGAGGGCAATCCTTTATTAAGAGGGAAGTCCAGGAACAGAGTATTTTGGCCCTCCTGGAGAGGGTCATGTTGGGAGGTATGCAATGACCTGCCACTTCTTTCAATTTCAAGTGTGTCCTGAAGAATAATATTTGGGATTGATTTAGGTGTACAGTGATGATGAAATTTTTGTGGGTGTCAGGAGTGTCTTATTTGCTTGGAACCATCAGATCATCATTATAGCTCAGAACATTAGCATGAAATGTCCTCACTGACCATGCAATAGGTTAATCCAGTTCACAAACACTGTTCTCAAGGCACCCCAGCAGTCCTGGCTTTAAGGATATCCGTGCTTAGGCACAGGTGATTTAATTAGTACTTCAGTCAGTTTGATTAAACCATCTGTGCACAAGCAGGGATATCCCTAAAACCTGGACTGTGGGGGGTGCATTGAAGACCGCATTTGGGAACCACTTGGTTAATCTATGAGTCTGAAGCAAATCTAGACTTTTCTCTTATGGGTGGTGTGGGAAATGATTTATCACTGTCCCATCCCTTCTGCAGTTTGATTGAGGGGAAATGTACTAAGCATTGAAGACTGATACAGTGGAGAGAGATAAAGGGTCAGATGTATTAACCTGGAGAAGTGGAAAGCAATAAACTACCAACTACGAACACAGCCTGTAACATGACAGGTAGGAGCTGATTGGCTGGTACTTTATATCTCTCCACATTATCACTCTTCAAGGCTTAGTGCATCTCCCCTTGTATGTTGGATATCTGGAACCAATTAAGCAGAGCACGAAGACCTCCTATTGCTCTCATGACTGATTGGCCATTGTCATCCATCAATCAATGAGTAACTGGATATTAGAATGAAACGTAAGCAGATGATCCTGCCCAACCATCAGGCACCGACAATTAGTATGCGGCCACAGGCAGCCAGTCTGGCCTAAAAATTCAAATTTGACTGGCTGAGGTATAAGTATGGGGTAGGTGTCCCTTCTGGATAGACACCTACTATGACTTACAGTACCAGTTGAGATATTACCATCTAATCATAGACCAGTTTACTATATGAATGTACTGCGTTCACTCTGTGGCATTAGCCTACACTAACGCCTTAGCCTGCTGCATGGTCTGTGTGACTTACACTGCGTTCACCCAGACTGTGTACCTGCACTGTATTCAGTCACATCATCCAATCAGACTAACTTGCTACATAGACTGTGTGACTGCACTGTGCTCCCTCTGTGACATCCCCAATAATGACAGACTAACCTAAAACGTAGACTGTCTAACTCACCAACCAGTCGTAGCCTAACTTGCTACATAGACTGTGTGACTGCACTGTGCTCACTGTGACATCCCCAATAATGACAGACTAACCTAAAACATAGACTGTCTAACTCACCAACCAGTCGTAGCCTAACTTGCTACATAGACTGTGTGACTGCACTGTGCTCCCTCTGTGACATCCCCAATAATGACAGACTAACCTAAAACATAGACTGTCTAACTCACCAACCAGTTGTAGCCTAACTTGCTACATAGACTGTGTGACTGCACTGTGCTCCCTCTGTGACATCCCCAATAATGACAGACTAACCTAAAACATAGACTGTCTAACTCACCAACCAGTCGTAGCCTAACTTGCTACATAGACTGTGTGACTGCACTGTGCTCCCTCTGTGACATCCCCAATAATGACAGACTAACCTAAAACGTAGACTGTCTAACTCACCAACCAGTCGTAGCCTAACTTGCTACATAGACTGTGTGACTGCACTGTGCTCACTGTGACATCCCCAATAATGACAGACTAACCTAAAACATAGACTGTCTAACTCACCAACCAGTCGTAGCCTAACTTGCTACATAGACTGTGTGACTGCACTGTGCTCACTGTGACATCCCCAATAATGACAGACTAACCTAAAACATAGACTGTAACTCACCAACCAGTCGTAGCCTAACTTGCTACATAGACTGTGTGACTGCACTGTGCTCCCTCTGTGACATCCCCAATAATGACAGACTAACCTAAAACATAGACTGTCTAACTCACCAACCAGTCGTAGCCTAACTTGCTACATAGACTGTGTGACTGCACTGTGCTCCCTCTGTGACATCCCCAATAATGACAGACTAACCTAAAACATAGACTGTCTAACTCACCAACCAGTCGTAGCCTAACTTGCTACATAGACTGTGTGACTGCACTGTGCTCCCTCTGTGACATCCCCAATAATGACAGACTAACCTAAAACATAGACTGTCTAACTCACCAACCAGTCGTAGCCTAACTTGCTACATAGACTGTGTGACTGCACTGTGCTCCCTCTGTGACATCCCCAATAATGACAGACTAACCTAAAACATAGACTGTCTAACTCACCAACCAGTCGTAGCCTAACTTGCTACATAGACTGTGTGACTGCACTGTGCTCCCTCTGTGACATCCCCAATAATGACAGACTAACCTAAAACATAGACTGTCTAACTCACCAACCAGTCGTAGCCTAACTTGCTACATAGACTGTGTGACTGCACTGTGCTCCCTCTGTGACATCCCCAATAATGACAGACTAACCTAAAACATAGACTGTCTAACTCACCAACCAGTCGTAGCCTAACTTGCTACATAGACTGTGTGACTGCACTGTGCTCCCTCTGTGACATCCCCAATAATGACAGACTAACCTAAAACATAGACTGTCTAACTCACCAACCAGTCGTAGCCTAACTTGCTACATAGACTGTGTGACTGCACTGTGCTCCCTCTGTGACATCCCCAATAATGACAGACTAACCTAAAACGTAGACTGTCTAACTCACCAACCAGTCGTAGCCTAACTTGCTACATAGACTGTGTGACTGCACTGTGCTCACTGTGACATCCCCAATAATGACAGACTAACCTAAAACATAGACTGTCTAACTCACCAACCAGTCGTAGCCTAACTTGCTACATAGACTGTGTGACTGCACTGTGCTCACTGTGACATCCCCAATAATGACAGACTAACCTAAAACATAGACTGTAACTCACCAACCAGTCGTAGCCTAACTTGCTACATAGACTGTGTGACTGCACTGTGCTCCCTCTGTGACATCCCCAATAATGACAGACTAACCTAAAACATAGACTGTCTAACTCACCAACCAGTCGTAGCCTAACTTGCTACATAGACTGTGTGACTGCACTGTGCTCCCTCTGTGACATCCCCAATAATGACAGACTAACCTAAAACGTAGACTGTCTAACTCACCAACCAGTCGTAGCCTAACTTGCTACATAGACTGTGTGACTGCACTGTGCTCCCTCTGTGACATCCCCAATAATGACAGACTAACCTAAAACGTAGACTGTCTAACTCACCAACCAGTCGTAGCCTAACTTGCTACATAGACTGTGTGACTGCACTGTGCTCCCTCTGTGACATCCCCAATAATGACAGACTAACCTAAAACATAGACTGTCTAACTGCACTGTGCTCACTATGACATCATCAATCACAGACTGTGACATAACCATACATTTGCAGACTAACCTGCTACATAGACTGTATGTCTGCACTATGGGATCTGTTCAGGTTGGATCGCAATCACGACCCAACCTGCAGTTTCCTGATGGTTGGGAAAATGCGTGTGTGCAGGGATGCAAACTCCTTTGCCTGATTGACAGGCAGAGGTGTTCGCAGGGAAGTACGGGGGTGGCCGACGTTGCCAGAAATGGGGGCCTATCGCCTCCATTTTCCGAATGCCAGCAGTGGGGCGAGTGCTAAAAAGTCACCTTTGCGGGTTCGCTGTGCTCACCACAGGATCTATTACCACTCTATGGGTGTTGCGAACACCCACAAGTGGGAATAGCCTGGCTGTGCCGAGATTCCGGCTGGCAGGATTCCTGCGCCTGTATCCTGAGCGCCGGGATCCCGACAGTCAGCAAATTAAATGCATCCTGTCCTCCGTATATTAATACTCTCCTCCAGCAGATCCATTGTGTCTCTCTTCGAAACTGCCATATTCCTGTCTTTACGGGCAACAAAATTGTTCTGCTGTTGCCACTGGTGAAGCACAAATGCTGCTACCAGCAGCTGTATTTATAGGGCCAGACTGTACTGTGACATCATCCTCTGTGACATCATCGCACAGCAGCCTGTGAGGAGGTATCTCTATACACAATTGGGAGCTATGGGATGGCTTTATCTAGAACAGGGGTGGGGAACCTTTTTTCTACCGAGGGCCATTTGGATATTTATAAAATCCTTCGGGGGCCATACAAGTCTGCCCCCGCGCACGCCAAAAAAAAATGGGTGTGGCCAGTTAAAATGGGACGTGATACACATATGCCCCCAATAGTGCAGTGCCAGATCCACAATTGCCCCCACAGTGCCAGGTATACAAATGCCCCCACAGTGCCAGGTATACAAATGCCCCTCACAGTGCCAGGTATACAAATGCCCCCACAGTGCCAGGTATACAAATGCCCCCACAGTGCCAAGTATACAAATGCCCCCACAGTGCCAGGTATACAGATGTCCACACAGTGCCAGGTATACAGATGCCCCCACAGTGCAAGGTATACAAATGCCCCCACAGTGCCAGGTATACAAATGCCCCTCACAGTGCCAGGTATACAGATGTCCCCACAGTGCCAGGTATACAAATGCCCCTCACAGTGCCAGGTATACAGATGTCCCCACAGTGCCAGGTATACAGATGTCCCCACAGTGCCAGGTATACAGATGCCCCCACAGTGCCAGGTATACAAATGCCCCTCACAGTGCCAGGTATACAGATGTCCCCACAGCGCCAGGTATACAGATGTCCCCACAGTGCCAGGTATACAGATGCCCCCACAGAGCCAGGTATACAAATGCCCCTCACAGTGCCAGGTATACAGATGTCCCCCACAGTGCCAGGTATACAGATGCCCCCACAGTGCCAGGTATACAGATGCCCCCACAGTGCCAGGTATACAGATGCCCCTCACAGTGCCAGGTATACAGATGTCCCCACAGTGCCAGGTATACAGATGTCCCCACAGTGCCAGGTATACAGATGCCCCCACAGTGCCAGGTATACAAATGCCCCTCAGTGCCAGGTATACATATGCCCCCTGTCCCCGCCCCCCCCTTCCCCCGTCCCCCTTACCGCTCCTTTCGGCGGGGTCACGGAGGATAGCGCGGCTATGTTGGGCGGCGGCATGTAAGACTTGAAACCAGCCGCCGGTTCGAGAGCCAATCAGAGCTCGCGGACCGGCAGCCGCGGCTCCTGATTGGCTTCCGGTCCGCGAGCTCTGATTGGCTCACGAACCGGCGGCTGGTTTCAAGTCCTACACGCCGCCGCCCGACAATAGCCGCGCTCTCCTCCGTGTGCTGACAGCTGAGACACGCTGCCGCCGGACTGTGCGGTGGCGTGTCTCACTGAGAGGAGCGGGTGGGCTGGACCAAACGGCTTTGCGGGCCTTATACGGCCCATGGGCCGGAGGTTCCCCACCCCTGATCTAGAACATTAAGGCATATATCTTACCAAGGAATAAAACTCCCAAACTAGTCTCATTTTACACACTAGGTGAAACATAACGTTTTACTCCTGATGCAACTGTGGATACAGCTCTGAACACGTCACTTTACAGATCATTCCTATCAATGGTAAGCTTGTCTTTATTCACTTGGACAAACATGAAATGCAGCACATTCTATTTTATATGCCTTCTGACCTTGAGAATGGAGGTCATGTTTTCTGTACAGATAACTAGCTGTAGATATGATGCTAATTCACAGAGGTCACGTTCTGTCATAGTGGTAGGCTAACAGCACCAGTTACCATAAGGCCTTATAATGAGCCAAACCGTTCAAATCGGATTATTATCTCACTGTGGGGTCATTTTCCCTTCTTGCGCCTCAGTAGCGGGTCACTTGCCAATTATCTGCTGGGAAATTGTTGAGCATGGCCAGTATTTGCCTGGCAAGTGTTTGAAAAGTGCCAATATGTATGCAGAACGCATTTACCATACAGATCAGCCAGTGATCTTATTGTTCTCAGCCGTTCCAAGTGGTGAAGGCTGCCAGGCACCAAAGGATCTGTATTATCCTTCATAGAGGGCACAAACCTTGCAATAGCCAAGCAGAAACGTTTGCCTGGGTCTTATCGGGTACATTTGCATTCCTGTATTATTATTTTGCAGTTGAGTATTTCTGTATCATGTCATGTTTTGCCTCCTTTGTACAGTATGTATATTGTACAACACCCTTATATCCTGAATCCAGGGATTGTGTCTCAGTGAATGTGTTACGTGTCATTATGAACACAGTTTTCTACACTTTGCTGTGTTTCCCATGTTTCTTTGTGAGAGGAATTGGCCAGATGTTCGCTCTACAATTGCAAGTGTTTAACAACTTTTTAAAGGATGAAGATGGAAAACATTCCTAAGCACCAGGCAAAAAATCCCTCAATCAGATGTGTGTTGGTGACATAAATCAACCTGAAACCATTGAATATTCATGCATAAAATGCTGGAATGTCTGCTAGGATGATGCATTGTAATTACCCAGCTTCGTGGTACGCAGACAGCTAACTTCCATCATTTACATATTGATATATGAAGCGTTTCATTGTATTATATTTTTTGTGTATGTACATTTTTTTGTATTATTATATTCTTCTCACAACTTGCTATCTACCTCTAAATATGAAATGTAAATGCGGGCGTTTTGGCTCCTCTTGCCTGCTTTGGCTTCTTGTGTGGGCTCTGTGCCCTGCATGCTGGTCATGTTGGCATGAGTAATGTACAGAGGCTGGCGAATGGTCCATGAATCCAGTTATAAGAGCTCACACTGCCCTACTTACAGACTAAAAACTTCCAAAGCAGCTCCGGAAAGAAAGGCAGTGTTATAACGTGAAGAAAAAATATGTGTGTTTTTTTCTTCTTAAATGACGTGTTCGGGATCTCCCATCTGTATCTAGCTATTGTTTTGTCAACAAAATGGTGGAGAAGATGTGCATACTGTAGCAGCCAATCAGATTGTAGCTATAACTTAAATAGTGCAGTCTAAAAAAAGTATAGCTAGAATCTGATTGGTTGCTACAGTGTAGGCAACTTGTCCACTTAAGGCCCATACACACTAGACGAGAAAGTAAAAGATATCGCTCAGAGAGATCTTTTACAATCTCGTCTAGTGTGTACACTCAATGTCGTTAATGATGCGCGCTTCCATGCATCGTTAACGACCTCCTACCTTGTCTGAACATGTACAGACGAGGGAGGTCCTTGTCAACGACAGCCATGCTGCAGCTGCAGATGCAGTATGGACGTCGTTCCCCTCCCCCCACCACCGCTCCCTTCCCCGCTGGCATCATGAAGTGTGTATGCACTTGTCGATGCTGGCACCCCGCCGGGTCCCCGCCGCCCCCAATTCATGTGGGGACTCGTTTAGTGTGTATGGGCCTTTAGATGGCACAATACATCTCCCCCTAAATCAGCTAAGCAAACACTCCAACCTGTTTTTCCTGATTGACCACATGGTAGCGCTGTAATAGGACCATGATCATTTATCTGTCTTGGCTGAGATAATACTACTGTAGGTTATCTATAATCATGTTATTTTTCCATACACATGGATGCTTCTCCTGTGTCCCATGTATGTTCTGTTCCTGGGTGAACGCAGCATAGCCAGCTCTTCAAATAGGGATTACTGAAGACTGTGTAGAACACTAGTCATAGTGTGATACATGTACAACGAAGGCATGACTGTAGGACGTCTGATCCCTATTTGCAATGTTGGTTTAGCTCTCATTATCGGGCAGTAATTGCATACACCCAGATAATTCTGTTACATAAAGCAGTAGGCCTTGTTTCTAAAGCAGCCATAGAAATACAGTAGATTTAATCCATACCTTTAATATGACTTAGCTCTCTACGGGGTATATTCATTTAGTGTAGGATCTTCTCCGACACTGAGGATCCGACTTCACTATTCTATTGCGGGCCGTTTCCCCGCGGATTCCAGCCATTCATTTTCATCCTCTCTTGTGGGTGAAAATGAATGGTCGAAATCGGACCCGTTTTCGACCGTGGCATGGACACATGGATGACTGAGATTCTGCTCATCCATGTGATTTTCGACAGGGCGGTAAACCGGAACTTCAGTTGAATAGTGAAGTGTTGGAAAGTGCCGTCTTTCTGCCCTGTCGAAAATGTAGACACTAATTGAATATTGCCCTAGGGGGTAATTCAGAGTTGATCGTAGATGTATGATCATTTACTCTGACATGTGGGGAGACGCCCAGCACAGGGCTAGTCCACCCCACAAAAGCATTGCACGGCAGCGGTGCTTTTGTACCTGGCGAGTAGCTCTCTACCTGCGCAGTTCCAGCGCGCTGGCAGGGAGCTACCCACCACAGGCCGTCCCTCCCCCCACCCCCACCCCCAACGGTCTGGACATGACTCCGTTGTATGGACCGCGCCCCGCCAACGGCGTTCTAACGCCGTTGGCACGCCCCCTCCCACCCCTCGACCGTCTCTGCCTGTCAATCAGGCAGAAGCTATCGCAGCCAGAGAGATGCTGATAGCATGTCACTGGGCTCCCGGGGTGCGTGCCACTGTAGCGATCCGGTCTGAATTACCCCCTATATGTTAAAGTATACAAGTCACCTACACATAGTAAGAATCATTCACAGTGTAACTAGTCTTTTGCAGCATCATACATATACTGTTCCCAAATGCACAGACTCCACACGGTTGGATCAGACATTCACTGCTGAGTATATAACACAAGTATCCGGCATAATGAAGACCGTTCCTCTGTCTCTCCTCCCTCGCATGAATCCTGTTGCACATACATTAGCCTAGATCCCAGCACAAAAGGGGGTTGTGGTTATGCCACGTTGGGAGCGTGCCTCACACTTCTGAAGCACTGGGTCACCCTCCCACTAACACATTATATATAAATATCGTGTTCCCTGTCCCACGGGTGCAGGAAGAGCGTCCCCGTAGGTTTTGTGGAATGTCAGGTTAAAGCTAACGTTTTATCTTCATGGTTCATGTGGGGAAAGCAAAACATTTGTGAGGTTTAGTGGTCACTTAATTTATCTGTCTGCCCATATGTACTCAGTGAGCAGACACCACTCCGTTTTATTATATGTCAGTATCTACTAAAGGAATGTGCATAACTGTTGTTAAAGGCAAAATACATGTAATGTAGACAGGCTGAGGCAACCATTGGGTTTCTAGCTGTTAATAAGCTATAAGGTCTAACCTGTCTATGCCAGCCATGGTTCCGGTATGAATGGTCGACAGTGTTCAGGTCAACACACATTAGGTCGACATTGACATGGTCGACACATGAAAAGGACGACATGAGTTTTTTTTTTACTTTTTTTGGTGTCGCTTTCTGCGTAAAGTGACAGGGAATCCCAATTAGTGTATCGTGTCCCCTCGCTTCGGACAAGGTGACTCGCTCCGCTACCGCTGCGCTCAGCACAGGTTACTGTTCCCAATCGTAGTCCACGTGGATCATAAAGTATGAAAAAAATTACATTTAAAAAAAAAAAACCTCATGTCGACATTTTCATGTGTCGACCTTTCATGTGTCGACCATTAGTCCATGTTGTCCATGTCAATGTCGCCCTAATGAGTGTCGACCTTAACATATTTGACCATCTGACCGGATTCTGCCTGCCATAGGCGTGAATGTAAATGGTCCAATGCATCTTGTCCTAATATCTCACTGCAGCTCTGATAAAGCATTAAGGTCTGATTCTGAGTCACACGTAGTGCAAGTAGTCAGGAGGGGGATACGGACAAACAGTACTGGGGGTAGGGAGAGGGTATATAGCAACTGGGGCAGTACTGGGGCAATGAGGGGGCTATTGGCAGGCAGTACTGGGGTAAGCGGGGGGGGGGGGTAAGGATAGATATCAGCTACTGGGTTTAAAATGGACACCATAAAAGGGGTTCTCTTGTTCACACGCGCGCTCCTGTAAAAGTGGGTGTAGCCTCGCAACAAGGGGCGGTAGGTGGTAAGGTCTGGTAGGTGACAGAGTGTGTGTGCGGGGACATGTCTGGTAGGTGATGGTGAGTGTCTGTGGGGTGATGATGTGGGCAGTGGTGCATGTAGAGAAAATGTCTTTGGGACATGGCCAATCTACACGGAAGTGTGCCAGCATTATACGCCACCCGCATCTCGTCATGCTGGGAGTATTTCTCTCAGTTCTATTACAGATACACCTTACCTACATAGTAGTTTTACTGCAGTGGGGGACCTCTGAAGAAATGGATCCTCCCTGGGCAGACAGTGTCTTCAGTCGGTATTCATTGTTCATGTAGGAGAATAATGGTCCGGAAGCTGCCTGTCTGTGTAGGAATATAACCGATGTTATCATCAAAGATTCAGCCAAACTCATGCTCCCTGTGTCACTTCCTGCCCCCTGAATCCACTCCAGCCTCTTGTGTCTCTCCAGCCCCCTGCCTTTCCAGCCTTCTGCCCTTTGTGTCAAGGTAGCATCCGAAGTGAAAATAGACACAACCCTTGTGTCATACTTGCCTACTCTCACGGAATGGCCGGGAGGCTCCCGAAAATCGGGTGACCCTCCCGGCCCCCCGGAAGAGCAGGCAAGTCTCCCGATTTCAGGGGTCCCCCCATCCCATCCTCCCACTTAGTGTGTAAAGTGGGCGGTCCGGGCAGTCGATGACGTGATTCTTGCTGAATTGCGTCATCATAGCCTCGCCCCCTGCAGTGTAATGCCGGTGATCGCGGCATTACAGAGCCGGGGGCGTGGCTTAAAGGGGATGCCACTGTAACCCCGCTCCCGTCACACCCTGCCTCGCCCCCATCCCGCCTCCGGCCCACCCCCTCCTAACGTCACAGCCCTCCCCTGGCCCCCTGCTGAGCCGACCTGGTTGCTCTCTCCTGCAGAGAGCAGCCAGAATGTCGGTAAGTATGCCTTTTGTCAATTCAACCTCCTGTCATTCCAGAACTCCCTCCCCTGTGTCTGTCAGCCTTCCCCCTCACTCTGTGCCTCTCAGCGCCCCCCCTCTGTGCCTCTCAGCGTCCCCCCATTGTGCCTCTCAGCGTCCCCCCTCTTTGCCTCTCAATGTCCCCCCCTGTGCCTCTCAGTTCACCCCTCTGTGCCTCTCAGCATCCCCCCCTGTGCCCCTCAGTGTCCCCCCTCTGTGCCTCTCAGCGCCCCCCCCCCCTCTGTGCCTCTCAACATCCCACCTATGTTCCTCTTAGTGTCCCACCTCTGTTCCTCTCAGTGTCCCCCCTCTGTGCCTCTCAGCGTATCCCCCTCTGTGCCTCTCAACATCCCACCTCTGTACCTCTCAGTGTCCCACCTGTGTGCCACTCAGCGTCCTTCCTCTGTGCCTCAGCTTCCTACCAATGTGCCTATTAGCTTTCCCCCATCTGTACCTCTCAGTGTTTCCTGTCACCACACATACCAGCTCACCAAAACCCGCTCCCTTCACTGCGGTGACCGACCATACCAGGTCGCGGAAAGTGAGCACCGCGCAGGAAGCCGCATAGCGCTGGGATGGAGACCGCTGGGTCCTAGTGCCTATAGCTGCACAGGGAGGGGTGTTAGCAGCAGCCTCATCCATGCAGCTTCTTCAACAGTCAGCAGTGCACCCAGCCCCTCAGCTGCGGGAACACTCAGGGACACCCCACCACCGCAGGAACACTCAGGATTGGCTGCGGGCAGATAGCGACCTGGGGACGCACTCATTTTGAAAGTGTGGGTCCCCGGTCCTCAGTAGTGGGTCACTGAGTTATGGGAGTGTTGCAGGTGTGTCACTGCGGACTCAATTGCTTACATTAGAGGTAATACTGTGACAGAGTCTGCACCTAACATGGGGCAGGTGCAAGTTTTGATGGCACAGATGGAGCCCTGCTCATCTATCCCTTTAATAGGATTAATTAAAACAGTGCTGTCGTACTTAATCCCCTGCTGTAATGACTTAATCCCCTGCTGTATTGTTTTCTCTGTATTGTAGTGCAGCTGAGAACAATAAATAAAAGGCTTATGCTAATAGATGCTAAAGCGGTTGCAGCAGCCTGCGACATCTTTAGGAAACTGTCATGTGGTGCAACAATAAGAAATGGCAAAGCACAGCATGCCAGTGAGTTCTGTATCACATGATGATTATTATAAATACATACTGTATCAACACAGAGCAGTGCTGCAGAGCAAGATATTGGAGCCAGTCTCTGCTCCTTCACAGTGATGTAGGAAAAAGATGCACTTCCATCATAACATGGGATCCTACAAGGGGAATGAGGACTGTATGTAGGCAAATTATCGGCTGACAGGATTAGGATCTTCTGATAAATTGCTGCACACCTTCCACGTTGCAGTCCATCACATTGTGAGAATACCTGGGGCTTTGGAACTACTAGCCAACCTTTACAGCACTCCCAACAACCATGTATTGCAGCAAGCGCCTGTAACAGGCGGGTGTGACACCCATTCACAGATGTTCTGCTGTGTTCCTTACTTTTCTATCTGGGGGACGAAAGATGTCCTAGGGCAGAACACAGGGCCTAATTCAGACCTGATCACTCCTCTGCGAATTTACAGAGGTTTGCAATCGGATAGTCGCCGTCCAGACAGTGAAATTTTGCCCCATGCAAGTCTGCTTATGCCGTGCGAAAAGCTTTGCAAACACCGGTCAGATTTTTCAAGTGTGTACGTATAGCCGAGGACTTACTCCTACAGTGCGAAAGAAACAGGCTGTTCGGGGCCGGAGCTGACGTCACACAGCCTCCCTAAAAACACTTGGGAACTCCTGCGTGTTTCCTGACACTCCCAGAAAACGGCCAGTTACCAATCCCCATATGTTTGCTTCCTGTCAATCGACCTGCATTCGTCTAGCAATCAAAAAAGACACAGGATTCTTTTGCAGTTTAACCTCGCGCGTTCGCATTATGATCCGTACACATGCGCAATTGTTCGATAATCGGCCGTCTTGCGAATTCTCACAACAGCGATCAGGTCTGAATATCCCCCATAGCCCTCAAACAGGCGCTCTCCCACCTGAATTAGGGTATTCGGTATTTACTGTTTCTTTGTGTCTGACTGTTGTATTATGGATAAAAACATGTTCAGCCGATCGTGCCTCCTTTAGCATTTTCCTTTCGTCATCTGTTGGCTAATTTTTGTTTCCCAGCGTTGGCCAATCATTTGCTTAGATCACATAATTCTGCGTTTGCTCTTTGGTAATGTTGAGCGGTGTTTTGAAGTCTGTGTTCTCTTTGAGGCTTCTGTAAAAATCTATGTAGAAATCATACAATTCCCGATCTGAATCTGTCAAAACAAGTATGTGTAAGAGCGGATGTGTCTAGGCTTTTCACACATCAATTCTCTGTTCTAAATATTTAGTGTCTCTAGTGCTCATAATATCTGATTAATACTCTTCTTTAGTCAAAGTGGTTTTATGTCACATCGTCTACAAGCTGACTTGTCAACAGCTCTTAAAATATTCATTGTGAAAGTGAGGAACGTAAATCTGCTCCGAATGTTGTGTAGTAACCGGGTGAGTAAAGCTGTTTTCTGTGTTTAGCTGGCGGTGGAAACTCGCACAGGTATGACTAAGAAAACCATCGCAGCTGCGAAACAGTTTATTGAGAAGCAGAAGAAGAAGAACCCCGGGGAAGAAAGTGAAACCTTTGTCACTTACGTTGCGATGTTAAGTCACCTACAGCAGTCCCATGCTCATCTACAGACACTCAGCCATACTTTCCTTGATCACTTGAGAAGTTTGGAACAGGTAAGCCTTAACGCTTCAAAAAGAAGGATTTGCTGGCTGTTTTAAAGTGTGGTATATTGCAGCAAAATATCATGGTTACAGGTAAAAGGGTGTGGATCATAGGGTACGACCACACTTAGGTTGACCACTATTGGTCGACAGTGACTAGGTCGACACCTGAAAGGTTGACATGAGATTTTGGGGTTTTTTGGGTGTTGTTTTCATCGCAAAGTGACCGTGGGAACCCCAATTAGTGCACTGTGTCCTGTCGCATGTCTCGCGCTTCGGGCAAGGCAGGTTACTATTTCCAATCGTAGTCCACAAGGATCGTAAAGTATGAAAAAGTTCAAAAAATTAAGAAAAATGTGAAAAACTCATGTCAACCTTTTTCCAGGTCGACCTAGTGACCATGTTGAGCTAATGCATGTTGACCAGTAGTGGTCGACCTAATAACTGTCAACCTAAGTATAGTCGACCTAAAGACTGAATGCCAGGTAAAAAGAAAAATTCTAAGTCCAATTCATGAAAACGGAACTCTGATTGGAATCTCCAGTATTGTAAATGAAAAGTTTAGTCACCGTTCCTCTTAAGCCGAAGCCACCAGCTGCTCTGTGGACCTACTTAAACTCTCCATGGCAGCACAATGGTATAAACTACATACAGATGAAACAGCCCATCTAGTCGCACCTAGTCGTGAGCGTGTTTACTAATGCCAGGCGTCTTTTTGTGCATATTTCCCCGAAACGCATCTTATTATCATCGCTATGTGAACAGGACTCACAAGTAGCTTATGCTGATTACAATGATATGCGGCATGCCTATATTATGTGCTGCTTGAGCTGTATCTGCATAAGAAATGCTACGTTACAGTGTTTGGGCAAAAGAAAACGCCTGACCTTAGCGGAGTTGCTCGAGAAGTGCCGGCTCACTCATGCCAGGTATCTTACAGTGCATGGCGTATTGAGGCTAGATGATCTGTACAGCCTTTGACCACACTCTCCTCCATCAGTTTCCGAGAAGGTTCATTTGTTGGTGTGGAAATGTATTTATTTATCCTGCAGAGACATATGGTCATATTCCAGGAGAAAGGATTACAAGTATATATAATTATTCATAAAAATACAGACGATAGTATTTATAACCTGAGGGACTGTTCCCTGAGAAGAATTGGTAAAATAAATAAATGTACAGTTTACAGAATGACCTATGGAATCTAGAGCAGAATGCAGCCATATTTGGTACGAGAATACAATACTGCAGGCGGTAATGCCATTACATTCACAGTGCGCACTTCCCGTACTGTGGGGACTGACATGACCGGGATCATCCTAATACTGACGCCAGATGGGTGTTTTGGACTTGATTGTGATCAATTTATGGGAAGCACCTCAAACATGAAATTGCTATACAAGGACGTGGGTCAGTTCTCCTAGGAAATCTGTTCAGTTTTTACCTCAGTCCTTTTCATTTTGATTGTCACACTTGTGATCTAGTGATATGTTACGCTCCATTGCATATCCTCGTGTAATGGGTTTATACAGCCAAGTAATAGACCCATCATGCTAAAACAACATAGCAGACCATAGTTTAAGAGATAGCCACAGTGGCTTCACGATACTTCAAGGCCTTGTGCTGTATGTTAGTATTGTGATCATCAAGAACCTCATTGTTCCTCCATATAGGGGGTAATTGAGACCTGATCGCTAGGCATGCGTTTTCGCACAGCAGGCAATCAGGTCAAAACTGCGCATGCATATGCATCGCATATACATATACATATGCATCGCAGGTACAAAGCGGATCGCCGCTCAGCGATGGGTTTGTGCGACGGATCCGTTCGCACGGGCGATCGCAAGGAGATTGACAGGAAGAGGGAGTTTGTGGGTGTCAACTGACCGTTTTCATGGGGGTGTCTGGAAAAACGCAGGCGTGTCCATGCGTTTGCAGGGAGGGTTCCTGACGTCAATTCTGGTCCCGGACAGGCTGATGTGATCGCAGCGGCTGAGTAAGTCCTGGGCTGAGCAGAGACTGCACAAAATCTGTTCGTACAGCTCTGCTACACGTGTTCGCACACTTGCACAGCTAAAGGCACCTGGAATTGTGGGGTCCTGGGCAGCTGCCCGGTGTGCCTATATGTTAAGATGGCCCTGCATAGAGGTCAGACTAGCTGTGGTTAGTATTCATCCTGGTCAGACTGGGATTCTTCTGTCAGTACTGGGCCAGCACCACAATCGTCCACTTTAGCGCTCATGATTTTTATCTGATGTAATTAAATGTATTTATATCCCTGTCTGGAGTTCTTTAGTCAATGGCAATTTCACACTGGCAATGACAGTCTCTCATTCTTATTTATTCTCTTCCAGGAGCGTGCACAGAAATATTCTTATTTATATGATCTGTCGAGGTCTGAGAAGGAGAAGCTGCAGAACCTTGCAGTCACCATGTGCCTAGATGGGCAGTCTCTGAGCACCATACAGACGTTGCTGGAAGTGGCTGTGGGTGATTTAGGAATCCTTCCAAAAGATATAGTGCAGCGTGCTACGGAGATGATAATCGCCTCACTGAGGTAATTGCCTTGATAGGGTCCACTTGTATGTTAGGTCAAAGGCTTTGGACATGATTCAAGTCATCCATTCATTACTTTATGTCTGAACATCTTGATTTAACTGAACATTGCAAAATATGAAGAAAAAAAGGATTTAGTACCATGAATTTAGTCAGCTCAAGTATCTTTGAGAAGAGTTAAATAATGGAGAACACAATGCACCTCTCCTGATTGGGGGAATCTGAAAACTAAAGGACAAGCACCACCCTAACAACGAGATAAAGGGGCTTATTTATGAAGTAGAGGTCTGCCAAATATCTCTCAGTTTAAGAAGATGTTAACCCAGAGAAATCAGATATTTCCCTGGAGTTAACCTATTTTGGCCACTTTCCACTATCCCATATAGAGAAAAGCCATTTTCATGCGCTGCCACTAGTGAGGCCATTGTGGCCCTGGGCCCCTTCTGCTTAGTTTGGAAGTTTATGTTCCAGGTCCTTTCTTGTGATGCTGTTGTAGGCACTTCATTTTATCCTACTATCGGCCCTTGTTACGCTCATTCAGTGCACGCAGACTCACATGTCCGGTCACACCATTTCCTCTAGTTACCAGTCTGTGGCTTCAGTTATAGTAATGCTGGGTCTACAGTTTATCTGACAGCCTGATACCTGGCAGGCACAGGCCCGAATAAGGCGGGGGTGGTAAATGTTCAAGGGCCTATTGTGAGAAGGGGAGGAGCTGTGACCACTGCTGTGTCGGTGAATTTTGTTAGAAAACAAGAATATTTTAATACATATGACTTATGGCCAACTGTGTGGTCATCTATGCGGTTGTTCGTCATCACGCTGTCACGATGATGGGCTTGTTTTTATGTAGAGACCTGGAGCTGGAGCGCCATCGGTCCCATTGGTAATTCGGTATTGGACATATATTGTGAGATATCTCACAGTGTATATGGCCACAATATTTAGGTTCCTCTCTGGGAAAGAGACATCTCCCCGTTCCCATGTGAAGGAAAAGGGCCAATATCCAGTGGTCAACCGCGGCAGGTCATACACAGTCCAATGGGGCCACCTTGCAACTTCAAAAACATCTCATTGGATGGGCATGGTGGATGATTCAGCAAATCGATATTCTGTGAATGGACGCACTCATACATTGAACAATTATCTAGGAAGTCTGCCGATATCAGGCGTATTGCCCAGATAATTGTATACTTATATCATATGAGCATCAGCCTATGTTGCTGACCAATCACAGGCTTTCATCTGGTTACTATTACTGCAGCAGCCACAATCTGACCATCAGTAAGCCACCAGCAGGAATGGTCTGTAGTCCCACGGCTGCCACATGAAGCACTGACAGTGGAGGCGCTCTCCTTCTCATCCACTCCCCAGCTGTGGTCCCCAAATCAGCTGCTCCTCATGCTACCATTGCAGTTTCACCCCTGCATAAAGAAATTAGCTACTCTTGTTATATACTGTATATGTTGTTTAAAACATACTATTTTTTATTTTTATGTATGATTTTTTTTTTCAAATACTTTATATTTTTTTAAAACGAAACACATCTAAAATTAAGTAATGAGACGTATTTTCTTTTATAATTCAGTTTCATGCACTATTGTTCTCTCCAAAACGTTCATGTAAATCCAGGTTTTCATATGTACTGTTGTCGGCTGGAGGGTACATTGAGTTAAATTGCATTGCGCACGGATGAGTCTGTCCTATTGGGTAAACAGGGCAAAGTTACACAGAATAACTCCTATTTAAAAGGCAATTAAATACAACGGATCATTAGCCAAGCAAAATGACACTCGTGCCTGAGCAATTTTACCCCTCACAAATGTCTGTTCACAAGGTCTCCGGATGGTGTTTATACCCGCAAGGCTGCAGTTCTCAGCCCTCTCTGTATTACACTATATGCCCTGTAGCTAGCTGTCTCGTCCCTGAAAAAAAAAAAAGTTCATTCAAAATAAATCAGATTAAATGATTTGGGGATCCAAGACTGACCTCATCACTGTAGGGGTCACATTCATTTCCAGCACCATAAAAGAGCCTTCTGTAATTTTGGCTGACGCTCCTGCTTTGTTGAGCCTTTTAGCACAGTATGTTTACTATGAGTGCTTTCCAGGACCGGGGAGTCTATTACAATACCGGCCTCGAACAGATATCCAGAATACGGAGAGACTGAACTAATTAGGCCCCTTCAGCGCCAGAGGGAAATGATTAATCACCTTTAGGCCTCTTCACCGCTGAAGGGTTTAAAAGATAGATAATTGTGGATGGAAAAGAAAAGAATTATCTGGGCAGGAGTAATATAAATACCTCGGCCAGCCATGCGTAAAATTTCGAATTTCAAACATGGACAAAATTGCTTTAGGAACTCAAGTACAGCAAATTACATAACAGCACTGCCACTTGAAATAAATTAATATGAGCACTAATTATAACAAACAAACAACAACCCAACAGGGCATTAAGCTGAATTTGTTGTGTTTTGTACAATATTTTACTTTATTTTGTTAACCTTATCGGGGCTGATCTGAAAATGATTATGTTTCGGCAAAGTTACTATACACTGCCTTTGGCCATAACATTTGCCGTTGATGGGGGGTGGGGGTGGTATCACATTGTGGTATGGCCAACGTTTCAGAAATGCTGCGTCACTCCAGCCTCATTATCCTCCCATAAAAGTAACCCTTCAATGGCATGTTCCGCTAATGCCACTAAGCATGGCATTGAAGAGGCATCAATAAGTAGGACATACCTTCCATTTCCTTTTACACAAGTCAGTCCTCTTAAATCAGGATAGTCTTTAAGTTATGCTTTAAGCATTGTTGGCATAGGTGCAGCTATAGTGGGCGCAGTTGCTATGGGGCCCAGAGTGTTATGGGGCAGTGCACCCAGGTCATATAGTTGCCAAGTTCTTGTAATTTCCTGCTAAGCACTTAGCCCGTTGCCTGGACTGAGAAGGAGAACTCGCCATCACTCATATAGGTGGCTATCCCTATCTTTCCCTCTCAGTAAGGCTTACTCTGATATGATCCATCTCCCATGTTCTCACTTGACCCTCACAGGCACAGCTGAGCTAATCAGTTTGCTTGACACTGTAAGACGTAGTGAGCAATGTGGCATAATATAAACTGTGAGCACTTTAATGGGCCATAATATCCACTGGGGACATTGTGTGGCATAAGGTGAACTAGGGGCACTTTAATGGGCCATAATATCCACTGGGGACATTGTGTGGCATAAGGTGAACTAGGGGCACTTTAATGGACCATAATATGTACTGGGGACGTTGTGTGGCATAAGGTGAACTGGGAGCACTTTAATTGGCCATAAATTATACTGGGGACATTGTGTGGCATTATGTGAACTGGGGGCACTTTAATGGGCCATAATATCCACTGGGGACATTGTGTGGCATTATGTGAACTGGGGGCACTTTAATGGGCCATAATATGTACTGGGGCGTTGTATGGCATAAGGTGAACTGGGAGGACTTTAGTGGGCCATAATAAATACTGGGGACATTGTAAGGCATAATGTGAACTGGGGGCACTGTTTGGCATGATGCGTACTGGCAGCAACGTGGCATATTTTGAAATGATGGAACTGCAATGTGGCATAATATGAATTGGGGGCACTGTGGGTGTAATGCAAAGTAGGGCACTACTAAGGGATACAAAGTATACTAGCAGTGGAGCACACATGGGGGGGTTTTGAGTACTTAGAAACACCTAATGCCAGGCCAATATTCGCCCAACTGCACCAGATATACAGTGCATATAGATTTTTTGGGGGAGACAGGAGAGCTTTGGTCTCCGCCTTATCAGGCTGCCCTGCTTGAAGCTCCAAACAGTCAGCAATGAGACAGAGTTGCTGCTGTACACTTTGTATCCACAGATGAGATGGCTGACTTAATCCAGTCCAGGGGAGCTACTGTAGCGCACAGGTCTTCCCAGCTCCCATGAGCCTTTGAGTGGACAGCTGGTACCTCAGCTGTGCAGCTGGTCCATGTTTTGGGAGACCTGACATATGGGGAGAACAACTAGTGCCGGGGGGTGTGAGCATGGGCTAATAACTATACTATTACTACATTGTACTAGGAGACCTGACATTTGAGGAGAGCTCAGTTAGTGTCTAATACCTCTTTTATACCGGGTCTGGGAGCCTGACATGGGTGCATCCCGGGCTTAACCCGCCTCAGGCTCCTTTCCCAACCCGGCATATTGGCGGGTTGGTGACGTTGCCGGTGACACGGCTGGGGCGGACCTTGGAGATCACATGATTTTCAAGTGCCACCCGTATATACACTCCGTTTACACAGCACAGCGAGCCGGGTTGAACCCCTGTTTAACCCTGCAAGCTACCCGAGTTGGAGTACTGGGTTATTCAACCCGGATTATTCCAACTGGGCCCATTTACACCGCACAGCAACACAGGTTCTGCGAGCTCATGTGCAATAACCTGTGTTAGCTGCTGGCGGTGTAGAATGGATATAAGAGGGGGAGGGGGGGGGGGGGGGTGGCTGGGCTGCCTACTGACTACACCTTGGTAAAACCATTGATTGTTATAATGTGCACATTCACATTAGCTGCACTGCGGACACCAGTTCACAGCTGTATAAAAGAGGTCAGCCATCAGATGGGCATCTGAAAGCTACATCTGATGTCTGGCAACCATGGCATACCTGCAGTTTGATGGAATACCTGCAATTTGATGGTTTAGTGATGCGGGCAGGGCACCGAGGGGCAAGGGTTCTCTGCCCGGAAAGGAAGGGGGGCCGTGCCTGGCTGGGGAGGGGATTGTGGCTCTATCATTGTCACTCTTGGGGGCGTGCCCAGCACTTACGGACATGCTGGTCTTCCCCCAAGCCTTCCCCTCACTGTGAATAGATGCTGTGCGTATGGCATCTATCCATCCGGCTGTGGTTGGCAACCACATCTTTACCCACCAGCGGGACGCTGCGGACTGCGGGTGGGGAAGGCACAGGGCAGGCTGTTATAGCAGGGCACCACTAAAAGGGCAGGGTGCATTTTGCTGTTTTTAAATTGGATTGTTATCCATCGGCTTCCAATGTCCTTCCCTACAGCTGGCTGCATCACATTATTTAACTGGTTTATGTTTTGTTAGGCTAGCCTAACCAGGATTATAACTAATTAGATCTGTCTGGCCCACCTTTGATATATCCACACAGCTAGCTGCGGCACATAACTTAAAAAGCTTTTCTCTAACGTCCTAGTGGATGCTGGGGACTCCGTAAGGACCATGGGAAATAGACGGGCTCCGCAGGAGACATGGGCACTTAAAGAAAGAATTTAGGTTCTGGTGTGCTCTGGCTCCTCCCTCTATGTCCCTCCTCCAGACCTCAGTTTGAGACTGTGCCCGGACGAGCTGGGTGCTGTTTAGTGAGCTCTCCTGAGCTTGCTGTAAGAAAGTATTTTGTTAGGTTTTTTATTTTCAGGGAGCTCTGCTGGCAACAGACTCCCTGCATCGTGGGGCAGAGGGGAGAGAAGCAGCCCTACTCTCTGAAGCTAGGTCCTGCTTCTTAGACTACTGGACACCATTAGCTCCAGAGGGATCGTACACAGGATCTCACCCTCGTCGTCCGATCCCAGAGCCGCGCCGCCGTCCCCCTCGCAGAGCCGGAAGACAGAAGCCGGGTGAGTATGAGAAGCAAGAAGACTTCGAAATCGGCGGCAGAAGACTCCGTTCTTCACTGAGGTAACGCACAGCACTGCAGCTGTGCGCCATTGCTCCCACACACACCTCACATACTCCGGTCACTGTAAGGGCGCAGGGCGCAGGGGGGGGCGCCCTGGGCAGCATATGGACCTCGTTTGGCAAAAGTACATATATATACAGTTGGGCACTGTATATATGTATGAGCCCCCGCCAAGAAAATGTATATTTAAGCGGGACAGAAGCCCGCCGTCAAGGGGGCAGGGCTTCTTCCTCAGCACTCACCTGCGCCATTTATTCTCCACAGCTCTGCTGAGAGGAAGCTCCCCAGCCTCTCCCCTGCAGATACACGGTAGAAGAGGGTAAAAAGAGAGGGGGGGCACATAATTAGGCGCAAAAATATATATAAACAGCAGCTACTGGGTTAACATTAAGTTACTGTGTTATTCCTGGGTTTATAGCGCTGGGGTGTGTGCTGGCATACTCTCTCTCTGTCTCTCCAAAGGGCCTTGTGGGGGAATTGTCTTCAGATGAGCATTCCCTGAGTGTGTGGTGTGTCGGTATGTGTGTGTCGACATGTCTGAGGTAAAAGGCTCCCCTAAGGAGGAGATGGAGCAAATGTGTGTGTGAGTGGTGTCTCCGTCGACAACGCCGACACCTGTTTGGATATGTGAAATTAAGTGCTAAGGTAAATTTATTGCACAAAAGATTAGAGAACAGACAGGGAATCTACCCATGTCTGTCCCTATGTCGCAGAGACCTTCAGAGTCTCTCAATGCTCACTATCCAAAATAATAGACACTGATATCGACACGGAGTCTGACTCCAGTGTCGACTACGATAATGCAAAGTTACAGCCAAAATGGCAGGAAAGTATTCAATATATGATTATTGTAATAAAAAATGTTTTGCATATCACTGATGACTCATCTGTCCCTGACACAAGGGTACACATGTTTAAGGGGAAGAAAGCTGAGGTAAATTTCCCTCCTCTCATGAAGAAAAAGAGCGGGAATCTCCAGACAAGAGACTGCAGTTTCCCACAAAGAATTCTCAGGGAGTATCCTTTCCCTACTAGGGCCAGGATACGATGGGAATCTTCCCCTAGGGTGTCACGTTTGCCCAAAAGGTAGCGCTGACTTAACAGCTATCCTCAGGGATCCTGCAGATAGCATGCAGTAAAAGTACTTTGAAGTCCATTTACACACATTCTGGTACACTACTCAGACCGGCGATTGTGTCGGCATGGGTTTATAGCGCTGTAGCAGCGTGGACAGATACCTTATCAGCAAAGATTGAGACCCTAGTATGTATATATATATATATATATATATATATATATATATGTATATATATAGATAGATATATATATATAAAAGATGCTGTCTTAGATATATATATATATAAAACATGCCCAAAGAGACATTAGTCTACTGGGTTCTAGAGTCAACGCTATGTCGATTTCTGCTTGACGTGTCCTGTGGAACATGCAATGGACAGGTGATGCCGACTTAAGAGGCATAAGGAAGGTTTACCTTACAAGGCTGAGGATTGTGTGGAGAAGGGATCTCGGACCTGGTCTCCACAGCTATAGCTGGTAATTCTGATCTTTTGCCTTATATTCCAGCACAGCCTAGGAAAGCACGACATTATCAAATGCAGTCCTTTCGATCACAAAGAAACAAGAAAGTCCGAGGTGCGTCCTTTCTTGCCAGAGGCAGGGGCAGAGGAAAGAAGCTGCACAACACAGCTAGTTCCCAGGAACAGAAGTCCTTCCCAGCCTCTACAAAATCCACCGCATGTCGCTGGGGCTCCACAGGCGGAGCTAGGCCCGGTGGGGGCACGTCTTCGAAATTTCAGCCACAAGTGGGTTCACTCCCTGTTGGATCCCTGGGCAATAGATATTGTGGCTCAGGGATACAAGCTGGACTTCGAGGAGATGCCCCCTCACCGACAGCCCTGCCGGCTTCCCCCCACGAGAGGGAAATAGTGTTAACTGCAATTCACAAATTGTATCTTCAACAGGTGGTGGTCAAGGTTCCCCTCCTTCAACAAGGAGGGGGTTATTATTCGACCATGTTGTAGTCCTGAAACCGGACGGTTCGGTCAGACCCATATTGAATTTAAAATCCATGAACATATACCTGAAAGGGTTCAAGTTCAAGATGGAATCGCTGAGAGCAGTCGTCGCAAGCCTGGAAGGCGGGGATTTTATGGTGTCTCTGGACATAAAGGATGCATACCATCATGTCCCCGTTTATCCACCTCATCAGGCGTACCTCAGATTTGTGGTACAGGATTGTCATTACCAATTTCAGACGTTGCCGTTTGGTCTCTCTATGGCACCGAGAATATTCACCAAGGTAATGGCGGAAATGATGGTACTCCTGCGGAAGCAAGGGGTCGCAATTATCCCATACTTGGACGATCTCCTCATAAAAGCGGGATCAAGAGAGCAGTTGCTGATCAGCGTAGCACTTTCTCTGGAAGTGTAATGGCAACACGGCTGGATTCTAAATATTCCAAAGTCGCAGTTGGTTCCTACGGCTCGTCTGCCTTTCCTAGGCATGATTCTAGACACAGACCACAAAAGGGTTTATCTCCCGATAGAGAGAGCTCAGGAGCTCATGACACTGGTCAGGAACCTATTAAAACCAAAACAGGTGTCAGTGCATCACTGCACTCGAGTCCTGGGAAGGATGGTGGCATCATACGAGGCCATTCCCTTCGGCAGGTTCCATGCGAGGACCTTTCAATGGGACTTACTGGACAAGTGGTCCGGATCACATCTTCAGATGCATCGGTTAATCACCCTATCCCCCAGGGTATCTCTCCTCTGGTGGCTGCAGAGTGCTCACCTTCTCGAGGGCCGCAGATTTGGCATTCAGGACTGGGTCCTGGTGACCACGGATGCAAGCCTCCGAGGGTGGGGAGCAGTCACACAGGGAAGAAATTTCCAAGGTCTGTGCTCAAGTCAGGAGACTTGCCTTCACATCAACATCCTGGAACTAAGGGTCGTATACAATGCCCTACGTCAAGCGGAGACCCTGCTTCGCGACCAGCCGGTTCTGATTCAGTCAGACACCATCACCGCAGTGGCTCATGTAAACCGACAAGGCGGCACAAGGAGCAGGGTAGCGATGGCGGAAGCCACCAGAATTCTTCGCTGGGCGGAAAATCACGTAAGCGCACGGTCAGCAGTGTTCATCCCGGGAGTGGACAACTGGGAAGCAGACTTCCTCAGCAGACACGACCTCCACCCGGGAGAGTGGGGACTTCATCAGGAAGTCTTCGCGCAGACTGCAAGTCGGTGGATACTGCCACAGGTGGACATGATGGCATCCCGCCTCAACAAAAAACTACAGAGGTATTGCGCCAGGTCAAGAGACCCTCAGGCGATAGCTGTAGACGCCCTGGTGACACCGTGGGTGTTCCAGTCGGTCTATGTATTTCCTCCTCTTCCTCTCATACCCAAGGTGCTGAGAATAATAAGAAAAAAAGGAGTGAGAACGATACTCATTGTTCCAGATTGGCCACGAAGGACTTGGTATCCAGTTCTGCAAGAAATGCTCACAGAGGACCCGTGGCCTCTTCCTCTAAGAGAGGACTTGTTGCAACAGGGGCCCTGTCTGTTCCAAGACTTACCGCGGCTGCGTTTGACGGCATGGCGGTTGAACGCCGGATCCTAGCGAAGAAAGGCATTCAGGAGGAGGTCATTCCTACGCTGATAAAGGCTAGCAAGGACGTGACAGCTCAACATTATCACCGTATATGGCGAAAATATGTTGCTTGGTGTGAGGCCAGAAATGCCCCTACGGAGGAATTCCAGCTGGGCCGTTTCCTTCACTTCCTACAGTCAGGAGTGAATTTGGGCCTAAAATTGGGGTCCATTAAGGTCCAGATTTCGGCCCTATCCATTTTTTTTTTCAAAAGGAGTTGACTTCTCTACCTGAAGTTCAGACGTTTGTAAAGGGAGTGCTGCATATTCAGCCCCCTTTTGTGCCTCCAGTGGCACCTTGGGATCTTAACGTGGTGTTGAGTTTCCTGAAATCCCACTGGCTTGAACCACTCAAAACGGTGGAGTTGAAATATCATCTCACGTGGAAGGTGGTCATGCTATTAGCCTTGGCTTTGGCTAGGCGTGTGTCAGAGTTGGCGGCTTTGTCACATAAAAGCCCCCATCTGGTTTTCCATGCGGATAGAGCAGAATTGCGGACCCGTCCACAATTTCTGCCGAAAGTGGTTTCATCCTTTCATATAAACCAACCTATTGTGGTGCCTGTGGCTACTACGGACTTGGAAGATACCGAGTTGCTTGATGTAGTCAGGGCTTTGAAGGTTTATGTAGCCAGAACGGCTAGGGTCAGGAAAACAGAGTATTTGTTTATCCTGTATGCTTCCAACAAGCTTGGTGCTCCTGCTTCAAAGCAGACTATTGCTCGCTGGATCTGTAACACGATTCAGCAGGCTCATTTTGCGGCTGGATTGCCGCTGCCAAAATCAGTTAAGGCCCATTCCACTAGGAAGGTGGGCTCTTCTTGGGCGGCTGCCCGAGGGGTCTCGGCATTACAACCTTGCCGAGCTACTTGGTCAGGTTCAAACACTTTTGCAAAGTTCTACAAGTTTGATACCCTGGCCGAGGAGGACCTTGTGTTTGCTCAATCGGTGCTGCAGAGTCATCCGCACTCTCCCGCCCGTTTGGGAGCTTTGGTATAATCCCCATGGTCCTTACGGAGTCCCCAGCATCCACTAGGACGTTAGAGAAAATAAGATTTTACTTACCGGTAAATCTATTTCTCGTAGTCCGTAGTGGATGCTGGGCGCCCGTCCCAAGTGCGGACTTCTTCTGCAATGCTTGTATATAGTTATTGCTTAAATAAGGGTTATGTTATGGTTGCATCAGGGTTGACCTGTTGCTCTGTTGTTGTTCATACTGTTGACTGGGTATGTTTATCTCAAGTTATACGGTGTGATTGGTGTGGCTGGTATGAATCTTGCCCTGGATTACCAAAATCCTTTCCTTGTACTGTCAGCTCTTCCGGGCACAGTTTCTCTAACTGAGGTCTGGAGGAGGGACATAGAGGGAGGAGCCAGAGCACACCAGAATCTAAATTCTTTCTTAAAGTGCCTATGTCTCCTGCGGAGCCCGTCTATTCCCCATGGTCCTTACGGAGTCCCCAGCATCCACTACGGACTACGAGAAATAGATTTACCGGTAAGTAAAATCTTATTTTTTTTCCCTTCCCTAAAATCAACTGGATACCCTCCTTTCAAATCCTTCATTTGCCTCTGACAAGAGCACTACTATGAGGCATAAAATGAACAGACGATGTGGAGAGAGGTGTGTCTCTTGAAGCATTGGGGTGGGGCGCCCTTTAAAATGTTGCTGTAGGCCCTAATAGTATTGGCTGTACCCCTAATTGTTAGTGAATATGCCATAGATTAGCAGTTATGCATTTCACATTCTTATCATTATAATGGGTGCAGTTTGTGCGGTGCACGTGGGCCACTGGGTCCGGGGGGGGATCACTGCACACACTGCACACAGTTTTTTAATACCCACCGCTCCGGCGTCTGCAGCGCTGTCCCGAGTCCCGCGCCGGCATTCGCAGCACTGTTAAACTCTGTGAAAATGTTGCAGTGGCCATTCTCGTGGAGTTCTGCGCATGTGCAGAGAGAAAACACAGGATAAATGCCCGCTGCGCCATTTTCCCGGTGATTTGCGCATGCGCAATAGAGTCTAAGCCCTCTTGAGCTCTGACTCTCAGGGGAGGGGGCCCGAACCGAGGAGGCAGCACACGGGCCTCCTCCTCTCTTAAAGCGCCCCTAATTCTTATGTTTGGGTTCTCATGATATCGACTTACAGGCTTTTAAAAATAAAGGTAAAAGGGATGTTTTAAATGCCTTCAAATAACAAACTGGGAAGCCGCCTGGGCTCTTATCAACTGGGATTGTAGACCGTGCCATCTCTAACTCTTCTATAGAAAATGGCTGAAGCTAAATCTGCGTCTGAGAGTTTTGGAAAATCTATCTCTTGTAAGTAATCATGACGCAGGAGTTTCAGCTCAAGCATTTCAGACGGAGACTGTCCTGGCCTTAAATTGTACAAGGCAGCATAATCATTTGGAAAAGATTCCGCTATTTGTGGAAGAGTATGAACCAACTTTCTGTCAGAACTACGGATGGAATGTACATAAAAGTGAAGTCTCACATAGTTTGTTGCCCCACATGTAAAATTTATGTTGACATTTGCCCAAGTCCCTTTTATAGCGTCACTGAGAAGTTTGTTCAGAGCTTGTCTGGCCTCTCTCAAGTCTTGTAATACCCAGGAAGCCAATGTTATTTTTATAGCCTGCCACAGTAATTTAATTAAAATAAACAAAAGCTTAAATCTGGTTGGCTTGCTGCTTTAAAGACATGAAGTCTATGATCAAAATGGATATTTAGTAGCAGTACAGTAGGTCGTATAGTGAAACACAGTTTGGGATATTTGGTACATATTATCCCACATTAGTGGGTAATTAGAAAATAAGAGAGTGCTAGAAAACCAAAAATTGATGGTGTAATGGTTAGCATTACTGCCTCAAAGCACTGAGGTCATATGTTCAATTCCCAGCATTGCCCTAACTGTGTGGAGTTTGTATATTCTCCCCGTACTTGCGTGGGTTTCCTCCGGGTACTCCGGTTTCCTCCCACAATCCAAGTATATACTTGTATGGTTAATTGGATCCCAGCAAAATTAACCCTAGCGTGACTGTGTGTGCGTGTACATGTGATAGGGAATATAGACTGTAAGCTCCACTGGGGCGGGGATTGATGTGAATAGCCAAATATTCTCTGTAAAGCGCTGCGGAATATGTGTGCGCTATATAAATAACTGGTAATAAATGCTTTAAATAGCATTAGTGGTCAATGAAACACTGTACATATCATCTAATAATAATAATAATCTCTCAGACATGTGGCTAAGGTGTAAGTTGTATGTGAGATATTTTGTGAGACAGGCTCTGTCGTATTGGCTGTAGAGTCATTTACATCTTATAGTCCCTTTAATTTTCTATTCAGCTTGGAAGAAAAGACTTAGCAAGTCCAGCAAATGGCTGTGCATAAATAAACTTTGTTATACGGATAAAACATTTAATCTGTTCTTCTTTAAAGCGTGTGGTGTAATTTGTGCGGCTCATTGTGAACTTGCATGTCACTTTTGAAAAGGCAAGTTAAATCAAACAGGTTTTTATCCATTTAATTACACTGCGGCAATTCTGAATAAACCTACATTATGATTTCTTTTGCCGCGCAACTTCCCGTGATTGTTGGTTTTAATTTTACACATTTTAAGAAAAGAGAGTGACATGTTGACTCTGAACATGTAAGGAATTAATTAGTCTTTTTGTTACAGTGAATTTTAAAATGAATTAAAGGAGTTAGATATAGTAACTCTCAGTGGAATACCGTGAATATAAAATGAGTCATTTTTTTTTTCGATATAAAAGATTTTGATATATACTGTAGTAAATGTGCGCTTGAGTCTTATTTGGTGAAGCATGGTCATGCATATACTATATAGCCGAACTGTCCAGCAGTACTTCTGAATCCAACTGTGATACAAGGGTGTTACCATTTACTGTATACAAGTCATTGCACCAGGGCTGTAGCAGAGCTATAATATACCCTGTGCCAACGGGAGCAGCAAGAAGAGAAGTTCCCAGAGCATCCAATGGATGCTCCAGGCAGCTCTGCAAGCAAGGTGAGTGCCTGGAGCGTCCTAAGGATGACCTAGGTGACTCTACAGGCTGCAAGGTGAGTGTGCAGAGCGTCCTAAGGATGACCTAGGTGACTCTACAGGCTGCAAGGTGAGTGCCTGGAGCGTCCTAAGGATGACCTAGGTGACTCTACAGGCTGCAAGGTGAGTGTGCAGAGCGTCCTAAGGATGACCTAGGTGACTCTACAGTCTGCAAGGTGAGTGCCTGGAGCGTCCTAAGGATGACCTAGGTGACTGTACAGTCTGCAAGGTGAGTGCCTGGAGCGTCCTAAGGATGACCTAGGTGACTCTACAGTCTGCAAGGTGAGTGCCTGGAGCGTCCTAAGGATGACCTAGGTGACTGTACAGTCTGCAAGGTGAGTGCCTGGAGCGTCCTAAGGATGACCTAGGTGACTCTACAGTCTGCAAGGTGAGAGCCTGGAGCGTCCTAAGGATGACCTAGGTGACTCTACAGTCTGCAAGGTGAGTGCCTGGAGCGTCCTAAGGATGACCTACGTGACTCTACAGTCTGCAAGGTTAGTGCCTGGAGTGTCGTATGGATGCTCCTGGCGGCTCTGCAAGCTGCATGGTGAATGCCCAAAGCATCCTAAAGTGCACCAATTCCACCAGTTATAGATACGCCACTGGGTATCCGTTTGGATGGTCGACCATGTTATGGTCGACCACTATTGGTCGACATTGACACATGGTCGACACATGAAAGGTCAACATATGAAAATGTCGACATGAGTTTAAAAAAAAAAACTTATTTTGGGGAACTTTTCCATACTTTACGATCCACGTGGACTACGATTGGGAATGGTAATCTGTGCCGAGCGCAGCGAGTCACCTTGCCCGAAGCATGGCACTAATTGGGGTTCCCGGTCACTTTACGCAAAAAACAACACAAAAAAGTAAAAAAACTAATGTCGACCTTTTTATGCATTGACCATTTTCACGTGTCGACCCTTTGTCCATGTCGACCATGCCAATGTCGACCAATGGTGGTCGACCTAAGGACTGTCGACCATTCAAACCGGAACCACGCCACTGTCAGGTGGATGTTTTGCGCAGTCCTAGGGATTCCGGTTACTCTCAGATAGTATACGGGATGTCCTCACAGGTCCTTCAGTGACGTCTGTCCCTCAGGATGATGTCCCCTGCTTAATCCACCAATGTGTTTTGATATACAGTAAAAGTCTTTTTCAAGGGACTATCTGGAATCCCTAGGACTGTGTTACGGATTCAGTGACTGGTCCACTGAAGTTTGGTCTCCATTGTTTATTTTTTTTAAACCTTTTGTACTGTATGAAGGACTGTAACGTCTATACCGTATATTTGGATACTGATTACCCTTCAGAGAGAGAGGTGCCAGGAACAGATATATTTAAGACTCCTTTTACCTTGTCTGAGGGTGCGCCAATTGGTATTATACAGTAGCGTGCACAAACGCTAAAAGATATACACGAGGGACGGCGTTTGTATCAGCATTTGCAGTTTAGTGGCAGACTTCCAGTAGACGTGGCTGTGTGTGACTTCTGTCCCTTTGTGTGTTCTGCATATGCAAAACAGAATATGAACCACTGTCTTGTTGCATTATCATAAGAATTCAAATTTTCCATGTGATTTTGCAGGGCTGCTTCGTCTCCCTTTATCCCCTTCTGTTGTATGTTAGGCAAAGCACCTCTTACATATCTGAATACTATAATAGATATGGTGAAAAATGCCATTACATGCATTAAAGTGTTACCGGCGAGTTAGAATAAATATATGGAGATACGGAGTATCTATCGCCTCTGATATGATCTTTAAAGCCTTAAGCGAAATTCCCTTCCCGTTATTTGCCACTGCCACCCTGATACCTGCAGTATAGCCTAGTGAGTAGTGCTGGCATGCAGTAAGGGACAGGCCGGAGAAGGATGCTCAAGTTCCAGTGATCATACTCCTCACACTATGGGCCAGATGTAATAGCCTGCACGTTGCGGGATGAGATTTAGCTGCCAGCAGAAATGTTTTTGAAGAAAAAAAAAATGGTTGGGATTTACCTTTGGGAGAAAAAATGGAGCTTTAAATATTGCTGCTCAATTGGGAAAATCTCTGGCTAATACATTTGACTATACATTCACAGTCTGTAAAATGAATGCATTATTCTGCTCCCTCCCCCCCCAGTTTGCCCAGGAAAGGAAACACGTTTTCTATAGGGTTTGAATAGCTAAGAGTGGGCATGTGTGGCTGAAGACATCTCTCTAACATCACCGCTGTATAAGGAGTGACCGTCCCCTCCAGAAGGGAAATGTCAGGAACAAATCTCCTCTATTTTCTATGTCCTAGGAATCCTGTCGGGATTCCCCTAAAAATGTCATCCCTGCTCCCTAGGAAAATAAATTGTTTTACATAATATACAGCTAAAATATAGGGGGAATCCAGGCCTTTATCAATAGCATAGACCAGCAGAGCACTGTGGTATCTCCTGGTTGAGATGCTGTTTGTGTCTTCCTCTTCTGCAGACAACATGTGGGGGATCTGAGCAAGTCACGTCTTCTCTCACTTCTATACATAGCAGTGGGGTTATTGATTTGTCCTGGTGTTTATTATGTCTGCTGCTTGTGCTGGAAGGAACCAGCGCCAATCAGTATACTCTGTGTTTCTTGACATCCCTACACATGAAATAAAAAACCGAATCGTTAGCATACGTCAACACTGGCAGTGTATTTTTGCCGCATGCCAGAACATATAATCTGTATGACATTTATTATGCATTTTATGTGCTTTATACGTGCTTAGAAGCATTTACAAATCTGATTTAAAAAAATAAAGTGTCTGTGACAAAACAAGAAATTGTCATCTTGCTGAAGCCAAATACCCAGCACCATAGCAGTATTGCACCCTGATGGGGATCCCTTTGACGTGGTGGTTGGGCCTACATTTCTGTGCAAATATATGCTAAGAACTTAATTTTCCATAAAGGACTGAATCAGAGTATAATCTGATGTTTACATAAGTCTCTGATGCTTAATGATCTATGCCTATGCAGATGTAGGGTGATAGCGCCAACAGCACAAGTCCCTGCGGGCACCTATACCTAGGCTTACCATGCTATCCCTTTAAACTGGGACACTCATGAATTACACAGGTTCTGTGGCTGCTTAATTCAATTCTGCATTTTACCTGGTTTTAATCAGCCACAGAACCTGTGTAATTCATAAGTGTCCCAGTATTAAATGGATAGTATGGTAGAGTGTTGATCATAGGGTCGACAGTAACTAGGTCGACCACTATTGGTCGACACCTGAAATAAATCGATATGGTCATTAGGTCGACTTGAGTTTTTTTAATGTTTTTTTGGTGTTGTTTTCTTTGTAAAGTGACGGGGAACCCCAATTAGTGCACCGTGTCCCCTCGCATGACTCGCTTTGTTTACTATTCCCAATCGTAGTCCATGTGGATCATAAAGTGTGAAAAACTCATGTTGACCTTTTCATGTGTCGACATTTGCCTTGTCAACCTAGTGACCGTGTCGACCTAATGAGTGTTGACCTAAGTGCTGTCGATCTATAGACCAGCTACCGTATGGTAAGCCTACAGGCTATGCCCTGTGTACGCCCACGTCGCACACCACTTTACTTTGGCAACATCTGCGCGCCCAATGCCGCATCAGCATGTCCGGTCCAGCCCTGGTCCCTGTCCCCCCGGCCCATGCAGTCGCAGCTCTAGAGTAGGCAGACAAAAAGCAGAATGTGAGACTTTGCACTGTAAAATAAAATGTAACTTGCAGGCCAAAACCACAAAAATCGCGCTGACGGCTCATACTGAATAAGCCCCAAAATGGCTGCCTCCGGCGTGGCTAAGGAATAGGTGCACTTTTAAGACCAAACAAGAAATTCCTGATCTTTATACATATATTAAATGTGTGATACAGATTTCTTGTTCATTATGCATTGGAAGCTGTTACATTGTAGCTAAATTATTCATCACTCTTCACATGGAAATTAGCCCTTGAAACATTCTCTGTTTTGTAACATTCCCTGGGCTGATTTCTGCTGCAGAAATATATAGTACTAGGAAATGTTCACTTCCGAATATTGATGACAGCCATTAAGGCAAACACTTCAGTGTGTGTCAGTCACTGCCTGTGCAGCCGCCGCCGCTGCTGTTTGTCTGGCCTTCGGAAGAGAAATCACAATCAAAACACATTTAAATACATTTCATACACACACAGCCCGAGATCTAAAATATACAGTGTACTGACCTTACTGGAGCGAAGCATTGTTTTTATTTGTATAATAATAAGAATGTGTTTTCATAGCGTTACAGCAGCAATGAAAGCATTGTTATCTTAGCAATGGAGTCACATGGGTGCTTTATGCTCCTGCGTTGTTCCATCCACTGACACACAATGGGCCTAATTCAGATCTGATCGCTAGCAGGCGATTTTTGCACTGCTGCGATCGGATAGTCGCCGCCTACGGGGGGAGTGTATTTTAGCTGTGCAAGTGTGTGAACGCATGTGTAGCAGAGCTGTACAAACAGATCTTGTGCAGTCTCTGAGTTGCCCAGGACTTACTCAGCCGCTGCGATCACTTCAGCCTGTCCAGGACCGGAATTGACGTCAGAGACTCGCCATGCAAACGCATGGACACGCCTGCATTTTTCCAAACACTCACAGAAAACGGTCAGTTGCCACCCACAAACGCCCTCTTCCTGTCAATCTCCATGCGAACGCCCGTGCTAACGGATCCTTCGCACAAACCCATTGCTGAGCGGCGATCCGCTTTGTACCCATGCGACACACCTGCGCATTGCGGTGCATGCGCAGTTTAGACCTGATCACCTGCGAAAGCGCAGCCTAGTGATCAGGTCTGAATTAGGCCCAATGTCCTCAAGATTGTTTACTAGCACACAGTATTCCAGGGGAAGCGCTAAGTCCATGTCACATGAGAACCCACACCTAGCGATAAATTAAACAACGTCGCTCATTTTGACCCTTCCTGAGTGCTGTCGTTTACTTTATCGCTAAGTGTGTATGCCGCCACCAACGACCCGCTGTTAACGACCCTCGGTGCCGACCGTGCATGCAGCTCAATTTGGACTCATCATCCAAGGCTGCATGCAGGGCCCGGCCGCGGCATGACATCACTGTGCGATATCTTTAGTGATATCGCACAGTGTGTTTGCCCGCTATCGGGCAGCTCGGCCCAGGGGGGAAACACTAGGCGACGTCGCTCATAGAGCACATCGCCTGGTGTGTACCCACGCTTATACAGCGTAAATACTCAGGTACCAGTTAGCTGGCTTCTGAATGCCGCAGGTTATATGGTATTTGTCTGATACAGTACAAGCCTTCACCGTGTTTGTTGTTTTCTTTGCATCTTCTGTATTGCTTCCTAAACATACAGATAATATGCAATGTTACAGGACCTCAATACTTAACCAGTAGCTGATCATTTGTTTTGCTTCATAAATCTGAACCTAAATGCATTCTGTGTATTATTTATTTATTATTTATTTATTAACCGTTTCTCTAACGTCCTAGTGGATGCTGGGGACTTTGAAAGGACCATGGGGAATAGCGGCTCCGCAGGAGACTGGGCACAAAAGTAAAAAGCTTTAGGACTACCTGGTGTGCACTGGCTCCTCCCCCTATGACCCTCCTCCAAGCCTCAGTTAAGATTTTGTGCCCGAACGAGAAGGGTGCAATCTAGGTGGCTCTCCTGAGCTGCTTAGAGTAAAAGTTTAAATAGGTTTTTTTATTTTCAGTGAGACCTGCTGGCAACAGGCTCACTGCATCGAGGGACTAAGGGGAGAAGAAGCGAACTCACCTGCGTGCAGAGTGGATTGGGCTTCTTAGGCTACTGGACACCATTAGCTCCAGAGGGATCGAACACAGGCCCAGCCATGGAGTCCGGTCCCAGAGCCGCGCCGCCGGCCCCCTTACAGAGCCAGAAGCAAGAAGAGGTCCGGAAAATCGGCGGCAGAAGACGTCCTGTCTTCACTAAGGTAGCGCACAGCACCGCAGCTGTGCGCCATTGCTCTCAGCACACTTCACACTCCGGTCACTGAGGGTGCAGGGCGCTGGGGGGGGGCGCCCTGAGACGCAATAAAAACACCTTTTTTGGCAAAAAATACATCACATATAGCTCCTGGGCTATATGGATGTATTTAACCCCTGCCTATTTTTACATAAAAAAGCGGGAGAAAGGCCGCCGAAAAAGGGGCGGAGCCTATCTCCTCAGCACACTGGCGCCATTTTTTCCTCACAGCTCCGTTGGAGGAAGGCTCCCTGACTCTCCCCTGCAGTCCTGCACTACAGAAACAGGGTAAAACAAGAGAGGGGGGGCACTAAATTGGCATATAAATATATACAGCAGCTATATTAGGGAAAAACACTTATATAAGGTTATCCCTGTATATATATAGCGCTCTGGTGTGTGCTGGCAAACTCTCCCTCTGTCTCCCCAAAGGGCTAGTGGGGTCCTGTCCTCTATCAGAGCATTCCCTGTGTGTGTGCTGTGTGTCGGTACGTTGTGTCGACATGTATGAGGAGGAAAATGGTGTGGAGGCGGAGCAATTGCCTGTGTTAGTGATGTCACCCCCTAGGGAGTCGACACCTGACTGGATGGTCTTATGGAAAGAATTACGTGATAGTGTCAGCACTTTACAAAAGACTGTTGACGACATGAGACAGCCGGCAAATCAGTTAATACCTGTACAGGCGTCTCAAACACCGTCAGGGGCTCTAAAGCGCCCGTTACCTCAGGTCGATACAGACACGGACACTGACTCCAGTGTCGACGTTGAGGAAACAAACGTATTTTCCAGTAGGGCCACACGTTACATGATCACGGCAATGAAGGAGGTTTTGAACATTTCTGATACTACAAGTACCACAAAAAAGGGTATTATGTGGGGTGTGAAAAAACTACCCGTAGTTTTTCCCGAATCAGATGAATTAAATGAGGTGTGTGATGAAGCGTGGGTTTCCCCCGATAAAAAACTGCTAATTTCTAAAAAGTTATTGGCATTATACCCTTTCCCGCCAGAGGTTAGGGCGCGTTGGGAAACACCCCCTAGCGTAGATAAGGCGCTCACACGCTTATCAAAACAAGTGGCGTTACCGTCCCCTGATACGGCCGCCCTCAAGGAACCAGCTGATAGGAAGCTGGAAAATATCCTTAAAAGTATATACACACATACTGGTATTATACTGCGACCAGCAATCGCCTCAGCCTGGATGTGCAGTGCTGGGGTGGCTTGGTCGGATTCCCCGACTGAAAATATTGATACCCTGGACAGGGACAATATATTATTGACTATAGAGCATTTAAAGGATGCATTTCTATATATGCGAGATGCACAGAGGGATATTTGCACTCTGGCATCAAGAGTAAGTGCGATGTCCATTTCTGCCAGAAGAGGATTATGGACGCGACAGTGGTCAGGGGATGCGGATTCCAAACGGCATATGGAAGTATTGCCGTATAAAGGGGAGGAGTTATTTGGGGTCGGTCTATCGGACCTGGTGGCCACGGCAACGGCTGGAAAATCCACCTTTTTACCCCAAGTCACCTCGCAGCAGAAAAAGATACCGTCTTTTCAGGCTCAGTCCTTTCGTCCCCATAAGAGCAAGCGGGCAAAAGGCCACTCATATCTGCCCCGGGGCAGAGGAAGGGGAAAAAGACTGCAGCAGACAGCTTCTTCCCACGAACAGAAGCCCTCCCCCGCTTCTGCCAAGTCCTCAGCATGACGCTGGGGCCTTACAAGCGGACTCAGGCACGGTGGGGGCCCGTCTCAAGAATTTCAGCGCGCAGTGGGCTCACTCGCAAGTGGACCCCTGGATCCTGCAGGTAGTATCTCAGGGGTACAAATTGGAATTCGAGACGTCTCCCCCTCGCCGGTTCCTGAAGTCTGCTTTACCAACGACTCCCCCCGACAGGGAGGCGGTATTGGAAGCCATTCACAAGCTGTATTCCCAGCAGGTGATAATCAAGGTACCCCTCCTACAACAGGGAAAGGGGTATTATTCCACGCTGTTTGTGGTACCGAAGCCGGACGGCTCGGTGAGACCCATTTTAAATCTGAAATCCTTGAACACTTACATAAAAAGGTTCAAGTTCAAGATGGAGTCACTCAGAGGAGTGATAGCGAACCTGGAAGAAGGGGACTATATGGTGTCTCTGGACATCAAGGATGCTTACCTCCATGTCCCAATTTGCCCTTCTCACCAAGGGTACCTCAGGTTTGTGGTACAGAACTGTCACTATCAGTTTCAGACGCTGCCGTTTGGATTGTCCACGGCACCCCGGGTCTTTACCAAGGTAATGGCCGAAATGATGATTCTTCTTCGAAGAAAAGGCGTCTTAATTATCCCTTACTTGGACGATCTCCTGATAAGGGCAAGGTCCAGAGAACAGTTAGAGGTCGGAGTAGCACTATCTCAAGTAGTACTACGACAGCACGGATGGATTCTAAATATTCCAAAATCGCAGCTGATTCCGACGACACGTCTGCTGTTCCTAGGGATGATTCTGGACACAGTACAGAAAAAGGTGTTTCTCCCGGAGGAGAAGGCCAAGGAGTTATCCGACCTAGTCAGGAACCTCCTAAGACCAGGCCAAGTGTCAGTACAGCAATGCACAAGGGTCCTGGGAAAGATGGTGGCTTCTTACGAAGCGATTCCATTCGGCAGATTCCACGCAAGAACTTTTCAGTGGGATCTGCTGGACAAATGGTCCGGATCGCATCTTCAAATGCATCAGCGGATAACCCTGTCTCCAAGGACAAGGGTGTCTCTCCTGTGGTGGTTACAGAGTGCTCATCTCCTAGAGGGCCGCAGATTCGGCATTCAGGATTGGGTCCTAGTGACCACGGATGCCAGCCTGAGAGGCTGGGGAGCAGTCACACAGGGAAGAAATTTCCAGGGCTTGTGGTCAAGCATGGAAACGTCACTTCACATAAATATCCTGGAACTAAGGGCCATTTACAATGCCCTAAGTCAGGCAAGACCTCTGCTTCAGGGTCAGCCGGTGTTGATCCAGTCGGACAACATCACGGCAGTCGCCCACGTAAACAGACAGGGCGGCACAAGAAGCAGGAGGGCAATGATGGAAGTGGCAAGGATTCTTCGCTGGGCGGAGAATCATGTGATAGCACTGTCAGCAGTGTTCATTCCGGGAGTGGACAACTGGGAAGCAGACTTCCTCAGCAGACACGATCTTCACCCGGGGGAGTGGGGACTTCACCCAGAAGTCTTCCACATGATTGTGAACCGTTGGGAAAAACCAAAGGTGGACATGATGGCGTCCCGCCTCAACAAAAAACTGGACAGATATTGCGCCAGGTCAAGGGACCCTCAGGCAATAGCTGTGGACGCTCTGGTAACACTGTGGGTGTACCAGTCAGTGTATGTGTTCCCTCCTCTTCCTCTCATACCAAAAGTACTGAGAATCATAAGAAGGAGAGGAGTAAAGACTATACTCGTGGCTCCGGATTGGCCAAGAAGGACTTGGTACCCGGAAATTCAAGAGATGCTCACGGAAGACCCGTGGCCTCTACCTCTAAGAAAGGACCTGCTCCAGCAGGGACCATGTCTGTTCCAAGACTTACCGCGGCTGCGTTTGACGGCATGGCGGTTGAACGCCGGATCCTGAAGGAAAAAGGCATTCCGGATGAAGTCATCCCTACCCTGATCAAAGCCAGGAAGGATGTAACCGTACAACATTATCACCGTATTTGGCGTAAATATGTTGCGTGGTGCGAGGCCAGGAAGGCCCCTACAGAGGAATTTCAACTGGGTCGTTTCCTGCATTTCCTGCAAACAGGACTGTCTATGGGCCTCAAATTGGGGTCCATTAAGGTTCAAATTTCGGCCCTGTCAATATTCTTCCAAAAAGAACTGGCTTCTGTTCCTGAAGTTCAGACGTTTGTCAAGGGAGTACTGCATATACAGCCTCCTTTTGTGCCTCCAGTGGCACCTTGGGATCTCAATGTAGTTTTGGGATTCCTAAAATCACATTGGTTTGAACCACTCACCACTGTGGACTTAAAATATCTCACATGGAAAGTGGTAATGCTGTTAGCCCTGGCTTCAGCCAGGCGTGTCTCAGAATTGGCGGCTTTATCCTATAAAAGCCCTTACCTAATTTCTCTGACGTCCTAGTGGATGCTGGGACTCCGTAAGGACCATGGGGAATAGCGGCTCCGCAGGAGACAGGGCACAAAATAAAAGCTTAAGGATCAGGTGGTGTGCACTGGCTCCTCCCCCTATGACCCTCCTCCAAGCCTCATTTAGATTTTTGTGCCCGGCCGAGAAGGGTGCAATCTAGGTGGCTCTCCTGAGCTGCTTAGAATAAAAGTTTAGTTAGGTTTTTTTATTTTCAGTGAGTCCTGCTGGCAACAGGCTCACTGCATCGTGGGACTAAGGGGAGAAGAAACGGACTCACCTGAGTGCAGAGTGGATCGGGTTTCTTAGGCTACTGGACACTAGCTCCAGAGGGACGATCACAGGTTCAGCCTGGATGGGTCACCGGAGCCGCGCCGCCGTCCCCCTTACAGAGCCAGAAGAGACGAAGAGGTCCGGTGAAATCGGCGGCAGAAGACATCCTGTCTTCAGACTAAGGTAGCGCACAGCACCGCAGCTGTGCGCCATTGCTCTCAGCACACTTCACACTCCGGTCACTGAGGGTGCAGGGCGCTGGGGGGGGGAGCGCCCTGAGACGCAATATAACAGAATACCTTAGGTGGCAAAACAGAATACATCACATATAGCTCCTGGGCTATATGGATGTATTTTAATCCCCTGCCATTTTACACAAAAAAGCGGGAGATAAGGACGTCGTGAAGGGGCGGAGCCTATCTCCTCAGCACACAAGCGCCATTTTCCCTCACAGCTCCGCTGGAAGGACGGCTCCCTGACTCCCCTGCAGTCCTGCTTCAGAATCAGGGTAAAAAAGAGAAGGGGGGGCACGTTTGGCAGCAAATAAATATATTAACAGCAGCTATAAGGGAGTAACACTTATATAAGGTTATCCCTGTATATATATATAGCGCTGGGTGTGTGCTGGCAGACTCTCCCTCTGTCTCTCCAAAGGGCTAAGTGGGGTCCTGTCCTCTATCAGAGCATTCCCGGTGTGTGTGCTGTGTGTCGGTACGCGTGTGTCGACATGTATGAGGAGGAAAATGATGTGGAGGCGGAGCAGTTGCCTGTGTTGGTGATGTCACCCCCTAGGGAGTCGACACCTGACTGGATGATTGTATTTAAACAATTAAGTGATAATGTCAGCAATTTGCAAAAAACTGTTGACGACATGAGACAGCCGGCAAATCAATTAGTGCCTGTCCAGGCGTCTCAAACACCGTCAGGGGCGCTAAAACGCCCGTTACCTCAGTGGGTCGACACAGACCCTGACACAGATACTGAGTCTAGTGTCGACGGTGACGAGACAAACGTAATGTCCAGTAGGGCCACACGTTACATGATCACGGCAATGAAAGAGGCATTGAACCTTTCTGACACTACAAGCACCACAAAGAAGGGTATTATGTGGGGTGAGAAAAAACTACCAATATTTTTTCCTGAGTCAGAGGAAATAAATGAGGTGTGTGAAAAAGCGTGGTTTTCCCCCGATAAAAAACAGCTAATTTCTAAAAAATTATTAGCATTATATCCTTTCCCGCCAGAGGTTAGGGCGCGTTGGGAAACACCCCCTAGGGTAGATAAGGCGCTCACACGTTTATCAAAACAAGTAGCGTTACCGTCTCCTGATACGGCTACCCTCAAAGAACCAGCTGATAGAAGGCTGGAAAATATCCTAAAAAGTATATACACACATACTGGTGTTATACTGCGACCAGCAATCGCCTCAGCCTGGATGTGCAGTGCTGGAGTCGCATGGTCGGATTCCCTGACCGAGAATATTGATACCCTGGATAGGGACAATATTTTGTTAACTATAGAACATTTAAAGGATGCATTACTATATATGCGTGATGCACAGAGGGATATTTGCACCCTGGCATCAAGAGTAAGTGCTATGTCCATCTCTGCCAGAAGAGCGTTATGGACGCGACAGTGGTCAGGGGATGCGGATTCCAAACAGCACATGGAAGTATTGCCGTATAAAGGGGAGGAGTTATTTGGGTCGGTCTATCGGACCTGGTGGCCACGGCAACGGCTGGAAAATCCACCTTTTTACCCCAGGTCACTCCACATCAGCAGAAAAAGACACCGTCTTTTCAAACTCAGTCCTTTCGTTCCCATAAGTACAAGCGAGCAAAAGGCCATTCTTTTCTGCCCCGGGGCAGAGGTAGAGGAAAAAGACTGCACCATGCAGCCGCTTCACAGGAGCAGAAGCCCTCCCCTGCTTCTGCCAAGTCTTCAGCATGACGCTTGGGCTTTACAAGCAGACTCAGATATGGTGGGGGCCCGTCTCAAGAATTTCAACGCGCAGTGGGCTCACTCGCAAGTGGATCCCTGGATTCTACAGGTAGTATCGCAGGGGTACAAACTGGAATTCGAGGCGTTTCCCCCTCGTCGTTTCCTGAAGTCTGCTTTACCAAAGTCTCCGACAGGGAGGCAGTTTTGGAAGCCATTCACAAGCTGTATTCCCAGCAGGTGATAATCAAGGTACCCCTCCTGCAACAAGGAAAGGGGTATTATTCCACGCTGTTTGTGGTACCAAAGCCGGACGGCTCGGTGAGACCAATTTTAAATCTGAAATCCTTGAACACTTACATAAAAAGGTTCAAATTCAAGATGGAGTCACTCAGAGCAGTGATAACAAACCTGGAAGAAGGGGACTATATGGTGTCTCTGGACATCAAAAATGCTTATCTCCACGTCCCGATATACCCTTCTCACCAAGGGTACCTCAGGTTTGTAGTACAAAACTGTCATTATCAGTTTCAGACGCTGCCGTTTGGATTGTCCACGGCACCTCGGGTCTTTACCAAGGTAATGGCCGAAATGATGATTCTTCTACGAAGAAAAGGCATTTTAATTATCCCTTACTTGGACGATCTCCTGATAAGGGCAAGATCCAGGGAACAGTTAGAAGTCGGAGTAGCACTATCTCAGGTAGTGTTACGTCAGCACGGGTGGATTCTAAATATTCCAAAATCGCAGCTGATTCCAACGACACGTCTACTGTTCCTAGGAATGATTCTGGACACAGTCCAGAAGAAGGTGTTTCTCCCGGAGGAGAAGGCCAGGGAGTTATCCGAGCTAGTCAGGAACCTCCTAAAACCAGGACAGGTCTCAGTGCATCAGTGCACGAGGGTCCTGGGGAAAATGGTGGCTTCTTACGAAGCGATTCCATTCGGAAGATTCCATGCAAGAACATTTCAGTGGGATCTACTGGACAAATGGTCCGGATCGCATCTGCAGATGCATCAGCGGATAACCCTGTCGCCAAGGACAAGGGTGTCTCTCCTGTGGTGGCTGCAGAGTGCTCATCTACTAGAGGGCCGCAGATTTGGCATTCAGGATTGGATCCTGGTAACCACGGATGCCAGCCTGAGAGGCTGGGCAGCAGTCACACAGGGAAGGAATTTCCAGGGCCTGTGGTCAAGCTTGGAAACGTCTCTTCATATAAACATTCTGGAACTAAGGGCCATTTACAATGCCCTAAGTCAAGCAAAACCTCTGCTTCAGGGTCAGGCGGTGTTGATCCAATCGGACAACATCACGTCAGTCGCCCACGTAAACAGACAGGGCGGCACGAGAAGCAGGAGGGCAATGGCAGAAGCTGCAAGGATTCTTCGCTGGGCGGAAAATCATGTGATAGCACTGTCAGCAGTATTCATTCCGGGAGTGGACAACTGGGAAGCAGACTTCCTCAGCAGACACGACCTTCACCCGGGAGAGTGGGGACTTCACCCAGAAGTCTTCCACCTGATTGTAAACCGTTGGGAAAAACCAAAGGTGGACATGATGGCGTCACGTCTAAACAAAAAACTGGACAGATATTGCGCCAGGTCAAGGGACCCTCAGGCAATAGCAGTGGACGCTCTGGTAACGCCGTGGGTGTACCAGTCAGTGTATGTGTTCCCTCCTCTGCCTCTCATACCAAAAGTACTGAGAATCATAAGAAGGAGAGGAGTAAGAACTATACTCGTGGTTCCGGATTGGCCAAGACGGACTTGGTACCCGGAACTTCAAGAGATGCTCACGGACGAACCGTGGCCTCTACCTCTAAGAAAGGACCTGCTACTGCAGGGGCCTTGTCTGTTCCAGGACTTACCGCGGCTGCGTTTGACGGCATGGCGGTTGAACGCCGGATCCTGAGGGAAAAAGGCATTCCAGAAGAAGTCATCCCTTCTCTGGTCAAAGCCAGGAAGGACGTAACCGCAAAACATTATCACCGCATTTGGCGAAAATATGTTGCGTGGTGTGAGGCCAAGAAGGCCCCTACAGAGGAATTTCAACTGGGTCGTTTCCTTCATTTCCTGCAAACAGGACTGTCTATGGGCCTAAAATTAGGGTCCATTAAGGTTCAAATTTCGGCCCTGTCGATTTTCTTCCAGAAAGAACTGGCTTCAGTACCTGAAGTTCAGACATTTGTAAAAGGGGTGCTGCACATACAGCCTCCTTTTGTGCCTCCAGTGGCTCCTTGGGATCTCAATGTGGTGTTGAGTTTTCTAAAGTCACATTGGTTTGAACCACTTTCCACTGTGGACTTAAAATATCTCACATGGAAGGTGTCGATGCTGTTAGCCTTGGCTTCAGCCAGGCGTGTGTCAGAATTGGCGGCTTTATCATATAAAAGCCCTTACTTAATTTTTCATTCTGACAGGGCGGAATTGAGGACTCGTCCTCAATTTCTACCTAAGGTGGTTTCTGCATTTCACATGAACCAACCTATTGTGGTACCTGCGGCTACCAGGGACTTAGAGGACTCTAAGTTGCTTGACGTTGTCAGGGCCTTGAAAATATATGTTTCCAGGACGGCTGGAGTCAGAAAATCTGACTCGCTGTTTATCCTGTATGCACCCAACAAGCTGGGTGCTCCTGCTTCTAAGCAGACGATTGCTCGTTGGATTTGTAGTACAATTCAGCTTGCACATTCTGTGGCAGGATTGCCACAGCCAAAATCAGTAAAAGCCCATTCCACAAGGAAAGTGGGCTCATCTTGGGCGGCTGCCCGAGGGGTCTCGGCTTTACAACTTTGCCGAGCAGCTACTTGGTCAGGGGCAAACACGTTTGCTAAATTCTACAAATTTGATACCCTGGCTGAGGAGGACCTGGAGTTCTCTCATTCGGTGCTGCAGAGTCATCCGCACTCTCCCGCCCGTTTGGGAGCTTTGGTATAATCCCCATGGTCCTTACGGAGTCCCAGCATCCACCTAGGACGTCAGAGAAAATAAGATTTTACTTACCGATAAATCTATTTCTCGTAGTCCGTAGTGGATGCTGGGCGCCCATCCCTAGTGCGGATTGTCTGCAATACTTGTATATAGTTATTGTTACAAAGATTCGGGTTATTATTGTTGTGAGCCATCTTTTCAGAGGCTCCTTTGCGTTTATCATACTGTTAACTGGGTTCAGATCACAAGTTGTACGGTGTGCTTGGTGTGGCTGGTATGAGTCTTACCCGGGATTCAATATCCTTCCTTATTATGTACGCTCGTCCGGGCACAGTATCCTAACTGAGGCTTGGAGGAGGGTCATAGGGGGAGGAGCCAGTGCACACCACCTGATCCTTAAGCTTTTATTTTGTGCCCTGCCTCCTGCGGAGCCGCTATTCCCCATGGTCCTTACGGAGTCCCAGCATCCACTACGGACTACGAGAAATAGATTTATCGGTAAGTAAAATCTTATTTTTTCATACGGACAGGGCAGAATTGAGGACTCGTCCTCAATTTCTCCCTAAGGTGGTTTCAGCTTTTCACTTAAACCAGCCTATTGTGGTGCCTGCGGCTACTAGGGACTTGGAGGATTCCAAGTTGCTGGACGTAGTCAGGGCCCTGAAAATATATGTTTCCAGGACGGCTGGAGTCAGAAAATCTGATTCGCTGTTTATCCTGTATGCACCCAACAAGCTGGGTGCTCCTGCTTCTAAGCAGACGATTGCTCGTTGGATTTGTAGTACAATTCAGCTTGCACATTCTGTGGCAGGCCTGCCACAG